>NW_026453169.1:945906-1261209 GCF_025200985.1 Drosophila gunungcola | reverse complement strand
CGTTGAGCGCCGAGATTATCTGTAAAAGTTCAGAGTCTTGCCACTTGTCGTATACGCAATGTCCGCTGGAGGGTATGGTCTGTTTATTTGACCACTATGTGGTGCATTGACTTTACCTTTCTTTTTTTGCCCAGCCGTCGTTTTGCATAATTCACATAATTTCAGCTTACGCCCTGCACTTTTTGCCCGACTCCGCGCTCTTTTTTGCGGTATTTTGGCCAACTTTTGACTCAGTACTCATATTTTGGTTATACATGCCCCGGTGATTGGTTTTCTCCCGTTTCGTGGAAATCAATTAAACACTGCACGGCCAGCAAAGCAAAGTCAAAAGGCTGGAGCAAAAGAGAACGGGAGTGCGCTTAAATATAAGAAAGAGTTTTTCAGGTTTCGCCCGAGTTTAGGCTCATTTGCACTTGATTGAACAGTTGAATTGCAAAATGCTTAAATGGCACTTTATTGATAATGTCGACGGCGAACTCCGTCGTCAATGTGGGTCATTATATATGGAACTGCATAAGCGTATATATCAGTTGATCTGTCAGCCATCAGCCATCAGTCGGAGTCAGTCGGAAATTAGAATATGCTAATTTGTCTGTCCCCATGGCCGCTGCTCAACGCGAATGGGCTTTGCGCATTTTGTGAATGACTGAGAGCTGAGAGCTGAGCTGTGTTGGCCAAATCCGATGGATTGACTCACAGGCCGTAGTTAGACGTCATCTATGACTTTGGCGGTCTTTTTTGCCCCCCTTTATTCTCCGCTTTTTGCCGTCTTAATGCGGTCAACACATTAACGTTTGCGGCAGCTTCAGCTTGGTTTCTTGTGCGCCAGGTAAATACCCAAATCACCTGATGTTTTAATTGCCTGGCGTCATCAGTTTTTTTTTTTCCATTTTTTTTTTGTTTTTTCGTTCAAGAGAGAGAAAATGCAAAAGAAATGTGGCGAATTCGATAGAAAAGTATGTGTTTGTGCCAGCAAAATGATGGAATTTTAAGTGAGTGGCCCAGTCTATTTGCATTTGCATATATATATATATATATATATATATTTAAATGGTCAAACAAAAGCCCAACTAAACACTTTTCATTTTTTCATCGCTGCTGCGGGCACAATGCTCTTGCCGAGCGTAGGCTAATTGAAATGTATAAAAAAGATTTGCACAAATCTAAAAATATACATATGAAACAATTTATTTTGCCAGCGATCGCAGCATGACGTGATTTAATTTTTGTGGCTTTTTATATGATTTTTGTGTTGTGAGTGTGAGTGTGAAAGAACGAGTTGCGAGGGACGAAGTCGGTGCGGTGTTTCCAAGTGAATCGAAGACAGAAACCTAAGATTGTTCTCCGTTTCGGCTACTGTCTCTGTCAAGGTTGAACATTTGTCATCGTTTAAGATTTTCGCCGTTGTCTGGCGCTGATTTCGCTCAATTTGCAAACGGTTTATTCTAAGTTGGTCTCGTTTTCGCCATTAAGTGGCATTTGGTGGATGTGTTAGGGCCCTCATACACAAGATAGTACCCTCTCTAATTTCGGCTTCCGGTCGGCGCCGCAACATCAAAGTGCATGTGTGTTGGAAAAGGGGTATTAGACGCGACCGAAAGAGTAATTAACCATGCCTCGTGATCGAGTTATGATATCAGGCCGCAGATCGCTGATGGTGCAGAAGATTTTAGCAAAAGGCAATTAACCGCATTGATTGCATTTGGCGCAACAGGTGGCAGCTGCAAATTACGAATTCAGCAATTGACAGATTTTGATAAATGTCTATCCACCTATCCACCAATCCACCTCCCCTCCCCACCGCAAATCGCTTGGTGAAAGTTCCGTTTCTGCATCCAAGTCGTGGCAATTTGTCAACGCCGAAGCCAAAAGAAGGCACTGCCGGCGAGTGGTGCCCGTTTAGCCAAAAGAAGTGACACAATTGCTGGAAACCACTTTTCATATGTCTCCCGTGTTCAACGATTTCGGACGAACGGCCGCATAATGACACTGACCTTGGGGCTCCCCCTTGAGATTTCGCGATCTCGGACGGGATTCCGCGCAGATTTATTTTTGCATGCTCGTGTGACGCCTCATTTCCAGTTGGTATTTTCTGCTCAGCGAAAGGGAATCCGTCCATTATTTGCCAAGCAGCAGCTGCATGCCTGTGACCATTTCCAATTTTCAGCCTCATCGCATCGAAGGGCGAGTGAACCCACTGGAAAAAGGGGAAAAAGGGAAAAAATGGAAGGGAAACCCCCGCCGAGAGACACGTGCAGGAGCAGGGGAAATGGCAACCTCTTATGTTTAGTTTATTTCAGTTTGCTACTTGCATGTAAATATAGTCCAACTGTTGAATAATTCAAATCCGCGTTACAAATTGCAAATTGAGCTGGCTCTGCGATTGCAACTCATAGCCACTCAGACAACTGGGCATCTTTGCCAGATCTCGTCTATCTGTTGATTAGGATTGGGCATCGCCATTGTGACACACGGCGGGAAAAAACGGATGGGTAACAGAAAAACCTGAACTGACTTAAATGGCATCCCCAATAGATATACTTGAAAATACTTCGGAATATATTTAAAAAAAACACTGTTTTTGCTCAACAAAGAGTAAAATAGTTAATCGAAAATGGCTTTTTAAATATTTCTAGACTTTTGCTGTTTTTCAAATAGAATTTCTGATTTTCAAAATTAAGAAAACGAAAGTTTCTATGTTGCCTTTAAGATCTCTTAAAAAGATTAAATAAATATTAAGACTTACCCCTAAACAAGTTAGTTCATATAAGGCCAAGGCTAAGGTCATGAGTTCAAAAAAAAAGAACAGGGTTGCCCTAGAAATCAGACGTATTGTGAAATAATTTAAAAATGACATCTAAAAGTATGCAATAAATTTTTAAATAATTTTAATGTCGCCTTTTGTAATTAGTCCTTGGGATTTCCGAATAACAAATAAATTGATTTTTGTATATTGCATACTTTTAGACAACTTTATAAGTGATTTCATATAAAATGTTATCCGAAATATTAAAACCAGCTTAAATGTTATTAAAAATTTCGTTCGGTGCACGAGAGTTTCAGTTTTTGCGGTCAGAGGCTCAGGGCTTATCAGTGAGGGGGGTTTCCGAGGGGCATTTTGGAGGTGGGGGGAGGTCGATCTAAACGAGCGCCAGTTGCACTTAAATTGCATCCACGAGACAGCCGTCAATCAGTTTGCGTGGCTCGTAGAAAGCGGGCAATAAACAGAAGATGGGGATTAAAAGCGGGCCGCTGACAATCTGCTCTGATTAAGCGAGTGCAACTGCCCAAGGCCTGCCGATTAGTCTGTGTCTGTTTCAGATTCGATTCAATCCCACTCGACTCGATTCGATTCGCTTCTCTGGCTGGCAGACTGACTCACTCTTCGGTGGATTTTTGGGTACCAAATGGTGGGTCAGGTGGTTGGGCGAGGTGCTGCTGATGTCACGGCGTTTAGCGGAAAACAAATGAGTTAAATATTAATTACCCTTCGCACAGATAGCGTCAAATACTCGGGCTTGAACAGCGCGATAAGCGAATCTAACGGCGATAACGAATGTCGATAGGGCTGGGAGAAAGAAATGCTATTGAAAGGAAGATGGTAGAAGTTGGAAATCGGGCATGACGCAACCAGTGACGAAGACAGGTTGCCAAGCAAAAAGATAGCTACCAAAGCTCTGTTAGTTTCCGTTCAAAGGTAGTACCATTGCGATTCCAGCCAGTTTCAGTCAAACTTCTTTTAAATTGGTGCAGAAAAAAATTGGGTTTTCAAGTACATAAAACCCTTGTATAAATGTTAAAATACTTATCTGGATTCCATTAATCATTGTTTAAAGGGAAATCCCAAATAAGTTTGGAGTGAAGTCAGTCGAGCTTCTGAATACTCGTGCATAAAAATGTGATTTCCAAGAATTTTGATTGTGTATAAATATTTAAATATTTTTTCTGGATTTTAGTACGCGTAATTTCAAGCAAGTAAATCTATTTAGTATAGAATTGCAGATGAGCCCAGTCGAATTTTTAATAAAATTGTTGAATAATTAAAGTGGTAATTAAATAATATATTAAATATTATTCTTTTTTCTTGGATTCCATTAAATGTTATGCATATACTACGAATGTAAAATAAAAACCTTCATAATTATCTTCATAAAAAATAAATATATAAAATCTTTAATTCGGCGTTAGTAATTAAATTTTAATAACTTTCATTTTCCTTTCTGTATTTTATTCTTTAAAATGTATATTGTTTAGAAGGTGAACCAAGTTTAATAATAGCGATTTCGGACAATACGACTTAGAAAATATTTCAATTTTTTATTGGATTCCATTAAACAGTTTTAATACCGATTATATATATTTTAAATATATAATATCAGTAGAAATTCCATAATGCGCTTCAAAGAAAAATACAGTTCGAAAGATTTTTAGTTCTTAATGGTTCAGTTCAATGGAATATTTGTATATGGGTGAATAAATACACATAGATTATTTGTTATAGAAGGTGAACCAAGTAAAATTATAGCATTTTAGTTCATTTCATATATAATTTTTTGTTTTTCTTTATTTATTATATAGTTATAGTTAGTGAAATACAATTTTTTCAAGTGTTTTATTAACATTTCTTGTAAACCATTTCAGATAAGACGCCAAGAGAGGAAGTAAGAAGGACTCACTGCCAGTACACCACCTACAAATCATTTACACAGCCATGGAGCGCTCCCACTTGACCGCCTGGTTGGCCCTGCTCCTCTGCGTGATTGCCACCGCGGCCACGCCCTCTCCCGCTCACCCGCCCACCGACTGTCCGGCGGACTGCGTCTGCAGTCTATCCCAGCACACGCACAAGCCACTGTACCACCTCAAATGCAACAGCACCCAGGGCCTGAGGCACGCCGATAAGTCCTTCCAGTCGGCGATCCCGGTGCACTCCATCGACCTGTCCCACCTGAACCTCACCCGCCTGAGCCACGTGCTGGACAAGCTGCCGGAGCTCACCTCCGCGGACCTGTCGCACAACGAGCTGCAGGACCTGGGCCACCTGGGCCAGCGCCTCAAGCGGCTGAACCTCAAGCACAATCGCCTCACCTCGGACAAGCTGGCCAAGCTGCCGCAGCACCTGCAGGTGCTCAATCTGCAGCACAACAACATCACCCACCTGCCCCTGGAGCTGACCCACATGCAGCAGCTGCGCCAGCTGGAGCTGAGCCACAACGCCATCAACTGCTCCTGCCAAACGCTCGAGGTTCGCAACTGGCTGGTGGAGCGCATCGTCTACATGGAGCACCCCGTGGTCTGCGCTCATCCGTCGGAGTTCAAGGGTCGTTCCTGGCTGCAGCTGAAGCAGGAGGAGATCTGCCGCAAGGAGCAGCACAAGTGGTTCGACTCCGAGGTCGAAGAGAATGAGCTGATGATGGGCGACCAGCCCGCCGCCGTTTCGGCAGAGCGCGAGGATGAGGAAGAGCTGGGCAAGGACTTCCTGCCCATCGACGGCAAGGTCGTGGCCACTTCGAAGAAGGCCCGTTCGCCCCAGGAGCCGCTGCCTGGTGACCAGGTGGAGGGATCCGGCGACCTCAGCAATGCCAACATGGAGATGGTTCTGCCGCTGGCAGGAGAGCACGAGCCGGAGGCGGCTGAGTCGCAAGTTGAGGAGGCGGTGGCCATCACTTCTGCGCCCCAGATCGAACAGAAGGTGGTGGAAGACGACGACGACGATGCCGAGGCCTCTGGCAGCGGTGGTGGCCTGCTCATCATCCCCGATGTCTCCAAAGTAAGGATAGAACCGGAGGACGACATGGATGGCAAGCAGGAGGAGGAGGAGAACGACAGCAGGCCGGTGGAGAGCCCCGACAGCGACGTCTTCAGGAACGACATGGGCATCTTCGAGGGCAACAAGGGCAGCGAGGAGGAGAAGAAACCGGTGGAGGAGGAGGTGATTGTGCCTGTGGTGCTGACCAATTTGGACACTGGTCTGAAGTCCGAAGTGGTGACCGATGGGCCAGTGGAGGACAGCGCGGAGTCCGAGGACCTTCTCGCCGCCAAGGTGGGCCACGCCGCGGACGACAGCAGTGCCATCTACTATCTGCTGGCCGTGATCGGCCTGATCGTGGTCGGACTGGTGCTCTTCGTGGCCATCAAGCGGTGCAAGTACGACAGCAATGCCGCCGCCCGCGACGCGGAGGCCCAGCGGCAGACGGAGCTGCTGGACATGGACAAGAAGCAGCTGGGCAAGCCGCTGCACAAGAACGGTCATGGCAACGGTCAGGAGCACTCGCCGCTGATCGGCGAGAAGACCAAATTGGACGAGGCGCAGATCGTAAAGAAGGCGTACGGAGAGAACGCCGAGGCCAAGGACGGCGCTGGCCAGCAGCCGCTGCTCAATGGCAACGGATCGGCCAACGGCAATGCCAAGGAGGCCACCGAAGGCGGCGAGCCCTGCCGCCCACGAGTACTACCCCATCAGTCCGCGCTACCCCACGCCCCAGTCACCGCGGGCCTCGAAGTACGCCCAACAGCAGCAGCAGCAGCCCGCCGAGCAGAACAACAACAACGAACCGGACGGCGCCTACCTGCCATCGTCACCCAAGTCCGGGCGGTACTCGCCCGTCTACTCCCCGGAAACGGGTCGCGTCAAGATCAAGCTGACGGAGACACCCAGACCCAAGACACCCATGCTGGTGACGCGCAGCAAGTCCAATGCCGGCGACATCATCACCACGCCCGTCAAGCCCATCGAGCCACCCACCCACCAGGCGGTGACCATCAACATCAATGGCCACTGATGTGGGCCACCAGCCATCCACTCTCGACACAGCCCGACTTTTCCGACTCGCCCCCAGAACGTTACCCCCCCCCCCCCTAATTCAGTTCCATTGGATTTGGCCATCTACGTTTGAACCGGAGATGATCTACTTTGATCTTTTTGCATAAAAGAATATCGATCATAAGCGATTGGAACAAATTCGATGGGATTTTGAATCGGGGAAACAGGGGTGTAATCACTCCTCAGTTTCATCACCAGCAATACACAGCAGCCACTTCTGCAACAGCAACAGCAACAGCAACAGCAACTGCAACAGCAACATCCATTTTAAAACAGAAGCCAAGGCGACGAAAACAGCAAACTATTCGAGTTAAGCACCCAACTCCCCCTCTTAAGTGTGACCGACAAGTAGTGTTTTAGCCATAAGTAAATTAATTAATCCTAAGCGTAAATCTTAGTTTAATACCAAAGTTAAAAATTATATGCATTAAAGAGAAATGAAAACAAACGTCGAGCGAAAAATATGAATGAACCGGGGAAAAAACAAAACAAACGGAAGAAAGATTAATATTTTGAATGATAAACGCTTTCAATCTGCATCTGCATGTGATGTACACACCATACTTACTGTATATGTACTTTTATAACCTACCTATATACTGTAAATTACTTAAGTTTCGTTCTCTTGTGAAATTACAATGTCTTAATTCATTAAATGCGAACGAATTTTGAAATATACATAAATTCTGGTTTAGTTTTTTTGGTTATCAAAGGGAGATAACTATTTTGCTTATAAGTAGATTTGGTTACTGGAGTGTTATGTTGGATAGTGGAAATAAGTTAACTCAACTAAGCAAATATTAAAACAAATGTTATCCAAGTTTTTCGAAATTTAATTCATATTCCCTTTTTTTTATAAATCAATTTTTTTATATTTATTATTACTTTTCTTTGTTTACATTTTTGGCAGTGCACATTAAAAGCACGCTGCTTGTAACATGTAATGTAGATGGCGCTACACATGTATTCAAGACTCAAACCATATTAGACTTCCTACAGCAATCTAAAAATCGGTTGAAGTTTATGCACTCAAAACTTGATGATTTAAATCATTTAGTTCAAACTCCACTTTTTGGAGTTTAAGTTCCAAGCCGAGCTTTTACTCATTTCCTTAATATTTCACTCAAGTAATTTAAGCGGTACGATATAAAAAATCTCCGGACCACAAAATGTAACTAATTCATATATCGCAAATTATAAATTCCAAATTTTAGTATACAAATTGCAATGAAGAGTAAATTATAATAATATTATATTCTGCTTGTGGCATTAAAAAATAGACAAGCGAAAATTTCTATATATAATCTAAAATACTTATGTCTATATTTTAACGCATAAGGAGATATCTGCATTATAAAAGTGTCGTAGGCTTTACAGCACTTTATTTATTCAAATTTTGATTTGATATCCGATTGCTATAACAAAAATTAAAAATTAAAATTAAAAATTTAAATCAATTAATTTGGTAGTAAAGCCAAAAACGAATAAATATTACAAGGACATTAATCGAAATTTTTGCTTGTAAAAGGTCATGCTTTTCGTTGGTTATAATAATGTTTTTATAACACACCGTTTTTTAATTTTCTCTCCCTGACGAATATCACCTTATATTTACCAATTTTTCCACCCCAATAGAATTTTAAAAAAATGTTGGTATATTTGGAGGTGCGTTTAAATAGTCTTATGGATATGCTAACAGGTCGGGTATGACTAACAAATATGTGTGCTGCTGTGTGCTACTAAAATAGAGTCTCTCGCATGGGCTTGTGCACCAGGGCGTGTTGTTCGGAGTCGCTGGAGGAACTTTCGGCGGCGTTGGCGGCCGTAAAACTGCCGCTCACCCGCCGACTGGCCGAGTTCTTACGCTTCTTGCGCTTGCCGCGCTCCAGATCCTGGTCCGCGTCCGATCGAGACGCACTCGATCGATTGTCGTCCGGCAGGGACTTCAGTTCCGGCCCGTCCAGCTCCTGGAAGTCGCTGGCAATGGTGGACGACGAGGGCTGCTTCTTGGCCGCGCTGAAGTAGTCCTCGATGGCGGGATCCAGTTCCAACACCGGACTCTGCTGCAGCGTGTACACCTGGGCGCTCACTTTTAGGTTGGGCGGTGGCAGCGGTGGCTTTGGCTTCCTTTTGGCAAACGGACTGCCGCCCTTGGTGCCCACCTCCTCGAACTCCGGATCGGTGAGGAACTCCACGCTGTCGGCCATCATATTGACCCTCTTGAAAGGCGGTATCTCGGCGATTTTCGGCTTGCGCTTCGTATAGGGACTGTTCTCGTAGCTCTGGAAGTTCCCCAACTGCTCGGCACTCTGCAGATTCTGGGTCTTTAAGTGGGCCGCCGGGAAGCGGGAGTCCTCGATGCTGAAGCGCCGGCTGCCCGACTGATTGTACTCCATGTAACCGGTTCGCCTATACGGTCCATACTGGGCCGTTCTTTCCTTGTCCCGATTCGAGAGCATCTCCACGCTGCGGAATCGCTGGCGAGAGTCCAGCTGCAGTCCGTCCTCCGCCTCCGCCTCCGACTGGGAGCCCTCACCGTCGGCCTGCGTTTGCGATCGTCTCAGCTTGCGGGAGTTGCGGGCTCTTTGGGGTCCCGAGAGGTCCATCATTGACTTCACTGGCCTCACCAGCTTGGGCATTCGCAGGGCATCTTCGTAGGAGGGCAGCAGACTGATCTCCTGGGCATGCTGCAGACTGGGAGTGGCGTCCTCCAGCAGGATACGATCGTTGAGGTCACGTCTTCGAGTGGTGGAAAACATTAACGAAATCACAAGTAAACAGCAAAGAATCCCTTACATGCGGCGCAGTTCATCATCGTTCTCCTCGAACTCCCGTTCGCTGTTTCGCAGCTTTCGCTTCCTGAGGAACTTTTGCAGACAGGCATAGGACAAGACAAGGACACCCAGCACCAGGAGGGTAATCATTATAACCGACCAGGCCTTCTCGCCATTACTACTGCTCCTGGCATTGACAATCCACACATCCGCGCAGGCAAACTCCCAAAGTTTGCCATAGAAAATGGCAGGAGCAGCGCAACGCAAGTGGTTTCTATCCTTTATCTAGAGAAAAATAATGAAAATCTAAGAGTTGATCAATTAGAAATAGGGCTAGCAAACCTTGGCTGGTTTGGATGTCAAATAGTCGTAGAACTCCACGAAGAGCGGACTGTGGCAGTCACAAATCCAGGGATTGTCGCCCAGCCACAACTGATCCAGGAACTTGTTGCCCCCAAAGTAACGCGGAGGAATGGGACTCGTCAGTCGATTTCCATTCAGATGAAGATCCGCCAGCTCGGGGAACTCCCTGAAGGTGTTGTTGCGTACAGTAGTTAGCCTGAAATTTAAAACCATTCACTCACTGTTATTTAAAAGAAAGATATAGGGCTAAAGTCCACCTGCAGTTGGCCAGATTCAGTTGCTGTAACGTTTCCGACCTCATAAAGCTGGGTATATCACTGATTAGATTGTTGGATAAGTCCAATTTCTGAATGGCCGAGAGACTGGACAGTGCCGTACTTTCAATCGAGGTGATTTCGCACCAGCTCATGTTTATGGTGCGCACCGAATTGGACACCAACTTGGTCAGCTTTTGCAGCACATTTCGACTGAGATTGAGCTCGACCAGCACATCGTTGTTCCGTATCACATTCCTGTCCAGCCGGGCTATTTCATTGAAGGCCAGGCTCAGCACTTTCAGGCGCTTCAGGCTGGCAAAGGCATCCTGGCCAATGAGGCGCAGCACGTTCTCGGATAGATCCAGCACCTCCAGCATGGTGTTGTTGGCAAAGGTACTGGCGTCCACCACCATCAGAAGATTGCCCCGCAGGCGCAGCTCCGTCAGCTGGGGCAAGCCACTCAGTTCTATGGCATCCAAGTTGCAGAAGGACACATCCAGGCGTCGCAACATGAAGCTCAGCACGGGATCCTTGGAGAGGCTGCCAAACTGCAGTTGCGTATTGCGGGACAAGTTGAGGGCCTCCAGATTTTGCATGGCATCGAGGAAGATCCCGGACAACTCCTGAATGCTGCAGTTACTCAGGTCGAGGGCCCGCAGTGTTCTCGAGGGCAAGGCTGCGATTTGGGCCAGCTTGTTGTTGGCCAGATTAAGGCGTTCGAGGCTGGGCAGCTGATTCACCAGCTGGTCTCCTCCAAGCGTGGTAATCTCACAGGAAGACAGATCCAGTTCGGTCAGGGACTGACTGCTCAGCAGCTCAAAGCTCTCGCCATTGCCAAAACCTCCCAATATGTTGCCATTGAGACCCAAACGCTTCAGGTTCGGGGCAAATTTGAAGGCCTCATTGGGACTGAGTGCTTCCCACGAACCAATGGAGTTATTGGCCAGCAGCAGAGTTCTCAGAGAAGTGAAGCCAATCAGAGTCTTGCTCCCAATGGCTGAGATGTGGTTGTTGGAGAGATCCAGGTAGAGCAGGGAGTCTATGTCCGCATATTGGGTGGGGAATTCCGCAAACTTATTTCCGGACAGATCCAAGTGCTCCACGGGAATGCCTTCGAAGTCGGGATAGGTCCAGAGACTCCTCCTCGAGCAGTCTGCATACAAACTGTCCACCACCCAGGTGCAACGACAGGGCCAAGGACAATTGATGGCCCAGCTGGAGGAGATGATCCCCAGATGCAGCAGCACCAGGACCCAGCCGATCCTCATGTCTGCAATGTAGATTAATGAAGTTCACTTAGTTTCGAGCTGCTGCTTTACTGCGCATGCATTTTAATTAGATCCCTATCAGGGCACTTTTTGTTTTCAACTTTTTGTCTTAAACGCAATTTGAAATTGCGACGATTTCTAGGCCTTAGTGACGTCACAATCAGCTCGAACTTATTCACCTGTTGAATTATTGCGGCTCGTATTTCCCCTTCGGACTGCACTCCTCTTATCTTATCACTTACAAAACTAGAGCACCCCAACAGAAAAAGAAAGGTGTAAATAACTCAGATTCGAACTGAGAACGCTCTAAACTATATAACCGATTTTAGAATCTAACTGCCACTCCGATGCAGCCACGCCCTCAGCATTTTACACCTTACGGTTAGGTTTTTTGGAATTCCAAACTACTTAATGGGGTTTTACAAGAGGGTCTTCGCGCAACGACTGGTCTAATACTGCCCCACCGAGGAAAATTACTCACCTGCTGGTCGCGGGCATCGAGCATCGGGCATTCGGCATCGGCTTCCTCAGCGACTGATAAGATAAGCCGCTGATAAGCCAGCCGTTTGCTTGGGGCAATGGCAAGTGTGGCAAAGTGCGCAAATAGTGTTTTTCCCGGAAAAACTGTGTTGGTTAAGGAATTCAAAAAATACTAAAATACTTTAAGCGCATTTTAAAAACCCACAACCAAAAATTTTGGCCATCTTCAGGACAATTCGAGTATGACTAACGATATAACGAAAACAAGTGTTTAATGTAGAAACAAATAACACTATTTTACACCACACGCACTTTTTAAATAGATTTACGTGTGCTGAGCCCGAGTCTTGAAACGAATATATTGTTGGCCGCCAGGGTATTTAAAAAAAGGTTCCGTATTTAGATTTTTATCGTTTTAATAGCGACTGGATTCGTGTTTTAAATATATTAAAAAGTTGGAGTAATTAAAACAAACGTAGAAATCCTACATCATTTTTCCTAAAATATTTTTGTAAAAACAAAATAAAATACAAAACTTTTTGTCAGATTTAAAATTTTAAAAATTACGAAATTTGCACACTGAAATCGATTAATGAAGTATAATTATATTAATGTATAAATTTAAAGTTCACATTTTGAAACACAATGTAGTTAGAAGAACAATAAACCATGTGGGAATTAAATATTTAACCAAACAAATTTTAAAAATAATAAATAACAAGTCAATAGATAAACTGGAATTTTGCCATTGGATATTTGTATATAGTTGTTTTTAGATATGATAAATTTGAGAACCTCCTGCGAAATTAACCAAACCTAAGAAGAATTTTTGTGATTAGACTAAATGTTACAACAAGAAATAAACAAGATATTAAAAACTAAATGTTACAACAAGAAATAAACAAGATATTAAAAATTTCCGAGTAAATTTGGACTTTTCTGCTTCAAACCCAACCATTATGTTTTTGCTTTTTCTTTACAACTTTAAAATCATTTTTTAAAATGCACTAAGTACTCTTCCAGCATGTGTCAACAAATCAACCGTGAGTATTACGGGCTGGCAACAAATGGAGTCGTTTAAGACTGAATAAACTTGTCACCCGGCGAAGTGCAGCTGTTCGAATGGAGAATTCGGGCCAAGAGCCAGACAACTCCTTCGTCTTCAACTCCAGCTGGCGCTGATAGGGCATTAAAATTACCCATTCCGGCGGAGGATTCGGCCGGAGTGCAGCAGCGACCTGCAGACACCCGTAACCGGATTTATCGTAATGAAGCGTGAGCAAAACAGAAACGACGCCTCAGACGACAGCGCGATAAAGATGCAGTGCGAGCCGAGAAACAAGTCGAACCCATTGCCAGGGCACAAAAATAAAAATCAGGAGACGGAGACCCAACACTGACGTGTTGACAGCAACATATTTGCGGCTTGATTACGGTGAGGAGCGGCAAGGCAACCGGAAACATCCGAATCGTGAAAAATATAAAGAAACGAATCTTACATACACTAAAACCCAAGGTCCTAACGGCTATAATTTATAGATAAAGCTTATTTGTAACGGTAATATTATAATTTGCATCTTATAGGTCCAAAAAATTATTTATCTCTAGTTGCATTTAAAAAAACATATATCATGTTATAAATACAAAACAAATAATAATAAAACTTTTGAATGATTTTCAAACAAAAAGACTATCAAAGAATTAATTTGTTTAATTTTAACTGGAATAAAAGTCTATTACATTTTTTATAAATTTGTTGTTATTAAAAGTTCTCGAACCATAATAAAAAAATACACATAAAAGATTTTTAGAATATAGACTTTTCGGTAATGCCTAAGAATTAAGTGTTAATAAATATAAATGCATACTTTAAAATTAATTATTTATTTTATTTTACCCTATTTTAATTGAAACAGTCTTACAAAAATCGGGTACTAAAATTTTAAAAGCCAATTATAAATATTATATTGTAAATTGAAAACTTAAATTTCGGTTAACAGATGGATAAGTGTGATATTTTAAGTCTTCAAATTAAAAAGGAAAGTTAAAAGCAAAGCATATGTACTCCTTCAGGTTTCCACACTCCATAGAGTATTTAAAGAAAATGATTTTAAATGGTTAGCGACGATACAAATAGAAGTAAGTTGATGCGCAGATTTCAGCGGTTGGGGGAAATCCAGGAGCAGAGGGCAACAAAGACATTCAAGAAGAATGCAGAAGTCAGCGTAATGCCGCGACTGATAAGCTTGTCAGGATACGACCCACTCCCCTCCCCCTTCTTATGGGTTTTTCCAAACTGTTCACTATTGAAAGCGATTGTGGGGCGCAATCTTGAATTCGGTTGCCACGGATAAGTGCAAGGGATAATGAGCAGGGATGCGCAGGGCTGCTCTCTCTCTCCCACCCACGCACTTTTTGCGTGTCCTTGCCGTTTTAATGAAGCGCAACGGCTTTGTTGCCGAGACGCCTTTTGTCCTGCCAGCCCACCACCCCCCCCCCGTCACCCACTTTCCGTGGGATAATTAGCGGCCGATGCGATGCAAAGTCATCGCCGACGTTGGGAATTCGCACAGTTGAAATCACAAGTTAATGCCGCACGGTCCAAGGACTTGGTCCTTTGTGTGCTCTTGTTAATGGATTGATTTTGCTTTTGATTTTGATTTTAAATTTCTACAGTCTAATCTCTGGGCTGACTTAGAGCTTTCGCGGCCTTCGCTCCGTTTTATTGGGCAATTTCCAGCGGTTTTTTAATAAGAAATGAAGTGCTTTTTATTTATTTTCGGAGCGTTAAGTCGGGTGGACAAGGGAGCGTGGTCCGCGGAATACCACCCGGAGTGCAGTCAAAGTAAAAGTTAAGTTGAATGACAGCTGCGGTGTCGCGAGATAAGCACACCACCCACTCACCCACTCAGCCACTCAGCCACCCAGCTGTCCATCTGCCAGAGGCGGCAAAAAACGGGCCACTGATAAAGTGAAATGCGAATTCAGGTGAGGTCCGGATGTCCTGGCGAGCGGGAAATGGACATGGAGTGGCAATAGCAGTGCTAGCTTAGCATTTCCGCAGATGTCATAAAGATATCCCTGCCATTATGAGTCTTCTAATCGGCCTCATCAGTGGAATGTGGGCCACACACTCCCGCCCTCCGCACAAACGAGCTCGCATTCCGGGCTTTGATTATATTTTTATGCCTTAAGATTCCATTTTTATTGTCACGGGGATGGAGAGAAACAATTTGCTTCTATCTGCAGGACGATACGTCACAAGGAGTACCAATTTTGATACACAAAACCAAGCGCATAAACATGGGGTAGGGGTGATAAAGCAAGGCAGTAGACTCCACAAATTTGCATATTCTTAGCCTCGGAATGCCTTATAGACAATTATATTTATTATTCAGTTATGCCGCAAAACGGGGTGGGTGTGGACTGAACCAAAGACATTCCCAGTTAATGCTTGCCATTCTATTCTAGATTTCAGCTGGAGTCAAAGAGAACGTTCCTTGTAAGAAATATCTTGAATAGCAATAAATTTCGATTTTCGTCCACTTAAATGCTTTATGAATTATAAGCTTAAGACGCGCCAACCAAAACCACCCACTCACCCACTCCGTTTTCTTTTGGGAAAGGGGTAGGGGTAGGGGTAAGGGTAAGGGTAGGGGTAAGGATAGGGGTGAGGGTATGGGTATGGGTAGGGGTAGGAGTACACCTTACGCCGAAAACTTTCTTCTCCTGACAGCAGGCAAAGATTTAGACAAAGACCAAGTCTAGAGCAAATGCCAGCTACTGATAGCAACTCCTGCCACCTTGGGGGTTGGGCGAGATTTAAAAAGCCAGGCCGGAATGCCATCTGCGGGGGGAGAAGGGGGCACAAAAAACCAGGACCAAGCCAAGAAGAGCCCAAGCCTTTCGCCAGGCCAGGCCAGCAAAGAATGCCATAAATCAATTCGTATTAGTTTTATGAAATTTATACCTGCGGCGCACCACCAGCCAGCAGACATTGCTTTGGCCATGGCGAAAAAGAAAGTCGAGGGGTGTGGGAGTGTAAGTGGGAGTGAGAGTGAGAGGGGGATTGGGCCAGAAAGTCCTTCGGCGGTTTAATGAGCAAATCTTTTTTGGCAACGCCATCTCGGCATCAGCAGAAAGCGTTTGGCGCCAAGCGTTTCCAATTAAAAGCATAATTCATTCACAGGGCTTAGTCTTCAGCCTCACTCTGAGTCACTCTAGCAGATGCCCTAAGGAAAATTAAGAGCCATGCATGCGCAAAACATGAAAAACCTTTAACTTAGTTTATTTTTGTATGTTAATAAGTTAATGACAATCCATTGGACAATAAATTTATGTTTGCATTATATACTGAAAATAATATAATTAGTACCATTTTATTCTTTTACAATTGTATTTATTTTGTAGTAAAACTTTTCTGTTAAAAATAATATATTATTTCTTTATTCTGAATTTATTTTTAACTTTTAAAATTGGACAAATTTAATAGAAGTTTTTGTATTCCTGGATTAGAAAAAACCTTGTATTAGTAAAATTTCAACTTCCAAATAACGAATGAAATTGTTGTATTTTAGGGCATTGAAACAATGTTTGTCTCTTAGTCTGTTTTCATTTTTTATTATGTGTATTGGTTAATTTTTAATATAAGAAAGCTTAAAAATTATTTACATATTTATAAGTTTTAATAGGTGAATATGAAATGCATAAAATGAAGAGTTAAGTAAGGGCGTTTGTGAAACTTAAACAGCATTTATACTTTCTTTAATTTATTAATTTCCATTTCTTCGTTGAAAGATTGTAAATTATTTTAAAAGTCGCCCAAAAAACTTCCATACAGTCCTTTCTCTTCAAGAGGATTAAACACAAAACCCTGAAAATAAATATTATAATATTTTCCACCTTTTAGTTGTTGATCGTTGGACGTTGCCCAGTAGCATAAATGAATGGAAACCTTTGAATTATCGCCTGACAATAGGATTATCATTTTTACATTTTTTTGCCTGCCCAGTGGGCGGGGGGCGGTGGACGTGAGCTGTGGGTGGGATGTGGGCCAGCAGTCGGCCTTGGCTTAGCCTCCCTGGGGGGTAATTCACAGTTGCCATAATTATCATCGTAAATTATGGCCGAGTAAAAGTTTTGGATTTTATGAAAATGAATTGGGATTGAGCACGGGCTTGGCTCTCTGGGAAAGCTAAGGCGGTGAACGGCAGCGCATGAATATGAATCCGCAATTGATTTAAATAGTCCTAACAGCCAGGACGGTAAATCACGCAGCCAACAATCCAGCTTGTGCATCTTCCACCCCCCACCTCCACCCCCACCACACCTCCAACTTGCTCCTAGAGCAACAATTTTTTGGGGCAATAATCTGGCGAGCCGGAGCCTGAGGAGTGTCATAAATAATAATTAAACAACTCGCGTTGTTAAGTCTTTTTATTACGCGCCCAAGACAAACGACAGTTGACAGCGGGAAGGGATGGGCTGAGAGGGAAGCAGCCAAAGGGATAAGGTGCCAAAAAGACAAGACAAGACAAGGGAAGGCTTAGAGTGGTAGCATGTGCGTTGTGCCCTTACACCCACACCCACACCCACACCCGCACACACTCTCACCCACGAAGGAAGCTCAGTTTTCCGCGCAAATACTTTCCCTGCAGGTCCGGAAAAGCACATGAGCCAGGACAGGGGATCCGGATGGCAGGGGCTGTCTGCCCTCGCATCCTGTTCTCCTAGGCAGGTGCTTGTCCCGCTTCACGGGGGATTTTAAGACGCAATTAAGATAATAAATAATAATCGCCCAATGCAGGCGCAGGATGGGCGGAATGTGAGGGTGTCGTGAGCTACTATGTCCTGCCGCTCACTCCCAAAATTACCCCATCGTACGTGTCCCCTTAAGCCCCCCTGTCATGTTCTTAGGCAAAATCTAGATGCGACAGTGGTCGTTTGCTTCTGACCCGGTCCATGGTGGGTATCTATCTAGCCTCTTTCGAAAGCCAAGTTCCCAAGTCATCGCGACACACTTCTGGCCTAAGCGAAATTATTATGATTTGATGACCATAATTAAAGTACAGGAGGTATGGAGGAGGTTTCTTAAATAAGTTTATAGGTCCTGTAGTTATATATAACAAATGTTTAATGAAATACTTTTTATCTAAGTTTGTTTTAATTTTTGTTTTATATCATTAAATTTAATAGCTAATAGGCATACAGCGTAAGGCATTTACCTTCGACTCTAAATATTAATATATGTAAAATAATATTAAATAGAAGGTAAATCCAAGAAAAGAAAATAGAAATAAAAAAGAATTTATAATTGAAATTATTGTCTTAATTTTATTGTCATTTATTTATGCAAAATATATGCTCCTGGCTTTTTCTTCGTTAGGTAAAGTGTTCTTTTACCTATTTAAAATGAATACACAAAGAACTTGTTTAGTTTTGTAACCATGTTTTCATTCTTTTTCAACAAAATATAAAATATATATAAATTATTAAAATTAAAAAGCAAAACCCAAAAATTTTGGTTTACTCTTTGACTTTGGTCTTAAGTGAATTTAAGTTCAAATGACTCAATGATATAAGTAAGTACGGCAAAATACTGATTGTCTTTAATCCAAAAACGTCTTTGTAAGCTTCCTAATAAAACTGGACAATTTATTACTCACTCCAATCATTGGCCTTCTTTTGTTTTTATTTCCTAAAGGTCCTCATTAACTAATTTGTCCAAGATGAAGATGTCTGGCAGAGAGAAGAGCAGCCCTGTTCTTTCTTTTCCTGTTTTCACAGACTTTCTTACCCTCGACGGTCGTGTAAAGTGAATGTCACAAATCAAAGCGGAATTATTATTACTTATGACCATTTAATTGGACTTGCGCTATATTCATTTGACTTTCGTTACGGTTTGTTTGCGCACTCAATTTGGCAAATGAATCGCCACCGCCAACTGTGGGGTTGGTGGGTGGTGGGTGTGGGTGTTAGGTGGTTAGGACAAGCCATCGGCGAACCAACCACCGCACCGCACTGTCAACTATTTTGGCTCGCACGCTCATTAGTTTTATTGCCCCGCATATCAGTCAAAGCCGCAAAACTATTTATGTCCCACCCTTCTGCAGTATTTACCCTCCTCACGCCGCTTTTGTCCTTTTTGGCATTGCGAGAGTCCTTTTTGTTTCGGTCGCTCTAATTGCCGCCAAGAAATTTGTCTTTGAAGGCTAATGGTTATTTGGTTTCTAGCGCTAATGGCGCAGTGATCTCTAAATGAATTCGATAGATATTTCAATATCTTTTCATTGGTTCGGGCAGCACTTAATTATGATTGCATTATTCAGATTTATTCGCCATTTGGCGTCATTAAGGCCATATGAAAAAGTTTTCAAAAGCAAGATTTATGCTGGCCATTCCGCCGAGGACCCACCTTTGAGCCATCTCGAAAGTTGGCCAGCAGCCGCAAGTGCGGCGTAGTTAACTATGTAAATGTTTTCTTTTTCCGCTCGCCTCCTGTTTATGTATATTTACATTTAATGCCCCTCGAAAGCCGAGCTACTCCCGCCCCACCGCCCACCGCCCACCGCTTTGACCTGCAGAGTGGGCGTGGCTGTAATTTCATTCGTGAGCCAACCACCACACAGAGCGCTGGAAAGTGCTAGCAATTTTAATTAATGGATAAAGTTATGCGGAATTTTCGTACATCCCACCGAGGGTTTTCTCAGTTAGTGGGGAATTACATATTTTGAGTAAATATTTATGCTGCCTAGAAGGGAAAATTCTGGTGCTGGAAATTGCAGAAATGATTTACTTTGTGGTGTAGTTTGTCATTACTTGAAATGCACGAGAAAATATCGTAACTTCTCTTCAGCCCAGAAGTATGCAACAGCTTCGCACTTTATTACGAAATCCATAAATAAGCAGCTAGTCCAATATGCTGCCGCCCAAAGATGTGCCATAAATTTGTACTCTAGCTGGCTCACTCCTTCCACACAATTTTAATTTAAAAGTTTGCGATAACAAATGATGCACATCCCCTCCAAACACACCCACACGTGTACTTAGAATAAGAAATAAGAAATATGAAATAATGTTGACTGCTGATTTAGTAACCGCGCAGCACCCAACCCGCGAACCACAGCCATCGCTATCTATGAATGTCTGCGGGATGTAACAAAGGCGAGCGAAATAAAGAAATGGAAATAAGTAAACTTTGGCGCTAATAAATTGTTTCATATCTGTGGCCAAGAAATGGGAGAGCGGGCGGTAGATAACTCATACGCCCCGTGCCACAACTCACGCCGAGAAGAAGCTAAATGTGCTGCTCAAATTGCCATTTTTCCCTCGTATTTCGTACATATGCATATTTATTTCCCCTTTGCTTATCAGTGACTTACAAAAAAAAGTATAAAAAAGCAAAGGAAATAAAGCAAAGATCTGGCACATATGAGAAATTGCCAAACACATTACGATTGCAGCAGCACATTAGCTTCAGGCGTCTAAAAGGAAAATGAGAACGAAGGATATCACCAACCCCAACCATTCAGCCTGACCTAAGTGCAGTGCATTTCATTCAAAATTTATGAACTCCCTAATGATGTGCCTAGAAAATTAAGATGTTGCTTTGAAAAGGAACATTAAAATCATATAACCTTCCATTTTTAATATTAACCACAAAAGCACCATTGTAAAACCAATTTCCTTAAACATTTAATTCATTTAACCCACAAAAAAAGCTTATCTTTTTGATGGCAATAACACTCTCAAGCAGTTCCACTTGATTGAATATCAATTTCTTCTTATCATTTTCAATTTAGCTGCAATCTGTCAAATTCACTTAAACCTCTATAAATGAGTTATATATTTATCTCAGCTCATCCCACTGCCATTTATCGCCATAAAAACTCATCATTTGAATTTGACATTTAAAATTGTATTTATTTAATCATTTAATAATTGCTGGGGAATATATGTCTATTTATATTATATATAAAGATGTGTGGATGTTTTTCTCTGTTTCTCTGTCAGTGTGGTGTGTCTGTGTGTCGGCGTATTGATGCTTGCAATAAATTACAATATTATTTGAATTAAGTTTATTATCTATCTGAAGGCTTACGAAACTAATGGAACAATTTATAAAACATTTTTATTTCAGTGTGTAGATTTAGTTATGTGTATGTGTTCCTTTCGAAACGCTCGAAATGGAGTGGATAGCAACGAAAGGTTTCATCCGAAGCGAAGCTGATTGGGTCGCTGGAATTTTTGGGGGTTGGTATTAGATACCAAGACTTCGAAAGCAACGAATCGTATGTTATACATTCTATATGCGATATCCGTGTGCATGGATCGAAAGGGATATGTGCTAGGCTTGGAAGGGAGGGGCTTCTCAAATAAGGCGGGATAACTAAACGTACTGGTTCAACTCAAACTTAAACGTTAACTTAACCTGCGGATACAAATGCAACTAAAGCCGAAACAAAATTCACAATGCTCAAAGAATGCGTACCTAGGATAACATACATTATATACAGATCGCAGTTCGCAGTTCGAAGTTCGCCCCTACGACTACGATTCTCGAAAATTGGCTTTCTTTGGTTTGCTTATGCTTAACGAGCTGGCCCGAAACGGTGCCGCCCTCCTTCTATGTCAATGGCTAAGAACTAGGTGGAAATAGATGCAGAGAGTTGTATACTGGGTTGGGTTAGGGCTCTCTGGAGCTATAAAGTAGTCATACTGGTTCATGCAAGATCGTATTACTCGTAAGGTGGCTTTATCTATTTGCTCTAATTTTCGCTAGATGCTCCTGGGCAACTGGTAACGCGTAACTGGGTTAGTTCTCTCGTTCTATAATACTTAGAGTTGACTAAACTAGGGGATTACATATTTATGAGCTATCGTATCTGGTATAGTATTTGTCATAGCTGCAGCCACAGATTTTAGCTGCTTAAATTGGGTTGTGTGTGGGTGTTTGGGTGTGTGTGGGTGGGTGTGTGTGTGTGTCTCTCGTTTAACTATTTACAAGAAGAAATGCTGCTAATTTTGATTTCAAACTCCGGGTTCCGGCTGCTCAGTTGCCTGCGGCCTAGTCCCGCTCCTCGTACTTGGGCACAAACGAGCCGAGTCCGCCCAACTGGGCGCACTGATTGCTGTCGTACAGCGACATCTTGAGTCGCTTGCACTTGGCCCGTCGATTCTTGAACCAGAACTGCACATTCTTGCTCTCCAGACGCGGGAACTTTTGCCTGCAATAAGAGAAGAAAACAAAGGAAGGAAGGTTAGTCAATGCTAATTACATACATCATACATACATCAAAAATGAAGGAAATATTATCAAAACTATTATACTTTCTTATGAAAATGATTTTACACTGCGACTTTTCAAATTGAACATTAAAAATACATAGCAGAAAGTTTATGGATAAAAACGTTAAACATTAAAATTCAACAATTAACTTTATCATTGATTTCATATTTTCGGTACTGATAAAGCCCCGAGGACTGTTTTATTGAAATGAAGTGTGTTACCTACAATGTTTTTAGTTTATTTTAAGAAAGTTTTTACTTTGAAAGACAATGTTACATTCAAAGGTTTATATTATTAATTTTAGTATGTGGAAACTAGTTTCGAGAGGCCATTTTTAACCCTTATTGAAAATATCGCTGCCGAGCTAAATTCAAAGGTGATTCATTTTCTTATAGTTCTGTGATCAAGCTTCGTATGCTTTGTATGATTTTTGATTTTGGGATACTGTTAAACTACTTTATTTTATAGCAAGCAAAAAGGCAATGACTCACCTATAAGGCATGGTGTTCAGGTCCTCGGTGTACTTGAGGATGAGGTTGTGCGAGGGATGCGTGTTCATGGCGAACCACTGCTCCAGCTTGGGCACCTCGGTGACCGGATCGATGAAGGTGCGGTTCCGCTTGCGGCGTTCCTCGTTCGAGATGCTCGACAGGTTGAGACCGCCGCCGCCCATGAGGGCGTTTGGCTGGATTCCGGCTGCAGCGGCAGCAGCCGCCGCATGGTGGTGCGGATGTCCGGCGGCCGCCTGGCCAAAGGCCGGGATGTAGTGGCTCATGTACATGAAGGACTGCGAGAACATCGAGTTGGGGACCATGGGAAAGGGCAGCTGGTCCTTGTGCGGCACAACGCCGCCGGCCAGGTCCGGCGAGGGTGATCGGAACTCGTCCAGGTGGCTGGCATCGTTCTCGTTGTCCTCCTCATCCTCGTCCATGTCCAGATCGTCGTCCTTCCTCCTTGGGCGTGGAGCGTTTGGGCGTGGAGTTCACCTCGGGGTCATTGTGCGAGCCGCTGTTGTTGTGGTTGTTGTTGTTGTTGTTGAGGCTGGAGCTGCCCTCCATCTGGGGATCGGTGTCCTGGTGGCGATCCTCCGCCCCGGAGTTCTCCTTTTCGTTGTCCTGCAGCTCATCCCGTGACTTTTCATGGCGCTCCTCCTCATTCAAGCTGCCATTCATGCCGTCGCTTTTGGCCTCCTGCTGTTGCTGCTGTTGCTGCTGGTGCTGCTGGTTCTGCTGCTGCTGGTCCCCCGCCTCCTCCTCGTCGTCGTCCATCAGCGGGGAGGTGCGGTGCCGCTCGTGGGTGGTCAACGAAAGCGGCAGCTGCGGCGTATTCGGCCGGCTCTGCTCCTCGTCCATGTCATCCGAGTGCTGCGACATGGTGTCGATGTCCTCCGACTTCAGGCTGAGCGGACTCTTCAGATAGTCGTGCGACATGGACAGGTTGCCCATGCTCATGGGCTGGCTGCCGGCACTGCTGCTGGAGTTCTGCCCCAAAGGGGCGTGCTGGCTGAGGTAGCCATTCATGGCAGCATGGCCCAAAGCACTCATCGCACTGCCCAAGCTGCCGCCCCGCATCTCGGCCCGCTTCTGAGCCGCCCGAGCGTTCTTGAACCAGTAGACCACGTTGTTCACGTCCAGCGGCTTGCGGCCCCTGCGCGACTCCAAAGCATTCAGCTGCACCACATACGTCTGGATCTGCTGGCGCGACGGATGCGGATTGTCGGCGAACCACTTCTGCAGCTTGGGCAGCTCCATCTCGGGATCAAAACTGGTGCGCATGCGAGTCTTCTGGTTGGGATACGGCGGCCCATGGCCCCCGCCACCGCCATGGTGGTGATGGTGGTGCATGGACGCGTGCATGGGGTGCACCAGCATGTTGGCGTGGTGTCCCGCCCCCGGCGCCTGTCCAGCGCCCGCATGGTGGGCCGCCTCGTTGGCCAGCAACAGGCTCTCCCGACTGCCCATCGATCCCAGCGGATTGCCGCCGGCCGCCCCGCCAGCAGCGGCTGCATGAGCCGCAGCAGCGGCCGCCGCCGCCATGGCCGTGCCCACCGGAAAGTCCATCTCGCCGGGCACTGCCACCGGAACGGGCACCGCCGACGGACCCGTCATGAACGGCAGCATCTTGGGCGCCATGGCCGCCGCCTGCGGGGAGAGCTGGTTGGACCACCATTGGTCGAACTTGCGGCGCAGGTCGTCGGAGATCTCACCTCCGGGCAAAGCATAGGTGTTCTGGTGGGAACTCCGGCAGATCTGTGATAGCGTCACCTGGAAAAAAAAAATAAGGATGGTTTAAATTAAATTAAATTAGTATTAAGGGCTTATTAGCAGAAGTTCAATGAACTTGTTCTATCCCCATAGATGTATAAATATAAATGTCTAAGGTGTTGCAAAAGGCATTTTAGTTTTTCCATTTAACAATTTAGATTTAGAGTATTCCAAATAAATAATGTATTTATTATATATTCAGACTAAGATTTAAAGAAATTCTTTGACTATCTTAGATTTTATTAGTCCAAAGCATGGTCAAGCAGTTAAATATAATGAATTACTAATTAAAATAAAGAAGAATCATTAATCATTAATCAGATTTTATTGGGCAAACAAAAAGTGTGTCATACTTATCGATAATTTAGCTATTTGGGATTCCTCAAATATATGATTTTTTTTCATTTAGATTAACAAACAATAATACTGATATTGAGAAAAGTTTCTTAAGCACTCAATTGTTTTTAAAGTTTACTTTCACTTATAAGAGTCCAGAAGAGTGCCAAAAAAAAGCGACAGATTAATAAACTAATTTTGTCATACACATCGAAATTAATGGAAACTTTTTAGAATTCCAAATTGTCTAATTATTTAATTCAGACTACCCATATCCAGGATAATAAGAAAAATATTTAAACAACTAAATTTGTTTTTAATTTAATTTCTAAATCAGTATTCTATGTATTACCTACATTTGGTTCAGCAAAGTTATGCATAATCTGCCATTTTATTGTGCAAAAGCATGTGTCATACACATCGAAATTAATGAAAACATTTTGGGTTCCCCAATTGTGTGACTGTTTAATGTAGATTACCCAATGCATGTGTTGCCACGCGAGGTAGTCACATAATGGTTATATGAAAAGCAACGATTCGATCATCGGACAATTCCAAAAACCGAGTTCCGTGTGGAAATCAGAGCCAAATGCTCGGGATTAGTGTGGGCAACCTTGGCCAGCGGTTTGCACTGAGCGACTGTCAACAGGAGCTGCACTAAGTCCCCAGAGTCCGCCGGTCACTAAGCGGCTGTCATAAAAATCACAGTCGCCGGCTGGCGGACGGGACGATCCGGGGGCCTCAAGTGCCGGGATTTACTTAGCCATAAATGTGCGAGTGCGACTGGGAGTGCGAGTGCGAGTGCGAGTCCGAAATTGCCTATTACGATATAGAACCTGGGCCCTGATACCGCCGAGCTGATATTAACAGACAGTGCCGCAGCGCCTCGAATCGAAGGCGATAACTAGATAGTCCCTGATAGGCAGCGACACATCAGCTTATGGCGATTAAAATTGAATTTACCCAACAGAAATAGAATCGAAATGCGATGAGTTGGCCGAAGGGTGGTGCTGAATGGTATGGCGTATTAAATGCTCATAGATACTGCTTTGTCTCCCAACTGCGGAAAGATAATGTCTGGGTGTTTCGGTGATTCCGAGGTGCCTTCTAGCCTTCTAGCCTTCTCTGGTTTTTTTTTTGCTTTTCCAACACGGTGCTATCAGCTAAGGAGGCGCCCCAAATCACTTAAGCTGCTCAAAACAAGCGGGGAAACCGAAGGGTTCGGTGGGGCAGAGGGGTGGTGGGTGTTGTGTACACCTAATTGTAAATAAAATGGGTTGACGCTTCTTACGTGGCGGGGTATTATTAAATTGATTTTCCTATCGCCGCACCCCAAAGCTCCTCGGCGGACACTGGAGAACCGCGATGGGCTGGAGGTGTCGGTGTCAGACAACGAATGTGGAAATTATGGTAAATGCTTATCATGTGATTAGGACAGACGACAACTGCCGTGCTTTGCTTTGCTTTGCCTTACTTTGCTTTGCTTTGCTAATAATATTAATCGGGGGAGAAACCTGGGGGGGTGGAACCAATAAAATAGCAGTCGCAATAACAATTGAAGGGTATTTCTGGCCGTGATTTCGTGTTGTTCATCGCCGGCGATAGTGTACGAGCGCTTGATTTATGGCGTTAATGCACCGATATCGCCCTACGCCCACGGAATTGGGTCATGTGAGCCGTGCAGTGGCTTCCCCTCCTGCAGATTCCTGAAACTAAGCCCTTTAAACCGATTTCAATAAGGAAAACAAAAGCCACATCCACACACACACATCCTGGAGACTGATGGCAACGCAAAGCTGATTAAAATGAAAACTATTGCAAAAAAGGATTAGTTAAGTGAACCAAATAAATGAACTCGGCTTAACAAAATTTCTTTGTAGTAGCTATCAAAACATTTTCAATGCGTTTAATATTCCACAAGCAGACAGGACATGCAAAAGTTCTGTGTGTGTTTGTGTGTGTCTGCGTGTGTAGCTGTGTGTTCTCTGTGTTCATGCCTTCACAACACGCAAATTAGCGTCGCCACTTCTCATCCGGAGACATTTTTCGGCAAGTTTTAGCAACTCCAAGACGGATAAGAGCGCTCCGTAGTGCGAATAGGGGGAAGTTCTCCATAAACCGCTTATGAATCATTATAGAATTTTGTCGTCTTAGTGCAGAATTTTAAGTGAAAGTTCAAAGTGAATGTCTAATTGGCTGCCGAAGGCGTGGGCCAACGGGAATGGGAATGGGAACGGAAACGGCAACGCCAACTCACCTCATCCAGCGGACATCCTGTGGAGCGGAGTACCGCATGCGACTGCAGCACCAGCAGCTTGAGCAGCTTGTCCTTGATCTCGCCGAAGGGCGATGTCTTGGGTCGCAGGATCACGATCCTCAGGGTGATCACCGAGGTCAGTTCGCCCACAATATCGCTGACCGGCACCGCTGGGTTGTCCGATATCTGCTCCAGGGGTATGGGCTTCCAGTGTTTGATTATTAAAGAGCCTGCGGAAAGACAAGGCCCTCAGAGTTAACTTTTGTTTTGGATTTTTTTTATACTTAAAAGTACTCAAGTATGTAAAATTATCTATTGCACAATTTAAAAAAAATAATATAAATGGTTTTTGGCTTGTTTAAGGCAGGACTGCTAGAACTAATCATTCTAAAATGGCTTCTATTGGTTGGTGATGACCTCAAAATCGTACTGTTGTTTTAATTTTTTTTTATGAATGAATTTAGATAATTTTTAAACGTATAAAAATAACACTAACAATTTTAATGCATAAGCCAGAACCCAAGACTTTTATTTTTTAACTTTTTCATGACACTTTTACTTAACTTTATTACCAATTCGGCTCATACGCAACATTTTGTATGCAGGAGTATTAAGATTTAAATAAGCCAAATCTAACGTTTTGTAGTCAAAATTTTAATTTCTGACGCTGATAATGAAAATCTCGGCAGTTCTTTATAAATAAAAGTTTTAAATAACAACTGTTTTCGATCTTTTGCATTGAAAAAATTAAAATCTTAGAAATAAAATTATTGTATAAGGAACAAAAGGAGCTTCTCCTCATTTAGTAAGAGTAAAAACTTTAATAGTAAAAGTTATTGATAATTCTGTGGGTTATAGGCTTTCTTTAAGTTTTAGTAACCAATATCCCGAGATTTCTAACTGATATATTTTGTTGGCAAGCAAAGCAGTTACCTCTGGCTGTGTTGGCCACCTCCTGCGAGTAGCCCAACCTCTGGAGGGCCGTCTGGACAATCTCGCTCCAGGGCGTGGCTGCGGCGATGATCACATAGCTGTCCGTCTCGATGTTTGGCCTCCGCTTCCAGGGCTGCCGAGTGTCGATGGTGAGGGAGGCGTGCAGCGAGTGCACCGACTCCACCACACAGTGAAGTGGAAGTGATTTGGCTGCAAGAGAGAGAGAGAGAGGGAGAAAAGCGGAAAACGCTGGTTAGAACACATAATAATAATAATGCAGTTAGCACGCTGCCAAACACTCGAGAGCTGTTTAATAATCGGTTTAGTTCAGTCTAGTTCCAAGTGCAAATCATCGACATATTAAAAAAGGCAATTAAACATATTCTAAATGCTGAATTTTCATGCCGATTTACGCCACACCTCCGCACGCACAAAAGTATTAAAATAAATTATTGCATGTTGCGGTTAGCCGCAAATGGTTTTAGCCGCTTAAATAGCCGGCAATTTCGGGGGATGGAGCATAAGTAAACCAACCAGAAGACTGGCAGAGAGAAATTTGAAATTTGAAAAACACATTTTTAAAATCGAAGCGAATTATGATTTTTCCTTTTAACATTGCCCACTAAAACTTACATTCTTTTCCTGCTGACCAATTATCAAAGGCTTAAATTAAAATGGCAAAATTCAGGAAATAGAAGTTATAGACATGGCCGCACGGGGCGTGGCTCGCCCTCAATTGGGGGGCTACAAGGGGTGGATGGGGCACACAGCAAATAGGCTTAACGCCCCAGGTCCGGCCGACATAATGGTATTATTAATTATTCCAATTATAAAAATTGTAAGCAGCCAGAGATTGGCGAACGATTGGCATTTGCCGGGTGGGTATGGGCTCGGGTTTGGGCTCGGGCAGTTGAAAGCTGAAAGCTGGAAGCTGGAAGCGTTTTAAAGAACCGCGGTCGGGGGCACTACCCGGAAAATCGGACCAACCAAAAGTTCAGCCCAATTACGTGCGATTTTCATGCCATATTTTTGTGAGAGGTGTGTGTGTGTGTGCCATGCAAATCTTTTAATTGCCATGAAAACCTCATTGGGGGCCATTGGCATTAAAAATAAATACATCAGCCTCGCCAACGTGTGCGTGTGGATGTGTGCGTGTGGATGTGTGCTCTGGGCCGAGTTGAAAAGGAATAAAGAATTCAACTATAATGCATTGTTTGTCACCGGCGCAGATCAGGCCGTAAAGCACTATTGAACTTTAAGTGATGGGGAAGTTATGAAAATAATCCCATTAAATTCAATGCATGCCTATTTACCCAAAATATTTACATGAAATGACGAAATTCGTACAACATTAGTTTGGTTTTCTATTATCCACACACAAAATGCATTGTTTTTTGGCCCTCATCCCGACCAGTTCCCGACCCCAAAAAATTGGTCATTAGCGCAGCGGTCCGATTCCCCGGATGAAAACTCGTTGTGCGGTCCGGGCAACCGTATTATAAACTCAATATATCCATTATCCATGGAGCCATGACTCGATGGGACTAAAACAAAAGCGGATTTTGTCCACCTGCATATGTGTGTGTGTGCGAATTGCGTTTAGTGTGCGGTGGTTTTAGTGTGCAGCCCAGGACCACGGAGCACCCACTAATTGTTGCATCACAACGGGCATTTCAGCAACCACAACCTCGGCCCGGAATCAGCAGCTTTAAGTCACCCGGACCAACGATGGCAGACAGAGCTTATCCTTATTAGCATTATCAGTGGCACTGGCAGCAGGGCAAAAATAAAAAAAAAAAATGAAATAAAAAATAAAACGGAAAAAAAATGTAAGTAATCGAGACAGTCGAAGCGGGCCAAAACAAATTGAATTAAGCGCACGGGAGGAAAACTGTTTGAGGGCATTAAATCTTGGCGCGGCAGACAGACGACTCCGGCGACTTCTCCCCCAGTTCCCCTCGGTAAGCCGACAAACGATTTGTAAATGAACTCTACTTTTCAGGGGCTAAGACGGTATCCATCCCCTGCCCCGGCGAATTCACAGCGAACCGCCACGCGGCTTTAGATTTATTAACCTGCATCGATGGCAGCAGAAATAATCAAGTTCAGTCATCGCAATCAAGCGAAATTGGAAAATTCCCAGCTCAAGGAAAATGGCAGCGAAGGTAAATGCCAGGAGCAGTTTTCCCCCTGCTTTTTGGGGCCTCTAACCCCCCCCCTCCCGAGGACTTATAATCTTTTGAAAAGTTTCCAGAAACATCTCATGTGTGCATAAAATATCTGGGTTTGGGGGCTGGGTGCTGGGCCAAAATGGAAAGTTTTATCCACTCGACTTTCTTCTAAGAAATTGACCAATTGGCTGACCACAGGCCGAGGCAAACAAATAATTATAAATTGCCCTGGCAAGGACATCAAAACGATTTAATCCTTACATGAGCACTCACACAAACTCGTCCGGGCAGAGCTATTTAGGTGACTGCAAGGGATTACTCAAGTATCCTTCTCGGCCAAATGCCGGCAAATATTTGTAGTCTTTTCTCGACTTTTTCGATGGAATAAATTGTGTGATTGTTTATTTATAGGCTGAATGCTCATAATTTACTTATTAAAATGATTTTGAGTGATTTGGGTATTTAGGAAAATTAAAATTTCAACAGACCAAAAGTTTTAATAACCAGAACGGACACGTGAGCAGCAGCTGGAAGAAAAGGGATGCTGGGGGATGAAGGGGGAAAAGGGTTCGTCTTAAGCCAAGTGAACTGTTGGGAAATTTGCTTATCATTGCTTGACCAGTGCAAAAAATCTCAAGGATTTTAAGGGACTTAAGTAGGCTTCTCGGGCCCAGACCAGCGTGTGTGTGTGTGTGTTTATCAGGGTGGTGGGTGGTTGGGTGGTGTTTAGTTGGGTGGTTGGGTGGATGTTTGTAGGAAGAATGACCGGAAATTAAGCAATAGTCTTAAGGAAATTGCCACAAGTTTTTCCTTCACTTCACGCCAGAAAACAAATTTCCATGTCCTATAGCCCGGCATCTTAAGGGATTCGCCTGCGTGTGCGTGTGTGTGTGTGTGTGAATTTTTATTTACACTTCAACTTAAGTCCTACTTAATTGCAAACTCTTTTTTAGTAGAATTTTTAATGCGTGCATTTTAATTTATAATGCCTCTGACAGCTCTCGGCAGCTTCAGCAGCATTCGGAGCGACTTAAGAACTTTGCCCAACGCACACAGGCACACACACACTGGCACAAAGGAAAATTCACACACATACACACCCGCATGAGCCCTTCGCTTGGCTGGCATCTCACACCTTTGGCTCCCTGCACATATCCCGGCATTAGTCCCTGCGCATTCCCCGCTTTTCCTACTTTTCCTACACTCGCTGTCCCGCTGCACTCCCCGCTGCATTCTCAAAAGAAAAACAAACATATTAAACAGGACAATAAAATGAAAATCGGTTTGCGTCTTGCCTCGGGTGTTTTTGGTCCCTTGCCGCAGGACACAAGCAATATAAGCTACCTAACAATTGCCTTTGCCTTTACGAAAGGAATAATGAATACCTAGGAAATGAAAGATTAGCCATAGAAAAATGACGCGGGGTAGCGGTGGTGGATTGCTGGGGTATCGAAGTTGGATTGCCAATTAGGTTGGATCATTTAGTATTTGTAGAGAATGATATTGGGTATTATAGATTTCACAAGAAATGATCTCGACTTTTTAGAAAAAATATTTACTATATATTTTGAACATAATAAAGTTGATAGATTACTTCAAAACGTACTTATTACTTTATAGAAGTTAGTTATGGAAAACTTTGCCACTGTATCGTAGAAGGATTGCCAATAAGATTGAATCGTTTAATATTTGTAGAGAGTGAGATTGGGAAGAATACATTTGAAAACCTATATTCATAACAAAACTTCTTTATTCCGTACTTTTGATTGTTTTTAAGTGGTTTTTTAGTTTTGGAAATTTACACATTTGATATAATGGAATGCTAAGACAACTGATGTCGCAATTAATGATTTTTAAATATTTGAATTAAAAACTAGTTTTTGATAAAGCGTTTTTTAGAACTCGCACTTTAACATACAAAGATTTGTAAGGGCTTACAACCTGTTAAAATTATTTTTGAACTTCTTTTTTTATCGCTTCTTTCGAAACTAAACTGTAATAGACTTTATATTACGCCTACAAAAAGAATTTGTATTAAGCGGTTTGTTTTATGAAATGAAGTTTTGCAATAGGGATTCCAACCTCCGTCATTTTGTTTTCTTTTCAAGGACTACTGCTGTAAGTCGAGGGTCTTTAAGCTGCCTCTTGTGATGATCTTTCACCCCCATGAATACTTCTGTTCCGAATCAGAGTCAATGCTCTTCAGCACTTCGAGTTCCACTTGTGCACATGCGAAAAATCAGCGCTTTGCATTTGAGTTGGCCCTCTTCTCCGTGGCCTTTCCTCTGAGTCAGAGGCGTATTTTGAGATTTGCACTTTTTTTGTGCCGCCGTATTTGTATTCGTGTTTTTGAATAGGGCTTTCGGGGCTGGGAAAACATGTTGAAACTTTTAAGCGGATTATAATTAATGCCGCGAGGCATTTTCTTTCTTTTATCGCTGACTGTTCGCGTTTAGCGCCCTCACCGGCGTACCAATCGAAATCCGACCAGTCGGATATGGCCGGAAATCAGGAATCCTTTGACTCGAATCGCCAGCCATCCAGCTCTCCTCCAATTACTTCGCAAAGGAATGGAAGTTGTGGAGCACGTCAGTGGGGGGTGGCCGTAAATGTTAGTCAAAAATAATCCTAATGAAATAAGTATAGCCCGTAGCGGTAATTTATTTGAATCCTTTACCCAAAACCCCCCTCCTTTTCAGACCATCTCAGCTGCTAAATTGGCCTGGGCCTCTTGGGTTAGGCTTTGGAATTGTCTCAAGTTTTGTTTTTGTTGCGCAATAAATTCATTTTTTGTCCTTAGACATGTAAAACTATGCATGAGGACAGGCTCATGTGTGTGGGTGTATGTGTGTGTGTGTGTGTGTGTGTGTGTGTCTTGGACTTAATCCTTTTTGTTGTTTGCTTCATATGTTGATTTGGGACCATCATCAGGTGAGCTTTCTTTTGCCGGCAAAAACGACAGGGGCCAAACCTCAGACGAAGCGTTCGAAAATCTTTGCAGGACACACACACACACCACACACACCAACACACGCACACAGAGCGACAGAGCCAACGGCAGGTTGGAAAGGACTCTAGTTAGTTTCAGGTTGTGAATGGATTTTCTTAAGTGGTTCTAAGCTTTGTCTGTGAAGCAAACCAGAAAACATGCTTATACATGCGGCCAAGTGGCTGAAGAGTTCAAGAGTCCAGGAGGGGAACTAAGGAAAAAGGACTCCAGTGGCATTAGCAGGCTGCTCAAGGAGCTGCAGCACTTCATTAGTTTTGCGAATTTGCGGACAGGCAGCCTGAGACAATGGCCAACTGCGAGGCCAAACGATAATTGAATGCACAGGGTGGTTGGGTCGAAGGGTGGGCAAAGCCATGTGCCGGGGACAAATCCTTACAAAAGGATTATGATGTGTATTTTTCGGCCAAATGACTCTCAGCTCCTCCGCAAACCAATGCAAAGTTATGCAATCGAAGAGAGCAATGATAAATTGATGGCAGCAGGATTAAGCCTAGTCCAAGAACTGAATAATTAAGGCGCAAAGAAAGAACCTTTGAAGCTCAAGGACTCGCCAGCTTCTCTGCGATGCAAATAAGCAGAAATTTTTATGGAACAGGATTAAAATTATGAACTGCAGGATAAGGCCATGCGTGCCCACAAGGACGAGAGCTCACCACAAAAGGATTTTCCATTTGTCAAATACTATCAAGGGCTCTGAGCAGAAGGACGCCCAAGCAGCAGACACAAATAAGGGATTTAAATGTCGATAATGTCTGCAAACAAGCACAGCCGAGATAGAGTTCGGAAGGGGTTCCTCTGGGGTTGGATGTCCAAAAATCAACCAGAAGCAGTTGAACCGAACATAATCGCAGCCGCAGTTTGGAAAAGAAAAGGCGAAAGCCAAAATGGCACCCAAGAAATCGCTCATGCCTCGACTCGCCTCGCCTCGTCTCGTCTCATATAGCCATAAAGCAACCGACTCAGACTGCGTTTGTTTCAACCATTTCGAATTGACCAAGTTGGCCACCCACTCGGTGGCACGCTGGCACGCTGGCTGGTACGGGATCCATACTTAAGTTCCAACGGACAAAGACAAAGCCACACACAGAGACCGAAGGGAACTGCAACTGCATCAGCAGCAGAAGCTGAAGCTGAAGCAGAGGCAAACGCAAAAGCACAGGCCATGGCAAAACCAAAGGCAACCTTAATCACTTTAGTTATCAATATTACTTATTTACGTTGCTTCTACTTAGCGCTTAAGACGCTTTGACTGTGTGACTGAATTATAGGCATGTATACATAAATGCATGAATATGTTAAGGGCCGAAGACGTAGAGGGGCTGAAGGGGGGAATCGGCTAGCATTACGTTTAAATCTTCCTGCTTAAAGCCAAACAAAGTCTCTGGTCGGCGGAGGCAAAAGGAGCACAACATGCGATCTGTGCCATTGATTCAATTAAAGCGGGCAAAAAGAACTCGGAACGGGTCTGAACCGAGAAACCAAGGGGCAAATCCCTCGATGTCGACTTCCTGATACCCATTGTGACTACTTAAATTACCCTTTGTATCAGACTGTTAGAAAGGTAAGTTCTAATTAAAATTAGATGTTATTTAAAATAAATTCAAACATGTAACATTAGGTAAAATATTAAAATGCATTTAATGAGTCTCTGAGTAGTTTCTGCGTAAGTAATCCATTCGTATTATTTCAATTACATCCTATAACTTGGACACTGCACTACTATAAATATATACTCTCATTTGGTGACCATATCGTAAGACAATACCCTTATCTTTTCCAATCGTCAGTATTAATATGAATTCATAAAGATTTCTACTTTTCAGAGAAAGTAGTTCTTCCGCTGGAGTAAATTAAGTATACGCCTAGTGGCTGTCAGTCTGTTTTAAACCTCCTCGCTGGCAAATGAGGAAGAGGAAGCCGAGAGCAGAAAGGAGCAGGGCTGAACAAAAGGCCATATATACTGTATTGATTAATATAATCCGCTTGAAGACGCTGGCAGCCACACGGCGAATTAAGTTACATTCGCTAAGAGAGAGAGAGAGAGAGAGAGAGAGAGAGGGGGCGATATTGCCCCCCTTGTTTCGAGCGGTCCGCACCCCGGCTCAACCACCTGCCACAGTTTTAAGTACAAGTTAATGGTGCTTATGCATATTACCCTTCCGCCTCCGCCTCCGCCCCCCCTTTGCGCCTATTAATACCCACAACTGATTTTTCTTCTCCATCCCGCTTATTTTCCTTGCCGCCGAAGTATTTTAAATCGATCCAATGGCAAAAGCGTCTTTTGTATTTGCTGCCTCTGCGAATGCGCGCCGTCTTAATCCGCTGCCAATGAACTGCGAACTGTGGGGCAGGGGGCAGAGGGTTTAGCGGGGGGGAGGGGGGTACCGAAGGAGCTGCCAGATGAGCGGCTTTACAGAGGCGGCGGAGGCGGCGGAGGCGGCGGCGGAAGGGAGAGCTCGGGTTTATTAGTGGCCCACAGACGTCGACGATGTCCTACTCAGGAGGCAGAAAGGATGTCGACGATGTCGCCATATCGCATTGGTATTTTGGCATTTGGGCTTTGTCTGCCCGGGGGGACGAGGGGCAGAGTGGCAGAGGAAGGAGGGACGAAGGAGGAGAGGCTTGGGCTTGGGCTGCCCTCAGAGGAGGATGAAATTTGATCCGGCTGCGGTGAGCGCGTAGCATTGTATTTGCATTAAGCGTAACCTCGACTCGAAACGGGGAATTCGGATGAAGGGTGCGAGACGTCGATACGCGAGGCTGCCAAGGAGCTTAATTTGAAGGGGATTTACGCAGTGCCATTATAAGACCCAGCTCCTCTGCCCTCCGCCGTCCCTCCCTGCAAGCCCCCTTTTTTCTTTTTTTTATTTTCAGCCTTTTGTTGGACTCGCTGCAGAGATCTCTGAACTCTGGCCGGGATTAGGTTAAATTTCTCAACAGATTTCTTCACTAGTTGCGGATTAAGTGCCGTGGGGGCAGGGGCCGGATTCCCTAAGCCTTGGCCACAAAAGCCAAACCGCAAACACAGTAACACATACGAGCTGGCCGGACGGGCTGACAGCTTAGGTCCCAGAACACAGCTCGCTCCCCATATCATCCGACGTTCCCAACTTAAAATCTTAAACATTTATCCGCGCGTATTATGTGGCAACTACGGCTAATTGCCGCAAACACGAGGCCAACAAACACACACACACACACACACACACACACACACGCCTCTTGTTTGCGCGGTTAGCTTTTCCCCCAAACAATCTCTGTGATGTCCAAGCGTCCAGTTAACTTTTCTGGTTTGCTCTGTTTTTCTTTCTGATACTGATTCTGTTGCTGTTGCTGTTGCCCTTAGCTGCTACATCAACTAACACAGAAACAAGCAACAGAAACAGAACGACAGTGGCAACACCATCTGCGGCATTCAATTTAAGGGGATTAACTGCTAATTTTTTGCGATTTCGCCCAATGCCAGCGGTATTTGAGTTCATTTTTTTCCAGCTCCGCATATGTATGCACGAGCACTCGAATGTGGGAGCTACACAGCAATGCCGTGGGGCTTTTACAGTTAAATCTTTGGGGATTGCAAACACACACACACACACATACACACACACAGAGACACAGGGACACATGACACACTCAACCGCCTGTGGAGCCAGCAAAAAAAAAAAATGCAGCAGTTAGCCAACTTTAAGGGCATGGGGTGGAGCTATGACTATGAATACCAAATCAGATAATCAAATTAGTCAAAAGTTGCTATAATCTCTAAGCGGTATGGGGTATGAACTACCCGAGTGCTCGGCGGAATAAAAAGGGATGAAGCCAGCGAGTTGGTTTTTAATCCGAAGCGGAATTCGCTTTTTAGGCGTAATGAGCGAAACCACGCTACCTAATCACCAACGAACACGCTTGAGGAGTCACTCCGGGTAACATAATCTGATATGACGGAGTGGGCTAACCAGGGGTTGGGTAATTAAATGCCTCGGAGTACTATTGTAATGATCAGATATCGCGCGCTTAATCTGAGATTTTTAGTGAAAAGAGCTTTGGGCTGGGGCTTTATCATATGCTCATGTTTTTATCATATGCTCTGATATTCTGGACTTCGGATCAAAGAAAACGGATTCGCAGATCAAAATCAAATCGAATCCCTGCCTGGTTACGCGTTTGAAAGCGCGGAATGCCATATGGTAATTGGGTTGGACGCGAGCCTAAGCGGCTTTTGCTAAGCAATGACGCTTCGACTAAAATAGTTCATTGTCATAACAAAAACAAAAACAATAATTATTACAAAAAAAAAAAATAAAAAATGTATACAAATTTCATTATATTGAATTGTTTTCTAAATAAGAATTAAATATACTATATTTTAATTCAAGTTTTCCGATACTTTTATCTGATGATCATAAGGAAATGAGTATGACCAATCCATAATATTTATTTACTTTTTTATAAGAATTCAGTATAACCTATAATCTTAATTAATTATTATCTAAAGTTTCTACTTTGCACAATTATATGACAAGCTATCTAATGATTTAAGGGGGAAAATGTTATGTTTCATTGAAGATCAATTACTAATTCGCCAGCACAACTTCAATTTCTTCTTAGAGTAACCTTCTATTTTAGGACATCTAGTACCTACATACATGGATGATCCCGTCTAGACCCCTAGCTCAGTTCCCCATTTCACTTATCCTTCTCACAGGCTTTATTTTATTTTCACAGCCTCGCTCCGTGTTTGTTTTTGCTCTGGCTTTTATTTCTGCGGGCGGTGGGTTGGTTGTGGGTGGTTGGTGGGTGAGCCTGGGTGAGCGTGGCTTAGGTCAGTGGGTTGTTGGGTGGTCGGGTCGTTGGGTCGTTGGGTCGTTGGGTGGTCAGAGTGGGTGGGTAATTTCCCAGCTCCAGCCTGCTCCCTTGGGCACTGGGGATGAGCTCTGCCCGACGGCTCAGTTCGGTTTAAGTGCCAAAGCGCGCCGTGCATTGTTGTTGCTGTTGGCAGCTCTCCCTTGCCAGCTTTACTTGGCATCTGTGTTGGTTTGTGTGTGTCTGTGTGTGTGTGTTTGTGTTTGTGTGCGTTTATGGGTGTGTGGGTGAGCTGGTGTCTGCCACTGTTGAACTGGGACAACAACAGCAACAAAACAAAATCTAGTGAACTTCATAGGGATTAGCCTGCACGAAAGCAACAGATTTAAAAGCTTTCGCTCTGCTTTTTAAGTTCATTTGAGCGCTCCGTCTGTGTGTTTGTGTGTGTGTGTGTGCGAGTGTTTGTTTGCTGGTGTTTGGCAGTGTGTTAGTGTAGCCTTTGTTGACAAATGCGACTTGACAGTGGTGTGGCAAATCTGGTCTGCAGACTCAAAACACACATTCGCACACCCAGCTGTCGAGCTGTCGGGGTGTTAAAAGAGGAACTCAATGGCGGGATCTATTGTGTGCCAAGTGCCAAGTGCCAAGTGTCCTCACTACAAGTTCCTTAGTCACTTTATTACAGCGGGTAACATACAGTTTCATACGCAGCTTCTCAGTTCACATCTTAGTAGCCTAGCACACACACACACACACACACGCACGCATATAATAATCCCGAGCCTCAAACATAATCCAATTGCCGGCCATCAAACATAAACAACAACAAACACCAAATAACACCGGCGCGAACTGAACGAAAACACTGGCAACAGCGAACCAGGCGAAAAGCGAAAAGCAGTAACACCAACCTTCTTCCAGCATGTTTTGAACGATACTAAAACCGAAACCGAAACCGAAAACTCTGAGAGTCGAGGAGCGTTCTGCCCCATGCAAAGGCACTCACACAAATGCCCAAACTCACAGATACTGCGGGCAAAGGCACAGATACAGATACAAATGAATAGCAACATGTGGCTCTGGGCTCTGGGCTCTCTCTCTCTCTCTCTCTCTCGAAACTCACACAAACACACACACTAGCCAGCCAGTCAGCCAGCCACCCACCCCACTCTCTCTCTCTCTCTCTCTCTCTCTTGAGATAGCCCCATCTCACTCGCTCTGCCGCTGAGCCCTGGCCCCGCATTACGCTTATCAAAGTATATCTCTGGGATTATACGAAATGAATGGAATTAAGGATTAATTTCCAAGGGATGTCATTTCGTTTTGGGATAATGCCCCGGCTGTACGAGTGTGTTTGTGTGTGTGTGTGAGTGTGTGTGTGCGTGTGTATCTGGGTGTTGGTGTTGGCAGCAGCTTAAGCTATAATGGATTCGGGTTCACAGTTTCCGTTGGCGAATGCTGAAGCTGTCGCAGGCGATGCGAAGGTTTTAGTTATAAAAATACACCGGAGTTTATAATGCCAAAGCGGGTTATAGAACAGTGGCGTGCTAACCTCGCATAAAAAGTGGTTAGCGTTTGGATGATGTTCGCCGAAGGGGGGGGTGCTGGATTATAATGGATTTGGCTTGAAGATAAGTACAACTGAAAAATATGTGAATCATATTGCGATCTCGGGTAAACAATGTATCTATTTGTGTATAACAATGAAGTCATTTTTGAGCGTATCACCGTTAGAAAATTCATTTTCTTCGGCTTCTAAACCAAATGGACTTCAAAGTGATCGTTCAAACATATTATTTGAATTAGCAAATTACAAATAAAGTTGTATTAAAAATTTTCTAAATTTGATTATTTAATTTAGACATATCTTTTAACATATAACAAAAATTAACAAGTCTTATTCCATTAAACATTTTATCCAATTAGGATTACTATTTGATCTTTCTCTTTGAATATTGGCAGATAATAATAAAATAATAATCTAAATATCATCCTTAATTTTTTCAAATGTAATAACTTCACATCATGCCCCCTCTTACGCCCATGACCATTCAGCGACGCCGCTGTTCATTATAATGCCAAGCGATCCATAAAACGAAGAGTTAAATCCGAAATAATAATCCCGCACGAAATTAAATCCCTCGCCCACACGGCCACCAAAAGCAAACGCAAACGCAAAATCCCAGCCCCCACAGCCGCTCCCCTCCTCACGTCCCTGCGCCCCCCTCGCAAATCCCCCGTCACCCCGCCACTGTTTGCATGGAAAAAAGTTAATCTCCCAACAGCAGCAGCAGCAGCAGCCGTCGCCATCGACTCATCCGCAAGCCGAGACTCGAAGGGCGGGCGGCCAAAAGGGGGTGGGGCTGGGACGGAAGGGGGCGGGCTGTCACTGTGCGTTGCTGTCGCTGTGTGGGGCCCCCCACTCCAGCCAATGACCCCCCTTTCCTTCCGCCCAAAAAACCACCGCACGCCCTTCGAAAACTCGAACTCATGGCATGCTTTTGGGCCTTTTTCGGTTGCAGTTGGCAGAGACGTCGACGCGGGCAGCTTTAGCTCTGCCGGTTTAAGGATTAACACAGACACACACAGACACACACACTCAAACACACCCAGGCACGAACGGACCGGGCACCAATACTCGGACAAATAAAGCACACGCAATGCCCAGAGCACAAAATCGTTGGGATTAATGCGGGATCTACTTTATTGCGAAAATATGCTCGACCCAACGAAAAACGGAGATGGTAATGGGGGGAGTGGTGGGGAGGGGAAAGGAAAGGGGGGGGTGACGATTTGGCATTGGACAGTGTATGAGTTTGTTTTAGTGTGTCCGTGTTCGTGTGGATGCGTTGCGGCATTGCCTGGGCATCCATGGATTGTCAGTGACTTAAACGAATTGGGATTACGTTGCGTATGATTCATATGGAGGCTAAAACAACAAAGCACCAGACAGCCACTGGCTTTAAACAACAACAACAACAGCAACAACAACAATGCAGGTTGTGCATATATATGTATGAATATAGATGTATCCGCACTTATAGGCAGCATTGGCTGGGCATTCGAACGGATTACAGGCCCACTCCGCACACCCCACTGCCCATTACGTCCCCAACCCACTATATTTCGACGTACGTTTCCCCTTTCCCGAATCGCTGGTGGAGCACAAATTGAAAATGGACAATCGCCAGCCCGACTGCCAGCCTGCCAATATGCCAGCGCCCTGGATAATCCCCTGCGCGATCAATAAGACCTGCTGGTACACCGAGAGAAATTCGTGAGACAAAAGTCAGGGTGGGAGAAATTACAGCTACGAATGTTTCCATGGAGTGCAATAATGTTATGATATAAAAAAAGACTAATTAAAGAGGAAACTTTTGATTATTTTGATTATTTGTATGACTTAATAAAAGGTTTTTTTTGTAAATAAATTAAATAACTTGAAACTTTATTGCTATGTTTATATTAATTTTTAAATGTATATGTTAAAATGAAATTTAAAGTAATATAATAAATGTAATGGTCTTGTTTCTAGACCTTTAAATGTTATATTCCTAATTATCAAAACACTAATTTAATACAAGAATTAGTTTTTCAATTCATGTACATATTGAATTTAAAATTGTATTTATTTTATACACAGTTAACATAAAAATTATTTGCAAAAAATTAACTTTTGTTTACTGGGACTTTATTGATGGATGTGATGGACGTTCTCCAAATATGGTTTTAAGACTGTTATTTCTCGAAATGTACTCATTTTGTATACCTATAGAGCCAAGGCAAATTTTAATTTCAGTGACTCAATCTCCTGCAAATCCAGGCCTTTACTGTTTCTCGCAGTATATCGCCTGCAGTTGCGAGTTGTCTGCCGGCAGTTTGGCAGGATTGGCAGTCGTATTGGGATTAGCATCCCCAAAGACTCGACCTCGACTCGACTCGCTCCCAAAACTGGCAACTGTCTGGCCCGCCGTCTAACCCACCTGGCTCACACACATAAACACACACTCACACGCACACGCACGCATACCTACACAGGCACGGAAAAGGACACGCACACACACAGGCACAAGGACGCATTAGCTGGCGGCCTAATCCCGACGTCGTTGCCATTGCCAAAGCACTTCAAAAGCAAAAGCAAAAGCGAAGGAACAGGAACAAAAACAAAAGCTTAAGGAGCTGGAACAGGAGCAGAAGGGGTAGCAGAAGGGGCAGCAGGGGTAACGCAACTCGAAACGTGAAACTTCTCTTCATTTGTGTCTGATGGGATTAGGGCTAAGGCCAGATAAAGGGATAAGGGATTCCCAAATAATGTCGTGCCCTCAGCTCGAGCAACTCGGGATGAAACTCGAAAGTTTTTGGCGCCAAATTCGCATGCAAAGCAGGCAGGCAAGTCTCCGAAAGAGATGGCTGCATGCAGATAGAAAGAGAGAGAGAGGAGAGAGAGAAAGGGAAAGGGAAAGACAGGGGGTGCTGTATATCGTACTCTACCCTTTTTTGGGCTGAACGTTCACCGGGTTCAGGAGGCTTAGGTTGCAGGATAAGTCGCAAACTTGATGCTTTTGCTTAATGTCCTTGGATGGTGGCTCCTGCTCTTTCCCCTTTTTCCTGATGATGATGATTTTGTTTTCGCTTGCGGATTATAAAACGCCCAGTTGCATTCGCATTAGTTGCTCTCGCCTGGTGGTTTTCCTAATTCCCCTAATACCCTATACGTCTGTGTGTATGCAAAAGCAGAGTTAAAGTTGAATATTAAATGGCCCGGAGAGGGAAAATGGGGAAAATTCCATATTAAGTGACAGGAAATAAACGGTTTAGCAGCAGCGTTAATTGGCACTCTGGCATTTGCTTGTGGCTTAATAAAATAGTAAAGGATGCCTGTACAGAATCTCAAGAAAGTGTGTCCTTCAGTCGCAGGCTTATGGCAAATCCCAGTTGCAGCTGTTGTTGCCAAAAGGAAAATGCCTAGTCTTATAATATTCATAATCGAACCGTTTGGCAGACCTAGTCCTTGTCTAATTACAAATGTGCTGCCAGCATAATTCCACTTGTGCATTATTAGATACGACGCACTTCCACATATATTTACTCGCACAAAAGCGCTCAAAGTTAATGCACGTGATTTATAGTTGCTGTTCCTGCTGCTGGGGCTTGTGTATGTACTTCTGTTTTGATAATCGCACGGCACACAGGGAGTATTTATTCGATTATAAACCGAAACGCATAGAGATCCTTAAGCCGCTCGAATCGAGCTGCAAGTGGCTCGGGGGACGTTCCAGGTTGCACGTTGCAGGTTGGAGGTTGGAGGTTGCAAGATGCATGTTGCTGGGGGCAGAAGGCGGGGATTGTGGACTCTCCGGCTCATATACCGATGTGGCAGCTCGGAGTGTTCGATTCGTGCTCCCCTCCCAACATTTAAATCCTTAAAATTTGTAGTTCTCTTTGTGTCAGGGCTAAAAGGACCAACTGGAAGTGGAGGCGCAAGCCATCGAGGCGAAATCTCCCTTCACAGATACACGTACAGAAATGGGCAATGATTTAAATGGTTTAATGTATAAGAAATTTATGTGAAGCTCGGATACTGTCAATGGTTTGATCAAAATTATTTTTTATAATATTTTAAGGCCTATTTATTCCTTTGAATGGAAGTAAGCTTAACTTATGAAGCTGCGCGGATCAAAACCTAATTTTAGTTTACCAAAAATACGTGATCATGCCTATTTGTTCTGTGCTTTCAGGTCGTTAAAATTAAATTTCAATTTAAATTAATATTTTATTAAGCTCAAATATGAAGGTTAAAATATGTCTGATGAGTAAAGTTTTTTTTAGATATTTTTATAACATTTATATTGATTATTAAGTTTAAAATGTAAGATGAATGTTCCCTTTAAATTATGACGCCAGATGCTTTTTTTAAATATAAATTTATTATTAAGTAACATTATGACCCCTGATTGCATTTCTTTCCGAGGCAGGCAAAACATATTTCTCAAGTTGAGAGCTACCCTTGAGTTGACCCTCTGCATTTTGCAGTGCACTCGATGATGGTGGCTTAACTCAATCAGCATCACCTGCAGCACCTGCCTTTAGCTCCTGCCGATGTCCTGGCTAAATGTATGCCAGAGTGTGTGTGGCTGGTGGGCAACTACCGGCTTTTATGCTGTAGCTCCTGTTGTTGTTGCCGACGTTGGCCGGGCCAATCCCTTTTTGCTTATAATTCGGAAATGTTGCCTCCTGTTGCTTTTGGCATTTATTCGAATTTGTATCTCAATCTGAGGTTGTATCTGTATCCGCATCTGCATCTGCATCTATGCTCTGCGTCAGCACATATGCCAGGATGGGGTTTTTGGGTTTTAGGAAGTGATTGGGCAGTGGGTGGTGATGGGCTGGGAACCGGCTTAGGTGAGTGGTATCATTCAGCTCCGCACTGGCCACTGTGCATAACGCTTAACACTTAAGCTGCAGACGCTCAACCGCCCACCTGTCGCCCTGCCGGATCCACCGGCCCAGGGCTTAGCCACTCCTCTCACAGGTGAGTGAGGTGAGTTGGAGTTCGATTCCGAGTTCGAGTCCGAGTTCTAGTCCAAGCTGAAGCTAGTTTTGCGTGTGATTGCGAAACCGGCTGCTTCTTCCTGCTCTGGCTTTGAGTATCTCTTATCCTGCAGCAGGAGCAGTGCGTTGCTTTTGTGTCGCCTGATTACCGGTAGCACTCCACAGAACTCGGAAGCTAAGTGAGTGCGTTGCCGACACTTGTGCGTCCATCAGGGCTTATCGGTGCTTCGGAGCCGGAGCCGGAGCCCGAGCCGGAGCCCAGCATCTCATTATACAATCCGGCCCCATATGACATCTGCATAATAGCCGATCGAACGGGTGCCGGTGACCATTTTTTGAATCCTTGAGCGCGTACTTATGTCCACAGAGTCCTGTATGCATGGCGCCTGGCTTATGACACATGCGGATTCAGCTGCTGCTGCTGCTGCTGCTCCACTTTCGGTGGCCAAAGGCAACAATGATTCAATAGCAGGGTCAAGTGGGGGCCAGTGTCCAGCGTCCAGTGTTTTTCGTTGCCCAAACGCGTTGATCCACAAACGTGTCGTTAACTAAGGCGCAGTGATTTTCAATTGCAGAGCGCGTCGCCTCGCCGGCATGGGTGTGTGTTTGCATAGGCTTATAGGTGCCAACAGTGTGGCACAACTGCAGCAAGCACCAAGGGGCCTGGACAGCCGCAGCCACAGTCAGAGCCATAGCCAGAGCCACAGCCATGGCCTGCATATTGACAAGTGCAGCCGGGTGGGGATTTATTAAGGCTAACGTATGAAAATGTTGCATACTAAACTCTGCATAAATCGAAACGCAGCGGCAGAGACAGCAGAATCGCAAAAACAGGAACATAAAAATTGGTCCCAAATGGAAAAGCCCAGCTGCCAAAAGGGGGTGGTGGTGCTGGGATTGGGTTTGGGTTTGGGTTTGGGTTTCTGATGGGTGGTGCGGCAGGATAAATATCGTGTTGCGTCGCTGAGCAGCTTAGGCGCAATAAACACGCACACACATTCCGAAATATGCACAACAAAACGCATCGACACAAAACAGATTTACATATGGACACACACACATACACAATGAGACACACACACACATGTGCAGCTGTTGCAAATGGCAATGTTAAATGACAATAATAACAAAAACAGCAATAACAATGCCAAATGACGGCAACAATAAGCAAACCAAACTGCACTGAGCCCCATCCGTAGGTCGTAGGATATGGCATCCATTGGATCCCAGCCCATTCCATTTCTGTCCACATTTTGTTGTGCAAATCCTCAAAATATGCTACAAAGCACATTACACAGATACGCACCCACACACACACCCACACACACACACGAAGCGAGCGAGACTTTCACAAATTCACAGCGACAAAATTCAAATCAAATCCTCTCTGCTGCAGTGGGTTTTAGGCTCGAGCCTTGGTATTTGTGAATTTGGAAAAGAAAGCTTAAAGTATTGGGTAACCAGTAATATTAACAATAACATTTATCGGCCAAGTCAATTGTTTGGCCAACTATCTGCGAAGGTGAAGCCACAAATTGGACCTGTGACACATCCACATCTATATCCACCAAGTTGCCACCGGCCAAAGGCCACCTGTTGAGCCAGCGCACACGTGCTGCCACACATCCGGCCAGATTGCGTATACGCATGGAGTGCCCGAGAGACGAAAGACTGAAGCCAGAGCAAACAAAAGCAAGGCACGCTTCCTGGCCTGCATTCTCCTCGGGGGATTCACTCCACAAGTGGGTGCTCACTTAGCACCCACCCAACCACCCAACCAGCCAACCACCGAACCTCAACATCAACCCCACCACCCACACACTTCTTAACCAGAAGTGAATGTTTGCTCGCACACACAGAGACACACATAAACAGACGCAGATACAGATACAGATACACATCCGTACACAAAATAAACGTTATGAATGCTTCATATGCTTAATCCAGGGGATTTCGATGCATATACGAGTGTGTTGTATCTGTGTCTGTCTCTGTATATGTATCTGTATCTGTGGCTGTGTCTGTGGCTCAATGGAGCCAAGGAAGTGCCTCGTGCTCGGGCTGATATCGTTGGTATGCAAAAGGCTTCACAGTTTCCATTTATATCCGGCAGATACTCGACGCATGCATCCGCATCGAGGTGGCACAGGTTTACTTCTGGCCATGGCTAAACTATTGATGAACCAAACAAGATTACCACGGCCATTGCTCAAGGAACGTATCCACTTGTCTGTTTGTGCGTGTGCCCTTGTGTTTCTGTATATCTGTGTATCTGTGTATCTGTGGGATACGTGCTTAATGCCTTGTGAGCAAATCAAATGAACTTTTCATGGATTAGGCTGGCTGAGTTGAGACAGAGGAAATGCCTCGACCATTTCCATTTGCCATCAGCAGCTGGCCTGATTAAAGATGTGCCTTTAAAGCGGTCGGAGATTTTCCCGCACCAGTTGCGTTCGCTCACACAAACCCCTTTAATTACACACATAATCACGCACTGGATTATGAATAATAGTAAATTTCATTATTTATTTTGCTCCTACTCTTTGTCATTATTGATTAGAAATCATTGCAATTTAAATTATTTAAACAAATCCTCAATCTAGCGCATGCTTTAGTAGACAAATCTTTTTTAAAATCGACTTATTTAATATTTCAGCAATAAATTCTCAGTAAATACAAAATTGATTAAAAAATAAAAAAAAAAAAACAAAAAAAATATGAAGAAAATACTTTTTGAAATCTTTATAATCTAAACAATTATAAATAACTCTTTAATTTGAGCCAAAAATATTATTGTTTGTTTTACATCACTTAAGTAAACTTTTAATAGTTTTAGAAAATATTAAATATTTTAAACATTTTATGAACCGAATGTAGATCACAAAACTAATAAAGATTTTTTTTAAGATTTAGAATAAACGAAAAAGCATACAATTCTTGTGAGGTCACTTAACCCACCCTCCCTTTTTTGTGAGTAAGTTACGGCTTTTAGATGCTGATTATATTTTTATACGAAAGAATTCCCTTTCCTTAATAAATACAATTATATATATATTTGATTTGAGATAATTAAAGCGTCCTTTACTCACGATTCACTTTGCTGACGTCGAACTCCCGTCGCGAGTCCAAGGCCGGATGGCTGAGGAGCTTCTCCGCCTGCTGCTGGGCCTGCTGGACGCCCACGGCCATTCCAAGGGCGGCCGGTGGGAGGCAGGATATGCTGCCCCGCTCCACACGCTCCTCTCGCTCCCTTTCCCTTTCCCTCTCCCTTTCCCGATCGCTCTTGGGGGTGGCATTCTGACTAGATGAGGCTGTGGAGGAGGAGAGCGCCTGGCCCTCTGAATTCGCCGGGGGATGGGCGGTGGGTGGGGTGCCCTCGGAGGACCTGCGCCCAGCCACCTCGCCACCCACTCCGCCTGCCTGCTGCGACTGTTGCTGGTGGTGATGTTGCTGCAGCTGATGCTGCTGCTGCTGCTGGTGCTGGTGCTGGTGATGTTGCTGCTGCATCTGCAGCTGGGTGAGCTTCTCCTGGACGCCCTGCAGCGAGGCTCTGCGGTGCTGATCCTCGCCAGCCACGCCCACGCCCACGCCCACGCCAACGCCCACACCCACGCTGTGGGGCGGCGACAGTGAGTGCTCCTTCTTGACGGCCAAGTCGGCCAGGCTGGCTGAGGCGGATGAGGCATTCGGCGATTTGGCATTGGCCGCGGCCACAACGGCGGCCGCGTTGGCAGCTCTGGTTAAGGCCAAGGCCTGACTCTGCAAAAGAATCGAAACAAAATGGGAAAAAGACAATGAGTACTTGGGCCAAGTTTTCCCATTTGTCGCTTGTTTGCTCGGCTAAATGATCCGGTGAAATTTCCACTCCACTCCATTCGATCGTTCGCCACGCGAAATAGAAAACAACCCAAATTCGCTTTATTGATTAAGTCAACAATGGCCATGAGAATCATGAGTCTCAGCCCTGACAGGCGTTGATTTCTATTGATTTGTGAGCAACAGCTCCGGCTGCAGAGGGGCACTGTTTGCTTTCTATAATTTAGCAAGTAATTTGCTGCACAAATCGTGGCGAATCACGAAATTGTCTTTAATGATGCGCAGATCTCCGACTCGAGATCGTTGTCGAAGCGTAACTAAATTAATGTGGCTCTCGTCTTCAGTCCATTAAAGAGCAGAAAGAGCTCTTTCACAATGCTACACACATGCCCCAGACGAAGACCAAGACCAAGTCGCTGACCAAGTCCGAGCCCCCACAAAGCGGCAATTGATGGCGGAGTCGGACCCAAAGTCTCGGATTCAAAAGCGAAATCAGCGATGACACTCTGCCCTTGCAAAGTGTTGACCGAATTCCGATCTTTTCAACTAGTGGTGTATAATTGGTTTTGCAATGATTGAAATATTTAGAATGCAACTTATGTATTAATCCCATAATTTAATTCATTTGGAAACCTTCTTAGGAACCAAACTAAAAAATATGTATTAAAAGCACTCAGTTCTAATTTATTTAATATGATAAAATAGTTTAATCTTTATGGCAGATTATTTAATTTTAATTTAACATTTTCTTGTTTGAAATCATTAAAATTTAATGAACTTAAAGTTTAGTTTTTATAAAAAACCTAAATTTGTAAAAAATTTGTTTAGTTTTTATAACAAGTTATTATTCCCAATCGTTAATATAAAATTAATTGAAAAACATTTTTTTTTAAATGTTTAGTTTTTATTAATTTTTGTAATGTCCCATCGTTGGAGTAATGCTTACTGCAAAGGAAGTAAGTTATATTTGTTACGCTGAGTTATTCGTTTAAAAATTTACTAATTTTAGCAGTTAAATGGAGCATTTTGTTCTGAAAATTTTGTTTTTTAAGCCCTCTAAATTCCTTAGAACTAGCTCATCTGCGAACCGAACTCTGCTGTCTGCTCATCGATCTTCATTTTCCCACTAGCCATCCCGATTCGACCCCAATAATTATAGCGTCTCGCTGCTGCTACCGTTTTTACCGTTTATGCTGGCTGAGCACGCATGGAATTTTAGCTGATTCTAAGGCCCAAGGATTCCATACCGCAGTTTTTTTTACCAATCCCGTGCGTGCGGATTGGCAAAAAATTATGGCATTGGCATTTCGGCTTTTTGGCGCTGATCGTGCGGATAAACTTAAATCGAAGCCGAGGCATCGCATCTCATCGAGATTTTGATCCGGGCCAGGTCGATCGTGGCCCCTGGCTAGTTTGTCAAATGAGGGCATAAAAACAGCAGCAGTCGCTACAAAGATCCTTTTCGAAAACATGTTCGGAAACTTAATAAGAGCAGAGGGGTCTGGGTCTGGGTCGTCCATGGAGATGAAGTTGGAGATGGAGAAGCTGCTGCTGCGGCGTCTCTGCTTTCCACAGTAGCCGCATCGAGTTAGCGATCAGCGACAAGCAATCGATCTTGTGTTATAATCATCGCCAGCTCCCCACCTTTTCCTCTTGGCCATCAGCGGCGATTTAGGCCCGCAAAAATTCATTTACGCTTTAATCAATTTCATTCACTATGCAACAGCAGCCGTTGAAAAAGGGGTTGTGGCGAATACACAGAAAGAAATGTATAATCTAATACAAACACTCCTTTTTGTTTTAATCAACACACTTAAAGCTAAGTGTAAGCTCGGAGATGTTGTGATGAAAAATTTGTACATTTAGGTGCTTTTATTGGAATTTATTTAATAATTACTTTTCTGTGTATAAGCCTTTCAAAAGACCCTAATTTTAAAAAAAACCCAAATCATTTAGTGAACAGAGAATATTTAATCAATATTTTTCTTGCTGTGCAGCGAAATATGGAAAGGAACCGCAGACTGAGCAAACTTCGCCTAAGGCATCCAGCCGACAATTTCAGCTTACATTGATCTCGTCTTGTCTCAGTCCCTGTGCCTGTCCGCTTTTTACTCTTTCTGCAGTTGCTACTTGGCTTCTGTTCCTGGCCACATGTCAAGAAATTGACGAAAATTCGATCAAAAATTTTAATTGATCGCCCTGCAGTGATTTGGGTTCCCGAAAAATTGATCTACCCATGCCGAGCCATCTCCATCGCCGCGCATAAACTCATATGTATATTCTTCGCGCTCGCACTTGCCGTAATTTTCGGTTGGCCGGCGAATGGGCTGAGATCGACGGACGACCGACTCGTGTTGTGATTATGTTAATAGAGGTGCTGCCCCCCAGTGCCCCCCCCCCCCCCTCTTTCCCCCTTCCTGGATTCCTGTTTCCGCATCCCGCCCGAGGGGGAGGACGGCGCTCGACTCTGCCGGAAACTGCAGTGCCAGCGGCCACAAATTGCGAAATAATCAAACATTTCAAGGGCTGCCACCAAATGCATGGCATTAAGGCTCATCGAAGAATGCCAGAAGTCGCTGATCCTCTAGAACAACTGAATGAGTCATCATCGGAAGATGTGAGGTAGAAAAATGTCAGGTGAATCGTTATTATAGGTATCTATTTGTCTACATCAGAGTGGTACGTTTTTGAAAAAAGTAAACGAATCAATTTGTCTTGAAAAAAAACTTAAAGGAACTAAAAGAAGAGTCAATCATCAAATTAAGATGGAAAAGTACCGGAAAAAAAGTCATCATAGATATCTCGTTGTGTATGTCAGAGTGATAAGTATTTGAATAGTGTCAACTTTCAAAATGTCTTGAAAAAACGCTATGAAATATATGAAACAAAAATAAGCTCCAATTAATCCCTTCTTCTTGTCCATCCGTTTATTAATAGCTATCCAGGGCATTAATCAACTCGACTCGCTCCTGATCTTCCAGCCGATCATCCTCGCTGAATGCTGCCAATCAAGGGGCCCATCACCCTCCACACTTTTCCACCCATCGAGCCGAACATTTTAATATTAACCTGTCAAAGGCCATAATTGACAACGATTAACTTTGTCTTTTGTCTCGCGAAAATTTACATTTTTATGGTTCAATAAAATAAATCAAAGAAGGGGAAAAAACCCGAATATGAAGAGGCGATGGCAAAAGGCATCAGCAGCAGCAGCAGCAGCAGCAGCAGCAGCGAAGCAAAAGAGCTAAAAGAAACCCCGAGCACAGTGGCAGCGAAAAGTAATTGCAGCACATAATAATCTCGCATTTAATAATCCTCATTAAAGCGCAAAATCACGTCGGTGCGCTGGAGAGAAGAACGGAACGAACAAGAAGGGCCCATCGACTTGGCTGATGGACAGTTTACACTAACAAATATCACCACCACCTTGACGAGGGGAGGGCGACATCAACTCTCGGATCTGCACAAAATTAGAGGCCCAACAACATTGACGTGATGTTTTTTTTTTTTTGGTTTTCTTTTCTTTTCTTCTTTTTTTTTTTCTACCCTTTGGAAATTCCAGAACAAGCAGAGGGCTTCTGTTTCTGTTTCAGTCCCCAAAAATATGCACATGGGCCCCCAAAAAAAGAGGGAGGATCGGGAAAAAGAGGAAGCGGGAAGCGATGCGCATCAATCGATGATATGATGAGCTGACGTTTCGGGTTGACGTTTGCTTGTCGTCAATACGTCGCCTAATAACACGTCGCAACAGGTAGTCCCCGAGCATCAAGCAAACGGACGGACAGACGGACAGTCTGAGATTCTGATTGCGACACAGATACAGATACACATGGTGGCTGGAGATGGAGCTGAGCTGCCCAAGAAAGGAGTCGCTTTTTAGGGGTTTGATGGAATTTCATCAATTGCATGAAAAATATGAAATTAGTTTGGGGCCCAGGCATCGGGAAAGGCGACCAAAAACCAAAAACCAAAAAGCCCAAAACCACAGTCTGCGGGGCTACTGGATTTTTAATGTGTTTTAATCATCGACAGCAGATACTACTGCTGCGCCTCCTCCTTTGCTGGCTAAATTGTTTTTGCTCCTCTGATCCTGGGACTGATGTATGGCGCATTCCACTTGGGCTATAAATCGTGGTTGCGCCTGGCACCATGGCGCTGTCTCCTTGTCCTTGGCCAAATATCATTTGATTCCTCCTCTGCCAGGCATTAATTGTTTTTGTGCCGAGTGCTGCGTGATGGGAATGACTGATCAACTGCCTGGATCGGGATAGGGATCGGGATCGGGATCGGGATAGGAATCGGGATCGAGCTGATCGAGCTGATCGACTGATCGACTGATCGCTGGTGAGAATGAGGTAAAATTGCCTGGACAGAATTCGGTGGGAATTTCGAGGAGCCGTGGATAAGCTCTTCTATCTTCTGTGTTTCTTGTCAAAGGCCTTGTTCTTGTCATGTTCCCTGTCAGTTTGCTTAGCCAGCACACATGTATTCGAAAAGTGTTGATCAGTTGAGCAGCGAACACTGATCGAAGATCTCTTTTCTGTGATCTTAATCGGCCCAGAACTAAAAACTCGAGGCCATGAGTGTACACACTACAAGAAATGTCTTTGGGTTTTTAATTTATGTATACTTTAATCAGTTATTTATATTTTATATGCATTAAAGAAATTTTTATCATATTTAAAAATAAAGTAAAAGCTTAAAAGCCGGGTATTGCTCTGATCTTTGAGCAAGTAAAGGTTAAAAGATTAATTATAGCTCTAAGCTTTAAACAGTCATTCACTATTCTTTAACGCCTAATAATATTTTCTACAAAAACGTGATAATTTTATTAAAGTCAGTATTTTAGTTTAACAATATGGTTTTCAATACTACAGACTTTCATCCAGACTTATTTTCAGGGGAACTCTCCCATGTTTATGGCAACTTGACACTTTATTTTCCTTTAAGTGCAGCCACACAATGACATTCCCCACCGTCTGAGATTATGTCCGACTGGTCCGTCTTCTTTTTTGCTTATCGGGAGGAGCCTCGCTTCGAGACATTACCATTTCCATTGGCCGAGACTCTGGGTTTTTTTTTTTGCTGGCCGTGCGATTGGGTGTTTGGCAGCGTTTTTATGCTCTTTGTAGGGGCCGGGCCCCTGTTATTAATTATCATCGTCAGCGGGAGGCGATCAGCCTCAGCGTCTGCATCAGCATCAGCATCAGCATCAGCGGACCGAGATTCGCATTTCGTGTTTCTCAAATTCCCTAGCGAGGCAACTGGCGGCCAGCAGCAGAATGCGATCATTTGGAATTCGGCGCGTAGAAATATCATTTTCGTGGCTCTGCGCTTCGTGATTTCTCCGGTTTTGTCTCCGTGTCTCTTCGCTTTTCGTAATTTGTATGAGATTTTTGGAATTTTCACTGACTTTTGCCATTTATGTGTGTCCCTGCTGTCTGTTTGTCTGTCTGTCTGTCTGTCTGTCTGTCTGTCTGTCCGTCTGTCTGTCTGCCTTGTGTCCTTAACGAAATTGTGATTAAGTGTTTCAATATCGAAGTGACGAAAGGCAGCAGATCGAGCGTTCAGGCCAGCAGCATACATGGGCCAAAGTCAACGATGGCGAACATCGTTGCGACGTGCAAAATAATTAAAAATCAGCGAACGTTTTGCGACAGAGCAGTGGCTACCAAACTCATGAGCTCCCAAGCTCCCGATCTCCCCCCTCCCCCTTGGCCCCCTGGAAAGATCGACGCCCGCATCGAGTTGGCGAGTGCGAAAAAACGCCATTTAAAGATGCCACAAAGCCGCAGATAAGCAGAGACAATGTGCGAAGGGGACGAACGATGGCCCGAAAACCGGTTGACAAAATACGCCGGAATTGGTATGCGATCAGTTTGAGCGATAGCCAGATCCAGACTTCGAGTTGAGTCCAGACAACGGACCGGCGATCAGCGATCGCGGAAGAATTTCTGGCCAAATTACGAGCCGGCCAACAGCTACCCAGCTACGCGAATTCAGCCTGAACAGCGACATTTAATTATATTTCATTTCATTTTATTTTACTACCTCTGCTGCTGCTGCTGCTGCGCCTGCATCTCGGAGGGCTTTTTCGGTAATGCTCGCTGCACTCGAAGCATTAATGATGACTTTGCCCTGAATTGCAGAGGCCTACACTCAATAATAACAATAATCATAAAGGGGAGAAGCAGCAGCAACAGCAGCAGCAGCAGCAGCAAAGGCAAATCGCCAATTGGCTATGGCAATGGCAATGGCATGTCCAAAGTCGAGGAGCAGGTCCATGTCCATGTCCATGTCCATGTCCCCATGCCTTGATTATGCGCGCGTTCCTTGCAGCCCCCCGTCCTTCTCCTCCTCCTCCTCAGTCGTCGTCCTCCCTGCAAGGTCCTCATTATTTCTACTCGTCGGACATCAATTTGAGATCATTGCTACTGGTGCTACGGCTACTGGAGAATCGAGACCCGAGTTGAAACTTATGAAACCTCAACTCAACTCAAACTGGTACTGCTACTGCTACTGCTACTTCTGCTGGGGAGAAGGTGTCGAGTGCTTGAAATGTTTTAAATACAAAAATTAATAAAGCTCTCTCGTGCTTACATATGTGCTGGCATTTTCCATTCTTTCAATTACCTGCCGTGAGTGTATTTCCCCCCAAAGCGAGCTGGGCAAATTATTAACTTAACACTTGATGCCCACTTAAATCGATCGAGAAGGGAATAAAAAGTAGAAGTAGAGTTGGCAAATACTTATCGACTTTTAATTATAGATATCTAAACTTTTTATGGCAGCTGCATTTTTTTTAATAGGTCATAGAATATTGAGAATATTAAACACTCATCAAAATAGATGGAAAATTCGAAGTTAAATTAAAGAAATATATTTTTGATATATTTGTGAGACAAAGAAATATATTTGTGATAGCAAGATTTCTGTCCCTGCCTTGTATTTACCATTAAAATAAATCGTTTTGAACGCAGCTTTGTAGACCATCCAAGAACGATATTTTTAAGGCTAGATTCTTTATTTATATTTTTGTACAAAAAACAACATCAATAAATCTGTATTTATTTTTGTTTGTAATTTGAATTAATCACTTTGAATGCAGCTTTTTACACTACAAAAGTAAACTGGCAATAAGTTCACCATTTAAAATGTTGATGTCTATCTCAAACAGAGGCACTGTCCATAAATACATCAACTTGGAATTTGTTTAAGCCAGCAATTCTTGGTAATCCTTTAATAACAGTACAGAACGCCCTTAACTACCTGCCTGTTCAGTAAGTTAACATTTTCAATATCCCAAAGTGGTGGATAATTTTATAGTGTCATTTACCATCGATCGAGGAACAGCTGACATCGTTTCTGGAGGACCAAAAACAGTTAACGGAAGAGTAGACTGCAGTGACAACCCCGCTTTTTTTGTTGCTGGTTCTGGTACGACATGATGGCCTATGTAGGTGCCCTTGCCAATGCCAAATGCCGGGAACCGAATGCCAAATTACATTTTCAAGTTCAACATGCCGGGGCGGCATAATTTCCTCGATGCCAGCCCCTCCCCTTCCGCCCCTTTTCCCTGTGCCTGCGGCTGGAAAACTCGTTCATGTGTGACTGCCTCGGCCAAGAGCACTCTGCTAACTGTTTCACATGATCCTTTGTTCCCGGCCCTTCGAGTCCGTGTTGCGCTTGAGGAATTCCCTGCTCAACAAATTATTACCTACACACATGACGGACCCTGTGTGTGTGTGTGTGTGTGTCTGTGTGTGTGTGGGTCACTCCGAACTCCAATTATAAGTCAATTAAATAGGTTAAAATTTAGAAATAAAAAGGCAGAGGAAGCGGAGTTAGGGGACACAATTTTGTCACGGACAAATGGGCAGGAACCAATTTACGGGCAAGAAGCTCAGGCTTTCCAGGAAGAGTATCCCTTCGTTCTCTACCTGAATCGGGTGCGCTTGTACTCTATCTTTTCTCACTCCCCTACTCCATCACTTATGTAATCGCCTGATTCTGGGCAAATATATTTTATTTATCAATCAATAAAAGACGCCTCGCTACAATGCCGAGATTCATGCAAATTCTAAACTGATTCTCGCGGACAATTGGCCCATTGATCAATCATTTAAGCGAACCAAGAGCAAAGCAATCAAGTGATCTGTGAGCCTAATCGACACCGAAAGAAACCGATGCACACACGATGTGGTGTGTTGTGGTGTAAGCATCAAGTGGCATCAAACGATTTTAATTCAATCGCACCAATTAGGCCAGAGCCACAGGCGCCCCCAAAACGTAGAGCCACGTATGCTTCTCTATGGGCTCAATTAACAGAAATATCTGTAGATGTAAATAATCGCACTGCGGCTTGACAATTTGCGTCACTCGCAGAAGGGGCTGATGGGGGATGGGGGATGGGCCAATCAAAGGGGGCTGAGGGGTTGGGGTAGCGGTTGAGCTGGGATCCATTGGAGCCCGAGGAATGCTCGAAAGCAAAGTTCAACATTTCGTTCGCCTCACTCACTAATCTGTCGGGGTCAATCGATGTTAAGTAGAATCACGAATACCAAATTAATTGATGCCGTTGATATGCGCAGCTCCCAGTGTACGGTGTTCAGTGTTCAGTGTTCACTGTTCACTGTTCAGCCTTCGGTTTATAGTCTTCAGCTACCAAGAAGAACTCTCTCTGATGATCCATCCATCTATTTGCAGCTCCCCCAACTCGTCGATCGGGAGATGTGTGTCAATCTGTGAGTGCGGCTCGCATACGCCATACCATACCATACTTCTAGCGAGTGTCAAATGGGTAAATAATACTCGGTTCATGTTTTGAATTAATTTTAATTGAGATTCATTTGTAAGCAATCAGTTAGATTGTTCAGTTGAGCTCTGCCAGCTTACTGATTCAGCGCAGAAAGACAAATGCCCACGTATGTATCCCATAGATACTTGGAGTGAAGAGGCTTCCTCATTTTAGATATCTATACTTTTTAATTAACCTAAGGTATGGGATAGACAACTGATTTATTTATTTACGAATTTAACAATTTATCTATAATATTTATTCAGCACTAAAAATATTTTCAATTAATTGGCTTTTATCCCCCGGTAATATAATCCACTTCTGGATCAGTTAACGATTTTATTATTTCAGCTTTTGCCAGCCAATTAAACATTAACAACACCCCTAGCAGCTCCCTTACTAAATGCCGGACTAAATGCTGTCTATCGCTTGATGGTTGTAATTAATAAGGCACGCCAGCAATCATAATTGAAAACATGTCTCTTAGCGCCGAAAGCCTCGTAACAGCAACACGTTGCAAGTTGCTGCGGGCGGACGGGGCATGGGGCAAGTGGGATGGCACCCAGGCCTCTGTCTATATCAAACAATCTTAAACTTAACAAGCCACAGAACACAAAACACTCCCCCTATTTGCGGCCAGCCCCCTTTACCACCGCTCTGGTGCCTCCAAGCCATCGACAATTGTTTGACTTTGCAGCTATGTTGCAAGCTGCAAACTGCACTTCTTGTGTGTGTGTGTGCGTCTGTCTATTAGCAAAGACAGCTAGGAAAATACCAGTTGCCGTGGCAAGTAGCTACTTGATGGTGTTGCTTCTGTTGCCAGTTGCAGTGTTGCAGGTTGCTGTGTTGCCGGTTGCTGTGCTGCAGGTTGCAGACGAGACGCGGCGCAGACGAGCGTAAGATACACAATTGCCTCTCGGACAACCACTGCGGCCGGAACGTGCGGCCAGCCAAATGCAATTAAGCTAAAAATGTGAAAAATATCCCCCAGCGTAACTCCAGTAAAAGTGGATAGACGTACTCGGCAGCCATGTCTGCGCCCAGGAATGGAAGCCCCTCGATAAATAAAAATGTAAATTATGTCTGCTCTGCTTTAAATTGATAAACCGGGCACGGCCGGGGCGGAGTTGCATCCGAAATGGGGAGGTCGTATAGAATATAGAGTTTTAATTGGCGTTAGTGAATGGGATGTGATAGAGTGGATTATTTGATGAGATAATTTCCGTGTAGAGGATATGATGGAATGGCTATCAGAATTGTTTTTCATATTAAATTACACAGGCAGGTGATTGACAGTTCAAAAACTCTCTTAGTCTTATTAAATTACTATATACAGATCTTAAGTCTAAGCCAGCTGGTTACAAGTAAAATCAGTTTCTTAAAGTAAAGACCTCATCTATAAACTCCTTTCCAAGTTACTTGACTCTTCGAGCTAATCCCAAGATTCTCTAATCCCGCCAAAGAAGCTAAGCAAACAGAAAAACAGGAAAACAAAAACGAATATCCCTCATTTCAATTGCACAATTTGGACAGCTGTGCGCGAAGGCAGCCGAGCAGGAATTCTCCGGAGAAAACCCACACTCGAGGAGCCCGAGTCCTTCTTCCTGTAACTGCAAACTGCAGTTGCGTCGGCGTTTGCTTTGACATTTGGCCCAGTGCAAGTGGCACCACCTTGAGGGCTCCTGTAAGCGAGGGAAGAACAGGAAGCGGCCTGAAAAATTTCGACAGCCAATTGCAGATAGCCGAGAGCCCTACATAGATAGCAATTGCAGAAAGTGCATTCGCAATGTAAGTGCAGCCCAAGCAGCTGAGGAGTAGTCGAGTGGAAAAGGATAGGGATAGGGGATGGGGATGCCCCGATATGTGTGTCAAGGGCAGGCGCCAAAGAAGCACCAGGACACCTCGCAACGAGGGGAAGAAGTCGGTCGAGGAGATCACAGCTGTCGCGAAGTACTGAAGTACTGTCGGGGTCACACCCACCGCCGGACAATCGGCAATAAAACAGGACGAACGGCGACCAACGAAAGGGAAATGCGACAGCAGAAAACCGCAAGCCAAATTGACCGGAAGCTCTTATTAATTTGCTATTAGCCATAGACAGACAGGAAGTTAACTTAATTTGTGTGGCTTTCGGCCTAAACGAACTGGCCAAGCTACGGGAAAAAAAACACAGCCACAGCATTTGAGAGCAGACAGTTGAAAGAAAACAAAACGTTTTCTAAACAGGATGCGAGCAGCAGGACATGTGACTTCAAACAAAGCAGTTGCGGAGTTGCGGAGTTGCGGAGTGGTACGAAATGCAAGTGAGCTTTTACCGTTAGCGGTAACGAAGGCTGATTAGATCAGCCAGGACAAAGGACAAAGGACAAAGGACAAAGGACAGGCTCATCCTTTCTCCCCATCAGGGTCAATTAAAATGTTTGCTCCAATTGCGTTAGGTCACTTTTTCACCTCCAGCTCCCTGCTTTCACTTTTTGTCCAGGGCACCACAGAGCACCAGAACTCCAGCACTTCAACAACCCCAGACTTGAGATCGCAGGCTCGCGATATATGGCACATGAATAAAAAGAACAAAAGTCGTTAATGATAAGAGACCAAATGACGAACAGCCCCTCTGTTTTTTTCAGCATCGATTAGACGATGCGGAGTCGCGGCATACAGGCACACACATGCCAAGGTTCACCTTGGACTCGAGTGGAAGCATTCCCGTTTTTACTGCCACACCGAGACAGGAAGCACTCGGCATACAATGGGGGAAGACCAAGACCTCTAGACAATTGCTGTTCCACAAATGAGGTGCGAGCTCTCGATTGCGAGATTATCATATCAGGGCACACATCGGATGTGGAGAGCTCTGCCAGCACCCTCATTTGTATAGGAAACAGCAGTGTCCTACTTCTCGAAGTCCTGTTTCTGCTCCTGATGCTTCTGATGCTCCTTCTGCTGCTGCCCCAGAAAGTGAAACCCGAGGTCTGACAGGAAGCCGGGAGATGAGCGTGTGCCTACTTTATTCTGGTTTTCACAAGCAGCACGTGCTGTTTTATAAGAGGAGTTAACATCACCGCCACAAGCTCTTGCCAAATGTATAAATTGTTACACTTTTTGATATAATTCAGGTGAAAAATTACACAAGGGGTTACAAAAACTAAGGCATTATACAAATTTTTAGATTTATAAATTAATGGTTTCAAAATAAAGAGATTCTTTACGCAAAAGTTTTGAAGATTTTTTAATAAAACAAGAAAGAAAGCAAACTTTGGCAAGCTGAAGTTCATATACTCTTGCAGCTCTTGCAAAAATTATATATTCTTGAAAACATTTAAACTTTGATTTATTTGCGTACATGTTTAAAAACATTGATGATTTTCAGCTTAATTTTTCGATCCAATGGCACCTATATGATAACGTTTTTTGATTTTAATAAAATAATAAGCGTAATTCTATATTAATGGTAATGGTTTATTACTATGTCCAAAATAATATTTTTTTAATTGACTATTAGTGAAGTCACTGTTGTTTTAATTTATTTATTTTAATATTTCGATTGCTCTCATGGGAGCTATTTGTTATGAATTGAATAAAATTAAAATCATAAATCTAAAATATTTAACCATTACTATATCTCAAAGAACTAAACCAAAAAAATTTAAAAAAAACTGCAAAATTATCACTTATTCTACGATAAAAAGTTCTATTATTATTTTAATTATTGTGCAAACAACAAAATTAAGTTAATAAATAAATTTTAATAATCGAATTCGGTAAAAAAAAACTTATATTTATAAATTATCTAAAAATAACTTTCAGGTATAATTTTACGATAAATCTTCGTGACTATAATGGTACATAATTATTCTGTGCTGATACTTTTTTGGCGTCAAACTTCCTGATCTCATAAACGCAGTCTTAGGGCTAAGACTGCCTATATGTCACCCTTTCTTTTACTTCTTCGGCATTTGCGAATAATGGTTTTATGCATTCGATGACAGTTCTCCGCCAGGCGCAAACTTTTGTTTGGTTTGATCGGCTTAATTATTCGTAGACAAATGGCTCTTGCCATTCAGGGAGTCAAACGTAAAAAAGTCAATTAAAGAGTGTGGGGGGGAGGCTAATGCAGCGGGGGGATGGTGTTGGAGGCCATTGGCAACTGTCAACGGACACGCGCCACCATGGAGCTGCAATTTCCGAGCTATGCGTGCGAAAATGTGGCATGGCCAAGTGGAAACTCCGAGCGGCAAGTGGAAAACGGCAAATAGAGGATGGCGTAGAGCGAATGGCGAATGGAAAACGCGGCACCTTGCTCCGTCTGGCGTCGTTTTTAATGCTTTTCTTGGTGTGAATTAATTTTATTGCCTAATTGTCTCTCCGCGCCACATGTTGAAACTATTAAGCGCATTTTAAACAGGCCCAACTATGTAAGTTTATGGGGTCCTCGCAGGGACCCGCCCCCATTTGGCGAGGCCCTAATGCTTCCACTTTTACGAGTCCGCCCGCAGGGTAATGTGTTTTCCAAATATATATACCGCTCGCCAAACAGTTTTTGGCGACACTCGGAATTGGTTTCTGCTCTAAACGCTGGAATATGTCTTTATTTTTAAGCGGAAAACGTTTGCCAGGCCCGAAAATCGCCAAACAGGAAATGCTCTCTGGGAAAATGTAAGTATTTCAAAGAATTTGAGTGTGTGGAAAAATTCTAAAAGGTGTATCTTAACGACGGTATAAATATCTGAAGCATTTGTTCAGTAGAAATTTGAAATATTTTAGATATATTTAGAGAGTGAAATATATTGTTGCAAGATAAATTTAAATTAATGATTTTATCTTTTTGATGACTTCCCCAAGTATCTATGCAAGATAAATTTAAATTAATGATTTTATCTTTTTGATGACTTCCCCAAGTATCTACCGAATAAAATTATAAATTATTGCTGTATTTAAAAGTAAGTATTAAGTGATTTAAAGATACAACAGCTTTAGCTATGTAGATCACAATCTTGGGACTCCCGTTTACAATTTTTTCGTTAATTAGCTGCTGTAGTAGATACAGTTTGCATCCCGCAGATACATATCATTTGCATCGCCTCGGCGTTGTTTCAGCTGTTCCCAGCTGACTGCGGACTTGTCTAGGACAAGTCACCCTCACCTGTTTGCATTGCCATAGCTACGGGGATCTCCTACCGCTGTGGCTCTGTAGCTCTGAACCTCCCTTTCCCTATGGCCAGTTTGTCGTTTCCCTCGCCCAGAAAACGTTTTTTTTTATTAATTGCACGTGGGGGGACCTTTGGTGGTTGTCTGTGTCTTCTAGCCATTTTTTTTTTACCCAGTTGTTCCTATTCTCCCTACCAGTTCCTTCCCTTTTGACCGGTAGTTGTGCTGCTGCTGCTGCTGTTTTTTTTTTCTGACTTTCCTCATCGCGTTTTTCCTTAGCGCTTCCCGCTCATTTTTTTCCTCCTTGGCACAATGGGTTAACCCACACACACACACACACACACACGCACATCTGATCACTTCCCCGCTCGATTACGCTTCCGGTTACTGGGTCCCTACTTCTTTTTAATGCCAAACGATCCTGCAATCGAATGACACAATTTCTGTTTTGTCATCTGCCCCTGATCGCTGCCCAAGAACGCTTCCTCTGGCCATTGTCATTAGCCTCCTTTCTATATTCCGTAGTATACTACATATATACCTCTGCGCCTGATGATCGTGGCAATTAGGTGTGCACTGGTGTGAGTTCTTGTGAGCTGGAAAGGCAAATCCATTGTCTGGCCGGGGCACAGCTCACATAAATTATGGGATAATCCGACATAAGCGTATTTCCATGATCTGCTCGAGGCCCTCCGGTTTACGGAATGACTGAATGAGTGCCCGACCGACCGACCGACCGACAGACCGACAGACCGACAGAATGAATGAATGAATAAGTAAATGAGTGATTGAGTGTCTGACTGACTGAGCGAGTGAGCTGCTGACAACTTCCTGCTGCTGGTGGAGAAAAAAAAAAAGGGGGGAAACTGCACTCCCCACTCTCTCTAATTAGTGTTTTGCGTAATTGCTGCCTCGTTTTGCCTTGCAGATTAGCTGACATTCACATAATGGCACATGTAGAGCTACCGCCATTTAGCCTGGATTAGTTTTGGCTAACACGCAAAGTTTAGCCAAGTCAAGCTGCATCGCATCCAGCGTGTGGGCAACAAAATACGATGACACCGATAAGCGGCTATCGCCGTCTGACATGCGAGCCACCCACTTTCCAGGTGATTTCCGATTTTTCACCCCCCCCACCACCCACCTGCGGTCGCTTTCAATTTGCACAGGAATTGATTTGTTTTTTTTTTTCTTTTTTTGGGTTAGTGTCAAGCACGCAAGCGATGATGGGCGATGGGATTTGGCGTGGGTCATCGGCTCGCCACTCGTCTTTGACCCTCAAAAGATGCAGCTGCTGCCAGAAAGTGTGAAACACTTACTCTGCCCCCATTTGTTGTTCGAAATTGAAGTCGAACCCGTTGCAATCAAATGTGATTGTCTTAATTGTGTGTCTAATCAATCAAATGCTGTTTACCTAAAATTTGGGGCGCTTCATTATGATAGCATTGGGAATTTATCGAATTCCGTTCTTCGCCTTGCGGTGGTTATCTTCCGCAGCGGTCGCATAATTCCCAGATTAGATTAACCCGGCGACAATTTGTTATAACGCTGGTCAGGCTTTGGCTTTGGGACCCTTGGCCAGTTCAAAAGGCCTCCGATAAAAGGCAAACACACTAATTTACACATTTAGATATTGTTCGGGGGGGGGAACGCAATTGGTGGAATTGATTAGATTTGGATAAAAGGCGGCTGGTGAACCATTATATAGATTAAATTGGTTAATGATCGGCGACTTTACGACGCCGATTAAAAATATGAAAATGTGGTTCGATTTGAAAGAAGGGGTTTGGGGGTTTGGGGGGCAGGTGGGAAGGAAAAGGAGTGGTTTTCAGATGCGAGACTGATAAGTGGATTAGGTGATCACGGTAGCCAGACGGCGATCGCCAATAAATCGCTGGTAATTTGAATCGATTGGAGGGCGGGGCAGGCACTCAAAGGGGAGCTACAGCAAGTAGCTTATTTTCCCGCATTTCGCTTTGCGCTGCAAATTCAAACTAATCCCCTGTAAGATGTCCACACACCGAGCATTTCCTCTCGCCATTAGCCATTAGCCAGTTACCATTTACCACTTGCCATTTGCCAGTTGACCAAAGTGGCCAAAGGGGAAGAGGAAGGCAGATCGCCACTTCCTGGGCACCAAGCTGCGCGATCGTCGTCGCTGTTAATGTGTGACTTTTGCTGTGTTTTTCAACGACATTAATTTTGTGTGTTGGATCTTAAGCCGGATTTAGTTAAGCAGCTCAGCGATCGTCGGGCATTGAATAGCCTACACCATACCTACATATATACCAGACGCTCCAGCCGCTCCAGCTTCGGACACATTTTGTTGGGACCGCTTAGGAAATATAATCCCTTTTGTCGATGCCAGGCATGATCGCCGCTTACTCACTGTGCCGGCGATCACCTGTTTGGTATCGATATGTGTTATATGCCCGGTCTCGCGCTCTTTATAATGTGTCGCACATTAGTTAGCAGTTAATACTTTAAATAAGACGAGGTTACCGACATTTTGTTGACTCGACTCTGCGACTCTGCGACTCTTCGACTCTTTGACTCTTCGACTCTGTAACTCTGGGCTTGAAGAAATATGCTGGAAGCCGATTGTCGCTGTGACTTGTAGAAATCAAGCGGCTGCTGTGGCGACTTATGATTTTCAACGGGGCGTATTAGTGATAAATAATAAATCTTCAACACCGAAAATACCTTCGTGTAAGCCCCACAATGTCATCGTGATCAGAAGCACCAAAGTTTATAATCAGAGAAACGCCCCAATAGACAAGCATACTATATACATATATATATATATATATATATGGAAGGCATGTCATATACACGAATCTCCCCAGATATTCATTTCATACCCACTTGTCTCCAACCCACTTGTCATAATTTTCAAAACATTCGAAAATTTATGTTCCGCCGGAGGAGAATACGGATTTGGCTGGCCCATATAAAAATAGTTGCGGAGGGGCTGAAATTCAGGCAGTCTCGTATATCTACGGGGAACAAGCTAAATCCACTAATTAAGAATGAAAAAGGTGACAATGGGGGAGGCACGGCACCGAAAAGCAAGGCAACATTCGGAGATGACTTTCGAAATGCGTAAATTGTATAAAATTCGATTCTTTTCCCGTGTTTTGTCACAGTCTGTGCATTCCGATTAAGCTGAATGACAAATGCCCAAAACAAATACCCAAAGACATCGAATCCACAATCTTTCCTCTTTCGCCTCCACAGGCGAAATTAATTACCCAAAAGTTGTCATTATCATTCGAACTTTTCCGTTTTTTCGGCTTGTATTTTTATCAGCTTTCGGTTCGCCTTAAGCTACAAAGCCTGAACCGCTTTTATCGCAATGTCTTACAAATCGTTTTATCAAGGTGTCATTAGCTGCGAAACAATAACAACAACAGCAACACCCCAGTCGAAAGGTGTTCTATGATAAGTGCAGAAAGGAAAACCTCGACAAGTCGAACACGTTTTGTTGATTATCTGAGGAGCTGCAAAGAGGCAAAGAGCTGGCTAGCGGCGCCTTTGAAAGTGATTTCGATTCCGAGTGGGGAATAGAAATACCAAAACCGAAACATGAACACACACAAAAACCGATCACAAAATAGTGGGGAATTGATTTAAGGCCGCTCTGCAAGTGCCAAAATACTAATAATGAAGAAATGGAAGACTCTGCTGGCTGACAAGCTGACAACGTGTAATTAACTTAAAGCGTTTTCGGTGTTTGATATTCCTGCCACTTACCGCCAACTAAGTACAATCAGCTTTTAGTTTGATTGAAACGAAGCTCGCAGAATGAACAACAGACGAAATCTGGAACTCAAAAACCGAGTCGCAATCTGAATCTCTGAGGCCAAGTCCGCCGACTTATGATAATAATCATTATAAATTATTATAATCCAATCGGCTTTGAATAATTAATAAATACGTTTACACACAGAGGCGGTGTATCGCTTGTATGCGAACTCAGCGAAGGCGCATAATCAGGCCGTAAAAGCCCCCACCCCCGGCCCCCGGCCCCCTCCCCTCCTCCTCCTCAATCCCCAAGCCGCTCGACTGACACATCGCGGAGCGGAGTGAGAAAGCGTCGAATGAAATGCTAAAAATGTGTTACAATCAAGTAGCAGCAGCGCATAAAGCGGCTAAAGAGATCAGGCAAAGAAGCAGGGGGACATGCCTAAGCTCTGATAAATACGGACTACGGACTACGGACTACGGACTGCCCGAAGAATTGATAGAGGTGCTAGACCCAAGGAAGAAAAGAAAGCCAGAAGCCAGAAGTCAGGAGCAGCATCAGAAGCAAACACAGTCACAAAGATGACAAACAGTTTGGACATTTATGAGCAGCATTTAATGGACATTTGACTACCGGAATTTAACGAAACCGAAAACGTGGGAAGGGGCCTTCAATAAGAAAGAAAGAAGAATGCATTTGATTGGAACCCAGATTCGATGCGCGGCCAGATTAACCCCGATTACCATTAGTTTTGGTCGCAGATCGCTGGGGAAAACGAGGAGTCAGAGGAAATGACTATTCGATGATGATCGCGTCGGTGAGCAGGAAGCAGCGGCGAAGAAGATTTCAATTAATAAATATTCCATTATCTGACTCCTAAGGCCTCCGCCCAGTTCCTCGCCCCTCCTAACACTTTCAGATTAGACAAAATCGAACCATTTATAATTTATAAGACGGCCTATCTGATCGCAAGCGTATGAGGGCTAGGTGATCTAACCGGGTGTGAAGAGAATCGCTCGGCATTATCTATTCCCCCGGTTCGATTCCGATATTTTTCCCTTAGAAAAACCCAAAAATTATCACAACAATAAAACTAAATGCTTATAATTAGTTTGCAAGCCCAAAAAGTCACTAGCACTCTCGCCAAACCACACAGTTGCTATTGAATATGATTTGTTATAGTTTTGAAAGAATTCCCATTTATTTATACCCATTCTGGCCATACTGGTTTATTATCTGGCCCAGCCAGCGGAGTTCTTACGCCGTCTTATCTTAATCCCATTCACTAAGCATATGCGTTGACACATAAAACTGTCAAAACTTAAGAAACAACACCAAAAGTAGATGAAACTAATACGCGTAAGACCGAAGTTTTGAATACTCTAGCTTTGGGATAAATCGACTAAATTGGGGATTGACGGAAATAAAATATTTATAACAAAATTCTTGAGCATTGAGTTTTATCGAGAACGTAATCATATGTTCTCATGTACATTCTTCAACCCGAATCCCAATTGAACCCATTCCCAGAGGATCTTGATTTCAGCTCCATTAATTCAAGGTTATACAAAGTAATCTCAATCTTCCTCTGGGTGGGCATAAATTGGTGATTAAAAGGCAACTTTTCCCAGTGGCAAGGGTATACGAAGTTTTACTGGCAATCCAGCGGCTGGTTTTTCGAGAGCTTTGCGATTTGGCCAGCACAATAATTCTTGGGACATGATTTCGGACAAAAGACAATGGCGGTGGGTTGGTTCCCGAGTGCCCTCCCCGAGATTGGGATTTATTTAATATACAACACAGAAGTTTTCGAAATCGAATGGAAATAAAATCCATAAATTCTTGGATTAGTCACCCCCCTCGATTTTGGCGTTTGGGTAACCGATTTCGAAGCGCTATCAATGGGTTGAGCAGCCGCGGCAGAAGTCAGACCGCAGAGCCAGATAAATAATAATTACACTCACACAACATAATCAATTATGTCTGCTAATAAACGCTGCCCGCCCGGGGAACTCAGCTCACACTCTGCCAGATATCTGGACATGTGTATGAGTGATCCCCCACACCCTTTCCAGATCGACTTGGTTCGGTTCGGTTCGGTTTGGGGGGGAGTTGGACTAATCACGCCAGCATGTTCATAATCAATTTTATCGCACTTATTTGGATTAATTGCGATATCAGTGACAGGGGCGCTCGAGTCCGATAAAAAGCGGTGCACAACGATGACGCGATGGCCGGGCCCAGAGACATGCTCTATGGGCAGGGTAGAAATATTACCTCTTTCCAGTGACATCCATCCATTCATCCATCCATCCCCAACCGTTAGCAGTAAGCCGTAAGCCCCATCGATATCTAAGTTCGTCATCGCCTTATGCCGAAATTACCAGCATTTGACAAAGTTACCGACGGGATTATCTTATCTGGCTGGCGCAAAAGCTCTCGGAGAACTCGGAACCCAGAACTCACCCACTTTTCCCGCCCCGAAGGCTTTGGGGATCGGCTTTACAATGCGATTAGTGGGCAAACAAAGCGGGGAAAATAAACAGTGTGGGGGGTGCCGAGCAGTGCGGCAGTGGGCTTATCGCAGCACCGATCTCGAAAATCTCAGCCGATAAGGATTATCTTAATCTGCATAAATAGCGAAACGGGCGCATATCTATACGGCCGTTATCACTTTAGCTTGGCCATATGTCGCAGGGCCGATTTTGTTTGTTTTTGAACTGATTCATTTGATGGCGGGAGCGGGAAAAGTTGATGATCTGACTAATGGGTGTGAAATGCCGGCGGGAAAGCGATCTTGCAATGATGAAATCTGGGGGAGGGGGTAGGGATCCCTGATCACCGGACATTCGATGGCCAAAACTCACCTGCTGACCGGCATTGGCTGCCACCCAGGCCTCCGCGAAGGTCTCCATGGCGCTCTGGAAGTCCATCTCGCTGGCGATTCAAAGTTCTAATCACTGACGCTACAGTTCACGTATTTCTTTTATGCAGCCAGATGCAGGCGCTTTGGCATTAATTGCAATTTGGATGGTTCGCTGTGATTTGTTTGATTGCAATTTGTGACCGCGATAATGGGGGTGCTCGATTACAAATTCGATTACTGGGGCGGCCGGTTATATTTCTTGATTTGATTTTCTATATTTTGTTGCTGTTGTTGTTGTTATAACGATTTAGTGGCGCGGATACGCAAATTAGACACAGGCACACACACACGCGCAACCGCACACACGCTTAGGTGAAACGCGCGTCTCCTTGTGGAACGGATTCGATGACGCTAGTGGAAGCTGCAGTTGTTGTTGCTGTTGCTGTTGCTGTTGTTGTTGTGGGCGACGCGACATCATTAGTGCCATGAAATCGGGAGCTGATCGCGTCGCTGCGTCACCAGGATTGGCAGCGTATCGAATGTGGCAGTTGCAGATCGCAAGCGGCACGTAGAACGTAGCAAGTAGCAAGTAGCAAGTAGCGAATCGCAAATCCAACCAAGCGTTGGCTAATGGATATGGCCGAGTCCTTTGGCTCTGCACTGATGACTGATCTGGACTCTCTTCGCAAGTGTGTTGGTGAGCGGACGCGCGTCAAGACATCCTCTCTTGGCCAAAGTTGTCGCACTTCTGACGGCATTGGCATTCTTTCGCCTTCGCACGTTCTGCCGCCGCCACCGACGCTGCCGGCGGCGCAGTCCATGTTGCCGGTGCCGGTACTCGGTCTCTTTCGGCCCGCTGTCGTCGGTCTTCGGTCTCGTTCTCGCCCCGGCCGCGCTCCTCCCCAGCCCACCCCCACCCCCCTTTCGACCGGGTCGCTCTCTCACGCGGCTCCATTTGCCGCCTGTCCGTGTGCACTGGTGTAAGTCAGAGAGCCCGGAGAGCCGGCTTACTCTCATGTTTTCTTGCAGAGAGAGAGAACTTGCGAAATAGTAGTAGACCAGCCACTGAAAAGGTAGTAGAACCATATCTCAATTGGATATCGAAAGTATTGCTTTGGCCAGAAATAAAAGGAAATATGCCAACAAAATTGAACTGAACACACAGATCAAAAAGGTACGATGCTATCTCAATGTGCTATAGAAAGTATTGCTTTGGCCAAATATAGTTGAACAAACAGAACAAAAAGCTGCAATGCTAGCAACTTAACTTATCACAAATGTTTGAAGTTCTCGAAATAATAAGGCATTTACCCAATAGCTGATGAGATCAAAAGATGACTACCAATTGAAACATTTGTCATATCCTACAGGATATTATAAGTGTGTACTACTTACAAACCTCGACTTCGGGAAGCAAATTAACTTTAAGTCAATTTTTTTATAATAACCAAAATTGGATGCAACAACAATCGCTAATAGAATGGTTTTTATAGAACATCAAGTAAAAACTTGCTTTTCTATTATTAATTCTTTAAATTTCTTTTGCTAATCTATTGAACCCTTAAAAACTTGGTACCATTTGGTTTTTTAAAGAACAAATGAATTCATATTAAGTTCCTAATATGTAAAACTAAGAGGACCCTAGAATAGCATTACCCCACTATGAAGTAAAATATGAACTCAAAATCTGTAATTTCGAATGAATGATAACTATTATTTTCAAGACAGCTGGCGATTTGGAAAGATTGGAACTATGGAGTGTTTACTGTAATCCCATGTTTGCAAACAAAATTAAACATTTATTACATTATTTTGATTAGTTTACAAATAAAATTATAAAAACTAGATTTTTAAAAAGTAGAACTGTAAGTACTTGTCATATCCAACTGCATCGAAAAGGTGTTTCAAAACGTAGTAGAAATACTGCCAAATTCCAATCTCGATAGTGAGGCAAACAAGCAGCTCTGCATGTGTGGGTTGGTGAGTAACCAAAACAAAGCACACGCACAGGGGCAGAGTAAGGACAGAGAGTAGCGTTTGAAGAGCGCCAGAGAGTGTCTCTCCCGGACACACACACAGACACACTTGTAAGTAAACAGTGGGTAAACCTGTTCCGGCGCAGAATTGCACTTGTCGTCGCCACAACCTTCGCCCCACCCCCCTGCCATCGCCATACCTCACCACACCACACCCCCTCCACCCAACAAATTCCTGTTCGGCTGCGCGTTTTCTTTTATTTTTTGTGCGCTGTGGCGAAACTCAATGGATTTGCTGCAAATTCGGGTGGAATTATGCCACACACACACATAGATACCCCCCAACACCATGTAGAGTGGGCGTGGGCGTCAGCCAAGCCCGTGCGAGTGCGAGCAGTGTGGCAATGGGTTCGGTTCGGGTATTCGGGATGAAAGAGTAAAGTAAATCGGCCGTGCTTATTCCTCTCGGTGGGTGGTGGTAAGAGTTTTAGGGGGTTACACCCACTCGGCATTCGGCACCTCCGTCGACTGTGAATGGCGACGGCCTCCGTTTCTGGGCTCGTGAGTTCCAGGCACGAAGTGGATTTCGCCGGAGGGCGGGGTTGGGTGGTTCCCCCGGAAAACAAGAGATAAGAGCGCAGATAATGCGCGCGCATTACATGTGATTAGGTGTCCGGGCTGCAGGATTTAGCCAACCGCGTCCAAGTAAATGGTACATAGGCTTTCTATGTACAGTAGCTGTAGGGAGCCACTCTTCCAAAAATATATCGAATCGGGGTGGAGTTACAGTGGGTTTAGTAATCAGTTAAGGATCATATATCCGTTTTTTACGAAAATACAATTAAAACTGAGTTTACCCTTAACAAACTCTTAAAAAATTACAACTTTTAAATAGTTTTAAACATCTCTCAATAAACCAAAAAATTAAATAACGTTTGCCTCAAGAAAAAATACAAAATTTGAATCTGGATATCTTTATCCCGCGATTCGTTTTTCCCCACTTCCCCAATGCGCAAGCTCTCCCTTTCTCCCTCTACAGCGCTCTCTCTCTCTCTCGCTCGGCAGGTCTCTCACTCACACAAGCACACACGAGGGTCGCTCCCTCTCTGTCGCTCCAATGGCCTCGTGCCAGAGCGAGATAACCCATCGAAAAAATTAGAGCAAAGAGAGATGAGCAAGGCGAAAAACGCCAAAGAATACGAGATACGAAAAAAGAGGAAAAACACGAAATAAATATAAAAAGTGCCGGCAAACCAGTTCGGGATAGACTCCGCCCCCGCCGCTCGCTGATTGGCTAAGCAACCGCTTTGCCCGGAGACTTCATCTTGTTCTTTTTGCTGTTCATATATTCTTTTTCCACTGCGGTTTTATCGCCCCCTCGTCCCTCCATCGCTTCTTCGCTTCTTCCCCTTTTCGACGTCGACGTTATTTGCCGAGCTTTACCAAATTTTGGGGCTCAAAATCTTTTGCTGCTCTTAGCATTTTAGATGAAGCCCCCCGACCCAAACACTCACTCACTGAGTGAACATCCTTTAATGTGCCTCACAGAAGCATTTCTATGTGGCATGTAATTTCAGCTCCCCAATAGCGAAACTTAATTAATTTCTCAGCACAAGTAGAGTTAATAACCCAACTACAAAGTAGAAATTGAGCGAGGGCTTCGGTTAAAGGATTGTGTTAGTTTTTATAATATATTTGACAAATTTGTCATGAATTTTTTCTTATTTGTAAATAAGTTGATATTACTGATACACAAAATTTGTTTGTTTTTTTATTTTTGTTTATTAATGGCTTGATATTTACTACTATTTAATATAATTTTGGTTTCAACAAAATGCTCTTTTAGCATGTATATTTATGTAATGTAATCTTTTTTATAATGAATTCAAATATCAATGTAAAATCAATTTTTTAAAATGAATTAAAATATATGTATAAAATCAAAAAACAACGCTGCACTCCAGTATTAAGATTTCTTATATTTTAATGGGGTAAGGACGGCATTCTTGAATGAGTTGCAAATTATACCACGGAAAATGTATTGGAATTCAAGCATCCCAGGCGGATGGTTTTCAGGCAGAATAGTTTTTACAAAACCAACAATTCTTTATAGAAATTTTAACACTGCAAGGATTCCTAACCTTTAATGAAACAAATATACTTAAATGAGAGTTCATCTCGATCAAATAAAATATCTTTTATGTTTATGTTTTGCATGACGTAAAAATAGATGCAAAGCTATAAGAAAACCATTGAAAGTCAGTTTCAAAAACATTGAAAGTCCTACTAATCTAAACGCCTTTTTTTGTTACTTACTTTTAATAAATTCTTTCTTGGAAAATATGATATTGACGATGTCTTTCCAAACATTTTGAGTAGGAAAACTCATAAAATTTGCCCTCTTGAATGCACACATTCGAATTTCCGGTTCGATGACATCTTTTGGACCACCAAACGCGTTGCAAATTTTGCGCTTGCCAAAAATAAACCCATGTGTCTTGCTGGCCGCCCATACTTCAAACGTAAATTATATTTACTGTTAGCCAACTCATCATCGACCCCCGTTTCCAAAACCCCACCTTCCTGGCCGTCTACATTGTGCGGAAAAGTATTTAAATAAGCAAGAACGCGACATCATCAGGCTAAAAAATACCTACACATGCTGTGCGAGTGTTTTTAAGGTGTGGACGAAGCCTGAGGTCTCCTCGCGGTACACAAAAAATCAATAATTGTATTAAAGCTCCAGTTTCAGCGTTTGGAGTGTGCCTGAGTTCAGTTTGAACTTTTTATTTTGTAAGCTCCGTTTAAGCACAAAGAAAAAATTTGAATGAAATGTCCTGCAATAGATTTTGATGGTCCTTAGATCTTATTTTAGGAGAGAAGGAAGTGATCAACCAATTAAAAGACACAGAATATAAACAATTAGGAGACAATTTAAAAATTACTCCTTCTAAAAGATAGTTGTTTTTTCCAGATTTACAGCTCTATAGGTCAAAGTCAAAAATTTAAAGCAAACTAAATTAAAATTCCCTTGCAGTTATTACAAAAATATTTTTTGCACAATTTTTTTATTGCCTTAATGGCAGCTTTATGACATCGTCGTTTAATCTTAAAGGGTTATATGAGTTAAAAAAAATGTTTATTTTATTTTCTTAATGTACATATTTTAAAGAATGCAAACAGAAAATTTCTTATATTTCCGGTATACATTTTCGAAGTTAAACGAAAATTTTAAAATTCGTTTCAGAGTATTTCAAAGTACAAGTAAAATCTTTAAACGCGTTTTTATAAAAATCGTGTTTTTAATGTTGGAAACGGCTTAGCCGATTAGTCTCAAATTTTAACACGAGCTTATTAAATATTTTTTTAGTAATTAATCGAAGGTTTTTTTTTCCAAAAATAATTTTTTCTATAAGCTATATAAATCAATAAATTTTGTCAAAAAACTTTTTTTTTGCTTATTCCCTCGATTAATTACTAGATTTGACAATACTTTAACGAAATCTTTTTGATTATTTAAAGTCAGAGGATCCAGTGTAGTCCAGCAGCTAAAATTCGTAAGCCGATAAAAAATTGTTCTAGTATTAATTTTAGCCGCATTGTGAAATCAACCAACTTTCAATGTTACTTTACATAGTGAATGCCATTTTAAATTGCGCATGCAGTTAAATTGTGCAAGCCGATACAAAAAACCAAGTTTAAATTTTTAGCCAAACTGTTTTGCAATAACATGTTATATAACTACAACAGAAATTTTTGTTCATAAAATTCACAATTTTGTATGGGGTGTTCTAGAAAATATTAAAAAAGGATGTACCAATATGCCAAATGCTGTTGTTTTTAAAGGAAATTTTGAAATGCTTTAGGGTTTTAAATCAAGATAACTTTAGTTTATGCTGCGTCTTTACTTTGTGAAATAAGCTTTCTTAAATCAGTTATTTTATTCTGGAATTTCAGTTGGCAATTTTTTCCCAGCAGTGCAGAGGAGACAGCGTGGCGTTATAACGTGTGGGGAAGTGCCTCAACTTTAAGCGTCTGGCGGGTGGGCAGTGGGCCAGTTCTGGCCATTCCCTGTTGCCGCTATTACGGAATGTGGCAGCCATCAGCCACGCTAAGAGCCCTGTTTGCCGTCATTGCTCCATCAACATCATCGCAGTCATCATCCCGGACACTGCCACAAGCACGGACACGACTGCGGCGGACACGGATACGGAGAGAGGCACGGACACGGAAGCCGTTACGGTCTTTGGGCGCGGAATGAGGCAGCTACCCGTCATCATCAGCATCAGCATCATCGTCCCCACCCCGAAACAAAACCTCCTTCGGTTGTCATTGTGTCAGGCGTAACGACAAAAGGACATTCATTAAGTTTTTGATTTCTGATTTTATTGTTGATTAAACGCATCACAGCCCCTTTTTTTCAGCACCCGGGGGGACTGGGTAATGCCGAGAAGGATACAGAGTCCTGGTATCGCTGGCATTGTCCTGTTTTCTATCTCCCAGCTCTCAGATCCGAGCACTGAGCACTTCCGGCGAGAGCGTCAACTTGACATTTCCGCTCTGCTCGGGCGTCCTTATTTTTTGGGTGGTCCTGCTGCCTGGCTTATCAACCCACTCGACCACTCAAGGATACACTCGACAGCCAGGACATCGGCCCCTTGTGCAACTTATGTACAGAAGTATTTACAGAGGCAGGCGGTCTGGCTGCTGGCTGCTAGCTGCTGGCCAACCAACTCGAATGCCCGATTAGGGAAGCTTCGGTATTATCCTGCGGCCAGGATGTGTGTGCCAGTCGAGTGCTGCCATTCGCCTGGCTCAAGTATCGACGTTCCACGAGGAGGGAGTGGAGGCAGGGAAATCCACTGCTGGCGGTGCCATTGGAGCTTCAGCAGAGCTCGTTGCCAATGCGCCTGCGCCAATTTAGGGTTTTCCTTTATTTTTTCCCCCAATATATATACCAATGCGGATACATATATGAGCTTCTTATATGGGCGATTATGTACTTGAATCGCTATTTACTTGCTTGAACCGCAAAATGGGATCTCGAGCGGAAAGAATGTCGCGGAAAATGGTGGAACAAGATTACAGAAATTAAGTTGCTTGTGCAAAGTAATTTAAAAAGAGAGTGCTATGCATAACTATTGATATTTAATATCTTTTCTCATTTGTACTTTGTTGACTTCCCTAAAAAATAATTTTAAGTTATTCAAAAGTATCAGCTGGAAACATAAATTTTATTTTAAATCTTTTTGATAGTTCATCAAGGCATATCAAAAATGAAATTTATTTCGCTGAAAAATGTTTCATATGAATAAATTTAATATGATCTTAAAGAAAAATGATTTCTCTAATCTTTCTTTTTTTAAATGAATAGTAAATAAGGATGCGTTGGCCAAACATACGTATTATAAAACGTAATAGAGTTACAGACAATTAAATTCTAATTTCATACCAAACTAACACCTGCTCTGCTTTCCAAATAATCACAAACAATTTCTCAGAATTTACCAAAATTCCGATTAAGATGAAATCATACGGGAAACTCTAACAATATTGAATCAATTTCTTTATCTTTCCGACTCTGACCGACATTTTCAAAGGGCTAACCTTGGTCGAGGAACGCACTTCAATTAGTCGAAGAAGTGGAATGGTATGAGACATTAGCCAAACAATGTACTGGCTTTGTTGGACCAGTCGCACCTCATGATTAAATGGAATAACCACATTTCCCACTTGAAGTAATTGAATGTGGAAAGGGTGACAATGGGTGGTGATGCACACACCCAAACCACGGTGACACTGGTAAGCGTGTTGCGATCGGCAAAACTTCCACTTGAAAGCCTTAATTGATTTAACTGATACCGAGATACCGGAGAGAAGATGCCACCCCCACTCGGCCCAAGCCCGATTCCCAAGTCAATAGATAATTTCGATGACTTTGTATCAGTATCTGTATCTGTATCTGGGGAATCGGATGTGGCAGTGATTGCGGTTACCGTTCGGCCGGCATCTTCAAAAGCTCGCTCCGAACATGATATCGATTTGTAAATTTCGCCCGACGATAAGGAGCTCGACTTTGGTGGCTTGACAATGAAACCGAGATCGGAGACCAAAATGGAGTCGCCGTAGTGTCCACAAGCTGGCAGATTGTTTTCCACCTTTGTGGATGCCGCCGAACAATGTTTGACGAGTGTGTGTTTGCTTATCGCGATCGATAGATCGATAGGCAATTGCTATCGGCTATGTTTGCCTGTTGTCTTTGATGCCTGACACTGTCGTTCGACTCGTTTCGGCCGGACAAATCCCTAATTAAAAAGATACTTAGATAGCAGCTTATCGCCCATGCAAATATTGACCTCTCGCCTTAGCCAAAAGTCACTGACTGGCGTATTGGTTGTTGGCCAAACAATCGCATCTGCCAGACTACCTGACTACCCGGCCTCTATTCTCCGGTTTCCATGTCTCTACCCGTCTCTACGGGCAACACTTGACTTTGTTTGCCCTGCCATTGAGGTCTCGGTCTCGTCTGCGGGTCCGCAAAAAAGACCGTGTGCCACACCCACCCACCATCACCCACTCACCGAAAGACCTTGCGCGATTTGCCCGCTGTATTTGCTCATTTCGGTAATGGTTTATTTTTAAATGGTATACAAAATTAACGCAAATAAACACATGAAGTGCAATAGAAAATACTTTCAAATGTGCGATTTTTAAATGGACTTTTTAACTAATAAAGAGATTATGTTTAATTCAGTGCCGTAAGAAATAAAACATTTTTGTACTATTTCACATTTTTTTTCAATTTAATAGGGCAAGCTACTTAAATTAAAAAAAAAAGATAAATTCTTTGTATGTATACCCGATATTCTGTTGTTTTTGCAAATTCTTATATGATACTTTTCATGGTCATTAACTTCAATTTAATAGAGCGAGGCGCTTAAATTAAACAAAAAAATAAAAATTCTTAGTATGATATACCCGATACTCGATACCCAATATTTCTTTTCATGGTCATTAACGCTTCCTTTTCCATGTACATAAATATAGAGAAATAATTCGAAATAAAATAAAATTGTTAATTTATATTAATTTTTTTTATTTAATAAAATTTGGTTATATTCCGAAAATCCTTTAAACATATAAACTAACCGCAAAATAAAAATAATACAAATATTTTCACTCTTAACTCATTTAAAATTGTTTCATAAACTGCATCTGCACCCAATTTGAGGCTTTTATAGAGAGTTTACCGCAATTTTCTAGTTTCGCAAATTTCATCAATAGGCCAGCAGCAAATGTGGTTAAACTTTCGAGCGGACTGAACTCAATTTCAGAATTTCAAACATTTTCCGCTAAAAGCAAATCATTTGGTGACCAGGGCAGAGAGCTGGCTGACCAAAGGATAGTTTGATATGACCACATAATTAAATTAATTGCACGTAGAGAACGGGGAGCTGTGAGCCCCAAAGAGGAAAACCATTTCTGGGTGGTGGGGAGATGAAAGCCGGGCCAAAACATTTTCTGTGGGCGGCGGCTGGGGGCGGTAAATATTGGTTAAAAACTGAGAGCCGGTTCGTGTTTGTGGCCTAAACAAACACGGACTCGGCTGAATCGAATCGGGGTACAAAATCGAAAATCAAACAAACAAAATCACTCGCTTTGATCGCTCGAAACTCGAATTCGGCTGGAGTACTCCACTCTCACAGGGCTTATCTCGAAAGGGAAATCTTTTAAAGCGGGTAAGGTCGACTCGAGTGGGCTATATAGCACTCAGTGCTGTAAAGTGTTAGCTATATAGACTAGAATACCTGCTCCACCTAGCTGAGATCGATAAGTTCATTTGGTTTTGCGATTTGATTAATGTTGACTTAAAAACGATTCTGTTTGCTTAGCTATTGTGTTCAGCTGTTTCCGTTGATTAATTTGAGGCGATAAAGCTTAATTGGATTTCGCTTAGATAACTCAACTGAACAGTCCGCCGATAGATTTCCGATAGACGATCGCCTCGAGTGCTGTTCAAAATCGCGGCTAATCAGAGTCGGTGCGGTAAACAGTCTTCTTGAAGGGGAAAAGGTTGAAGTTGCTAAGCAGCCCGGTTAGCAAGTGAGTATCTTACCCCATCAAGGGCCGTGAATCGCCCGGAATTCATCGCTATCTCCGGCAAACAGCTACCGCAACCTTAAGTCTTACACTCTAACTAAGATGTCCACTTAAGTGAAATAAATTTCTACTTATGCGCAACATTTCATCGAATGGCAATCCTGCTAGAAGGGGTGACTCGCCATGCAATATACACTTATACTTATACTTATGCTCACAATCCTCCTAAAAGGCAATAAAGTTTATCATGCAATTAAGAACGAATTACGCTGCTAATAGAATAATTAATGCAATTTCCCACAACATTAGGCACGAGCACAGACACGGCCCGAGAAAAGGGCAGAAGGAGCCAAGTGGCACAGTCACACTGCGAAATCAAGATGAGAAGCTCTCTATCGGACTCGCCATCCATCCCATCCTGAACAGCAACCCCATCCCCTCCAGAACCCACTCCCCCAAGCCGAGTTCAACTGTGACAACTGTCGACGTGGACCGGGAATGTTTTCGTGAGGCTGCGAAACCCCAAGGACTAAGCCATTCCAAATGGGGTTTATGTGCGTGATCTGTGGGCTCAGCGGGGGCAGGGGGTCCTCAACTGGCAGAATGGGACTGCCAATTGCTTGGCCACCGCGTATGTGAACTTTGGATACAGTAGTTAACGAATATTTTTAGATAGCATAGAATTAGACAGAATATTGTAGCCGAAAGACTTACGACCAAAAATAGTGCTTTAATTAGAAGCCCAAAATAAAAACTTACAGAGTTGTGTAGACTCCAAGGGAAGTAATAATGGTTTCCATTGAATTTATATTTTTAACACGAGCTTTAAGATCGATTATAATCGTGTATAATCGTAGATTTTAATTTAGACGGCTTCTTGTAGCCGGGGACTATTTTTATGTAATGCGGTGGTATTCAGCAAAAAAATAATAAGGTAATTCCATTTCTGGGGAAGTTTAAACGAGACTTTATTATTTCGGAGCCCCTAAATATCTTGAAATTTCAAAAAGTTCCTGTTTTAAGTTAATTTGTTTCTAGGCATTTTTAGCCAGTCTTTTTAACAGTAAGCATAAACGCCAAATTTGTTGTTTATAAAATCAACTAAGCAGAAGGAGAATAAAACAGATAAAAACTCATTATTAAGAAAATTACATTTAAATTAACGCTAAAAATAAGAAATATAAATACATTGTTAAACTCGTAAAACAATTCAAAACAATTTAAAACTAAAAATGTCGGTTAACTTATACTTCTTAAAAGCTTGCGAAAAAAAAATAGAATATGTATTTTCTTGGCTAAGCTATAGGCAACAAATAATTAAGTCAGTTTCTTACTCACATAAATATACCTAATTGATTGTCATTCAAACTGTTAATTTTTAAAAGAGATGCGAACCATAACCTCCTCAAAACACAGAAAAGTATCTATAGTATAAACAATTTATATTTGTATTAGAAATAAAAGTGAAGTGTGATCCTTTTCTGTTATCGTTTTTATTTTTAATTATTGGTCTTTGTTTCCCTTCAGTTTCATTGTTATATAATATCTGCTTGCAGCAGTGTTGTCGGTTTATTTTTATTGACAGGCTTACCCAAAATGCTTCTACCACTGTACTCATGTGTGCTGTTCTGAGCAGGCAATCCATTGCCATTTTTATTCCTGCCAGAAACCGCAGGCAAAACGCAGCCACGAGTGAGCCCTCTTTGAAAGTGCGGCTGCCGGCTGCCAGCTTCCCAATCCCAATTCCATTCCCATTTTGCTATTTTTGCTCCTTTGCCGGCAGCAGACTGGCAAAGTGTTTTGTGGCTGTGCCGCACTAATGAAAATGTCAAGTAAATTCCTGCTTTCGGACGGAAACTGCTTCTCCAGCGACGACGACGGCTCTGCCCGATATCGAGACAACTATCTCTGGGATGGCTTTTTATTAGATGCTGGTGGGTTGCTGGTGGGATGCTGGGTGGCAAATGCATTTTCGTGCCGGCTTCAAGCCAGCTTCCGTTTCATGTCCCGCGCGTTGATGGCAATTGTGTTTGGCTTTGCAAAACCCCCTGCCCCCCACCCTAGCCACTAACATTATAAACTCGATGAAAAGTGATGAAGCAGAATCAGAAACAGAATCAGAATCAGAAACAGAAACAGAAGATAAAATAATTTGCAGTGCCAACCCATTTCAGTGGGTAACCTTCTTTGGCGGTGATTTTTTGAACAGCTTTCAGTTTTCAGTTTTCAGGTTTGCTTCAATTTATCTACGGTGGAAATTGCATGTCAACCGGAAAGTAGTTGTCAAGATTGTTAAGTCCTTATTTCTTTCACAGTCTGCAGTGGGCTAATAGCTGGAGGTAAAGGTGTCCTGGCAACGCATCCTTCGAATATTCTAAAGCGGTTTGGGTAAAGGAAACTGCTTCCGCTCTCACAGATTTTCCTCCACTCTCCAAAGTCTTTGCTTGGGCGAAACCCATGTTCTTCTGCCGCTGCAAACAACGTGCAAATTTAGTTTTACATTTTATATTCGTTTTCGGGGCATTCTTCATCAAGCCACCTGCTTACAGTGGGCCACGAAATGTGAACACCCTAAGGATTGCTCACAACTGGGAAATCTTTATTGCCGTTCCACGGTAAAGAAGCTTTCAGACGTCTTAGAATTTTAAATGCAAATACTCAATGAAAGAGGCAGAACTACAAGCATACATGGGGTTTTACCCAAAGATTTATTTTGTGGTCTCCCCTAAAACCTTTCCCTTCCCGCCACAATACACTCGTAAGTATTTTCGCAACCTTTCAGATTGCTTTATTCAGGAAGGCGGCTAATTAAGTGCGCTGCCTAAAAGTATGTAACAAAAGAAAACTATATGATGGTGGGATGGGGCGGGAAGGAGGTGTTTCTTTATGAGGCCAAGGGGTTGCAAAGGACTTCTTAGCGCTGTCAACTCGATTGTCGCGCTGAAAGGCTGAGCTACCCGCCCCCTCTAGCCACCACCTAGCCCCATCCATTATGCTTGGAGCTCTGTTCTTACGCCTTTCTTATACAATTACGCCTAAATCCCTTCCACACGCCGAGCATATTTCACGCTACTTTGTGCCGCACTCCGCTTCCGTGGCGCAGAATTTATGAAAATTTGATTAATCTTATCAAGATGCTCTGAGGCAAGTCAGTCAATCAAAGGGTTGCCGAAGGAAAAATGAATTATCAACAATTTTTGCCTTGCCTTGCTGGCTGCCTTTCAGCTAATTGAGTTATAGCCAAGTTGGGAACGGAGTGCTCCGGAGTAAGTGAGTCACTATCGAAACACATACAAATTGTTGGCCATTTGACCCAGCTCTGCCACAGCCCCAAATCGAAAAGTCAGCTTACAATCGATGGCCAATTATGGGGGCTGGCCTCCTTTAAACATATTCATAAGGTAATTTGTCTGGACCGTTGGCGAAGCCCCTGATAAGGACCAATTGATTCAAATGCGTATTAGTATGTATTTTTTATTTGACCAAGTATCGACTTATTGTGTGTATTTGTATTTGTCCAGGGGCCACATCCTTTCAACCTAAGCTGCTTGTATCAATAAAAATTCGATTATACACACACATGGGAGTTGGAAGCCGGACCCTTGCAACGATTTATCATTGTGTTGACTTTATCGGCCAGGGCACACATAAAAAACAGTGGGCGGGCGGGGTGAGTAAGTGCTCGTCTTATAGTTGGGGACGCACACACATCACGCATACGCCTAGTTGGGCTTGACAATATCAGCTTAGTCTGCCGGGACAGGACGCTTCTTCTTTTATTGCAGCTTTTTCATATTTTTATAAATATTTTAAGCAATAGTCTGGGGGGCGAAAATCTGCAGCATTCAAGTAGCTTATCAGTCTCGCATGTGAGCTTTACTTGTTTCCCTCTCCCAAATGGCCCATAAGCGTATCAGGCAAGTATCAAATGCCAAACAAGTCAACAAATTGCCCGAATCTATGTTGTTTTCATAAGCAGAAGAGGGCTTCCTAAAAAACTTGTCCGACTTTCCGACCTCTGAACCCCCTTCGATGTTTGACCAGTTAAGTTGTATAGTCGAGCTGGTTGGTTTTTGTATTCTGCCAACGTAATCGACTTCGATTTGTTGTGCCTTGCTTGCTGGCTAAAATTTGACGGTGACTCCTTTGGCAGGACACTCGAAAGCGACTTAATTGCTTATGTAATTGTTGGAATTAAGTGATTTCTTGTTTATTTCACAGTTGGTTGCATTTGAATTTAATTGAAATTGGATGGTGGTCACAGTAAGAAAAGGGTGAAAAACGTATTTAGTTAGCATACTTTACAGAGCTAGACAAAATATAGTGGATTTTTCTTCTAACCAAGTTTGGTATTTTAAAACATTTTTTTGAAGTATTAAGAGCATTCACCTGCGAAATGCTAATTAAACAGAAAATAAGCTTAAGATTGCCTAGACAAATAGTCAAGAAAAAAGGCGCTGTGTGGAAATTAAAAGAAAAGTTTGGACATCAAAGAAAAACTTAATGAAAATGAAATAGGCAGATTAAAAATCAGAAGCAAATATAAAAAGAAGCGAGGAAGAAATTAAAATGCATTTGTCAATGGAAAAATGTTGGTAATTAAACAAACACAAAACGGAATATTCAATAACTTTGGGCCCAAGAATGGGGAAATTTTTTATTTTTTTTGGGAAGAAAAGACACCGATAATCGCGTCTTTCATGTATTTTTCCTCCCGTGATTTCCTGAATAGAAAGCAGAGGGGAGGAAATGAATCCCAAGTTGTGTAAAATCCCGTCATTAAATGTATTCGGTTTCTGGAACCATCCCAAGTCAGTACATCGAAGCAGAACCGAGGCAGTTTTCTTCTAATCCAATAAGTCCGTGCAACTGGCACCGCGGCATTTCCGTTTACAATTTTTAACCCTTTTTTGCGGGAAATTACAAATCGAAAGAGAAACGCATCGCTGGTCCTGGCCAAGAAACTCTTGTTATCCTGGCCCAGAACAACAATAAAATAAGAGGACAGCGAGCCAGCCACGGGCACTTAATTAGAAAACGTTTAATGCCCCCAGCGATATCCTTATGGCATTCGACTCCTTCAACCGGAAGCCATTTCGGGATTCAGTCCAAAAGGACACTTGGCATTGGTATGCCGTAGCCGTCGTTTCTCCATTTCCGGGACCAAAGAGAAGAGCTCACAAAAGACAAACTAATTTTCCAACTAATTTAGTTAGAGTGCTCAATAGTTGAGTTACGTATTCGGCTCCGGCCATTGATTAGAAATAAAGTTTTCCCATGGCGAGTGGCATTGCTGGTAAGTTGAAAAAATATTTTCGCCTGCTTTGGGTGCAATTGAAATTAAGAAATAAACTCCTAAGAAGTTCCATTCAAGCAGACAGAAAGATGGAGCCAAAAGATACTTTCCGCACAAATGAATGCAATTAAAAAGTTGAATGCAAATTGAACTTTCCAGTGCCAGGAATACCTTAATACATTCAATCAGACAGAAACTCCCATCCGTCGTCCAAAAAATATCACAACCCTGATCATATCGGCGAATCGAAACAGAACAAGCGTGTCAAACCGCAAAAAATGCGCCGCATGAATATATTAACGATATGACAAAAGCCGAGGGAAATGCCGGAAAAACGCTGGTTGGGGAGAAGCAGATACAGATACATTAAGTGGCAACAATACGAAGCGCAGAGAAAATTAAAAGGGTCACTTTACAAGGACTTATGATACAAAAAAAAAGACAAAAACAACACAAAGAGAAATGAGATGAAAAGTATGGAAAATAAATTCATATTTAAGACCAGCGAAGGGTGGGTGAAACTTGATGTTTTGGGGGATGAGAGGGCTGCAATGTTTGTCGATGATAAAGAGACTTTGCTTGTCTTTTGGTTTGCTCATTGGACACAGATTCTGGAAAGGTTTTCCCCGGCCTGGGGTGGCAGCCAGGAAAATATTTACAAACATAATCGCTGAAAAATTAAGTTTCTGAAATTGCTTTTTTTCAGTTTATTACAGCATATTGCCTGAAATTTATCAATGGAAACGAGCATACTCCCATTAAAACCCGGGATTTTCTAAGGAGTATATTTTAAGAAAATGGTTAAGGCAAAAAAGGCATGAAACACAATTAAAAACGAAGGCAAAACGTGATCGAAAGAGGTCAAACCCCAGAGCAAGATTAAGCTGTGAGCTTAGCATACTTAAGTGGTCACGGGCCTGGGCTCTAAAAAATAGAAAAATACCGTGCCCGGTTAAGCGCAGTATCCCAAGACGAGAAAGGTCTCTAATTGAGTAAACGCGAGCGGAAAAAAAAAACAGGAATTAAAATCGGAAAAACGATAGATATATACACAGATATACACACAATGAAAAAGGGAAATTGGCGTGGAGGCCAGGCAGCGGTTTGTTTTCCATTCCTAAGCTTATTTTGCAGAGCCGCTTTCGCCGAAGTGGCATAAGATGCATCAACAACGGGCAGAAAGGAATCAAAATATAAAAAGCAAAGGAATTAAAAATGTGAATGGTTGAGGAGTCCGCGGATGGAGTGCTTCCACTGGCAAGGAAACAAGAAAAAGCAAATGGAAGGCCAGAGGCAGCGACCCGCAGCGCATGAGGGGAACGTTAAAAACGTTGGGCAGCTTTCGGATCTTAATCCTTTTGGCCGTCGAGCTCATTATGCACGCCCAGTGGCCGGGACGTTTTTAATGACCCAAATCCGGCCGAATGTCGGATGCCCCAAAGGCGGACGGCTCGAGCTTCCATTTTTTTATTAATTATGTGCCGAAAGTGAATGAGTTTCTCCAGCTCCCGGGTAATTCAGGTAATCTGTGCATTGTCTATTTTGACATTTGCTGTGGGGTATTCATCTTTTTCTCCAGGATGGGAGCTCAAGGTGTGCTGTTTGCACCCACCCCTCCTTTCATGCTAAATTTATCAAATGCGTAATGAGCGTACGTGAGCTGCATGCCATATGCTTTCCCCCACATTTTCACCCATGACTCCCAATATTCTTTTATATATATTTTTTTTTTGGGTTTTCGACCACTATTTGGCAGGGGGAGTGGGAGGAGTGCTCAGCCGTCGGTCTGTTAATTACAACTTAAATTGACAGCAAAAATTGGACTGGAAAATTGTGGGTTTTCCATGCGGTCGGCATATTAAGCGGTAACTTCGGAGGAGTTGAGGTACAGAGTAGCATAATTTCGCTGGCAGGAGTAGACAAATGAAGACTTAAGACCTACTTAAGGCCAAAGGCAGTCGGGCGTATAGCATTCAAAACTCCTAAGCTGGCCGGAAAGTATTCCGCAACAAAAGCGCCGTATAAAAAATCCAAGTAAAAACAACAAATTAGGTAAGAAGACAGTGGATATGTTGGGTGGATGGGTGGCTGGGTGGCTGGGTGGATGGGAGTATGGACGGATGAAAAGGGAGAGGCATTTAACCCTAATTTGACACACACGCAACCTTGACGAACGGAGGGGAGAGAGGGTTGAATAAAGCAGGGGGTTGTGGATGCTCCAGGGGGTGCGGCGTCATAGGGCAAGTCACAAATAAATACATTTACGCCTATCAAGGGTTACAATGAACACAATAAAAGGAGTTAGTAGAGGTTTTACTTGGAAGTTTTAATACCCTATAATAGTCAGATGCCAGAAAAAATCTTAAAAAACAGTACTAATACTCGGAAAAACATAGTGTTTGACTTTTGAAAGCCTTGAGATGTCAATACCTTAAACTTCTGTATAACAAAGATTTCTTTACATACTTTCAGAAACTATATTTATAATCCGAAAAAATGTAATAAAACATTCTCCGCATAATTTTAACACTACATTTTTCATATAATCCGCAAACTAAAGAAAGTTCGACTTTTAAATGCTATTTGTTTTTAAGAAATTCAAGTTACCAAATATTTTTGGATACAAATTGAATAGAAAGGTAATAAACATAATTTACTTCAAATAATCTGATGTGTAATTAAAATATTTTGCTTTCGCTATGGATAAATGAAAAAAGAAAAAAGAAATGAAAGTTTTAATAAGTGTGTCTGGAAAACAAACTACAGGCTGTATTTAAGTTTAAGTATTAATCTAAATACTAAATAATATAACTTGTATATATACTTTTAAGTTTCTTTTCTGTGCCGAAAAGTCTAAAGGCCTTTTTTTTAAGTCACATAAGTTTTATTTTTATGCATTAACAGTATTAATTTAATACTATTTAAGTTATTTAATTTAAGTTATATAACAATTTTTCACACCCAATAGTTTAAAATTCATGTAACAATAGTTTCGTTTTTATGACAATTTTTTTTGGCTACTTAAATTTAATTTTGAGAAAATTCCAACTTGACTTTGACCATGTTTAATGAAATTCCTGACTACCCTTTCAGCATTTAAGGATACATCACTTGTAACTGAAACGTATGCTAACTGCCGTTAAATGCGAATTCAAGGAAGACAACAATATCAATAAGCACACATAACCACTCACACTCACACATGCGACGAAGGGGTAAACGGATGATGGGCGATGGGGTGACGAGGATGTAGCGACAGCGGAAACGGAAATCACAACAAAGTGCTGACATGTGCCGCGGTTGGCCAAGGGGATGGGGGTAGAGTTGGGCCTATGTGGTTACCCTCACACAGACACACACACACACACACAGAGATATGTGTGGGTGTCAAGTTCCTTTTCACGCGCAAATTGAGTGCTTAAGCGGTTTAGTTGGCACGTCTCTCCGCCCGCGTTTTGCCACCGGAAGCGGAAACTCCGCATGGGAATGTATTCGCATTCGCATTCGCACTCGCACTCGCTGTTTGCTATTTGCTGTTTGCTGTGGCGTCGGTAAGCCGTCTTGGCATTCATCTTGCGCTTCACTTGAGACTCCCACTCAGATGGTGGAACTCCACTTTTCATATCCTGGAAAGAGATAAGCAAGTTTCGCATTCGCGTTTATAATTCATGGCGATTCAGTTGGAGAAACAAAAAATTATTATTTATTGTCAACGCTTGCAGCATCATCTTCCGCTTGGTTTATGTGTGCCGCAGCGATAAGAAGGGGGCGGGGAAAATTGGTACAAAATTGTGAGAAAATCAAGGGGGCGGGGTCGTACACATTTGCATACGTTTTGGCCGGAAATAAAATCGCAAACCGAACGCGTGCCAGCGACATAAAGAAAGCAACTCGAATTGCGAGTTCTTTCACATTTGGCCATATATAGGTATATATATATAGCATACTTACAGGCAGACCGCAACAACAACAAAGATAAAGATGCTACATTGTGTGGCTATAGCTTTCTCCCTTTTTCGCGCATTCGGCTCATTTGTTGTTATTTATGCTGAGCCCTGGTGGCAAATGGTATATGGAAATCCCCCCTAGCAACCGCGGACACATTTGCTCCTGTTTTCCTTGTTTTGCCTACGCCCACATAGAAGAAGAACGGAAAATCGAGTGAGACGGCGGCTGGTGTTCGGAAAATGAAAAATAATAATAATATGAAATAATAATAAACATGCTTCGGCTGGCGTTTTATTGCCGCTCAATTGATATCATGAAATTATGCCTTTGATTTTTATTGCCCTGCCGGAACATATGATGTTCCCTCTAAGGATACATCTGCATATGTGTGGGTTTCTTTGGCAAGTCATGTCCTGGGATTATTTTTAAGCTACTGCCACTGCCTACATATGTGCTCGCTGTAATTGCAATTTGAATTCAATTTGCTGGCGATGGGGAAATACGTTGGCTAGTGTAGCTTATCGTTTACGATCTAAAAAAATAAGTGGCAAGGCAAGTGTCTGGGGGAGCTTTCTTGGAAACCTGATACTCAAGACTATAGAACATCTTAGTGTCTGGGGGGGTGGTTTGATGCCACTGGCAACCGCAGGCCTTATTTATCTCTAACATAATACCACAAATTGGCAACTGTTTAGTTTGATCTGTTCGATTTTCTTCCTCATTGAAAAGCTGCTTCAAACGCGTGCAGCTGTGTTTTAGTTTATTGTTTTTTCTTAAGCTTTGTCTTAAGCTTGCGCGGTCTTCTTATATTTAAATCCAAAAAATACCTACAAATTTAATTTTTTCTGTAACAATATTAATTTATTTCTTCACTCCCCATCACCGAAAAAAATCTAAACAGAAAGCGAATGCTCTTTGTAAATGCCCATAATTACTCAACGGTTTCACTTTCATTCGCTGTCATTCATCCGCCGATTCGACAGAGAGTAGCCAATTTACTAGAGCTACATGAGAACACTCGCATATATATATAGATACCTGCGATCTAACTATTTTGACTGCGAATTGATGTCAGTGACACAGTCAAAATACAAAGCTAAAGAGCCCGAGTCCGAACCCAAATCGGAATCCGAATACGAATCCGAATCCAAGTCGAAGCTAAAGCTAAGCTTTCCGAGTGGGCTCGGCAAGTGAAATGTATGAGAAATGTATGAGAATTCTTCCTGAGATGAGTGAGCATTTCGTGGAGCATCCACAACACGCTGCGCTTAGATTAGTTTAGTTTAGTTCGCTTACGATCTTGCCCGAATTGAGATCGTCTCAGCTACCGCCTTTGCTGAACCGCGAACCGCGAACCGCGAACCGCGATCGAAACAAAACAAATCAAAATAAATAAATAGTACTCGTAAGTTATGCAAGGGCAAATAAATTACAAGAATTAGCCCGAAGTGTGAAAGAAAAGAAAGTTCAAGGGGCGAAGTTGTGGAAAAGTTGCTATTCAAATATTTATCAAGAACAGCACAATCAAGATAAAGTTCAAGTGATAAGCTGCGCATAAATTTAAATATGCTAAGTGAATTGTGGCGACACATAAGCTCTACATACGGACACACACATGGGGGTACACGTTAAATAATAGGGAAAGATTCTCTGTTTTTCGAAGCGGGGGCGTGGGGAAAAGCCGAATCCGGACTGACAACAATAAACGAAATACCCGTAAGGCGAATCCGCTCTCCAGCGCTCTGACTAAACTAATTTGGCACTCACACAGGGACACAGCGATAGCCACTATATCACATTGATCCCGTCCCTAATCCGAAACAAAAACAATGAGCAGGCAACTATAGTGTTTGCCTCTCGGGGGGTATCTGTAGTTCTTATTATTATTTCCCTGGAAATCTCTGACAATGACTGGGCCGAGATTTACGTGCTCATCAATGTGCAAACCTGGCGCTCTAAGATAAGTCCCATCGCCCGCTGCACATCTTCCGTCTGGAGCCGGCCTTATCACACACTTTAGCTGTCTATTTTATATATTTTTATTACCCTAACGCAAACAAATTGTAAATTTCGCAGGCAACAACAGAAGCAGCATGAGCGAAGATCAACTTTCTCAAGATTAGCTCAATGGCTCTGGGGAGTGATAACTCGGTCTGAGAAAATATTTTGGTACAATATCTGAAACAAACTGTCGGAACGTCACTATTTTGAGGAGAGGGCTTGAAGAGGTCTGTCTGGATGCGACTGCCCCCGATACAGTTAAGATCCGCGGCCGCCGAACCACATCATGCCACTCGATCCGCGCCCGTCCACGCGCCAGGTTGTTTTCTAGATCCCATCCCCAAGAAGCCAGCTAATTGCCCGCGAAAATTAAGAAACATTTGTGACCAACTGTGTGCATGTGTGTTTGAGAGTCTGAGTGCCGGTGCCCCAAAGCGGAAGAGACCGATGTGCCAAGTGAGATCGCGACCCAAGTAAGACCAATTAGGATGGTGCAGAGCGAGAATCCCAGCTGTCTGGGACCCGAGGAGCAGGATGTGGAGGCCAACAGCCCAGGGGTTCGGGATGAGTCCGATGTTGAGTCCAGACTACTGGACAACGGCAAGGCCTACAACAAGGAGAGGGAGGCGGGCATCAATCTGGGGGACGAGGAGCCCACTCCCAGGACAGGCAAAACCAAAAAGAAGAAACAGAAATCCGCGCAGGATCGCCTTATGACGGCGGAAATCAACAAACTGCTGGAGGAATCGCCGCTGGAGAAGAACGTGACTTGCGGCTTTTGGATATTCAAGGGAAAGTTCTACCAGCGGTATGCTAACCAAAGCACTTGTATCTCAAAAAGTATTGAACAATTAGTAAACATAATGTAATCCTTTGTGAACTTAATCCCCTGTAGCTTTGCCAATCAAACAGCTTATGTTCTACTCTACGGCATCGTAGGCTGTATCTTTTCGATGACGTATGCCTACTTCAATGGCACGATCACCACCATTGAGAAGCGTTTTAAGATACCCTCGAAGAACACAGGCATTATCTCGGTGGGAAATGACATTAGTCAGACTTTGGTGTCTGCAGTGCTGGCCTACTATGCGGGAAAGGGCCATCGGCCGAGATGGATTGGTTTGGTAAGACTTGTACATTTACTGGTAAAGTTTTTCGCGTCTCCGGGAATTATAAAACTGTTTGCCTTAGGCCTTCTCACCATCGTCCTGTTCTGCGTTCTAACCACCGCACCACATTTTCTCTACGGACCCGGAGAGGATGCACTGGCTCTGACCTCGGAGTTTGGCGGGATGCCCGATGAGAATGCCACCATGGAGGCCATCGAGGAGCAGCGATCGAAGACCCTTTGCCGCTTGAATGGAGGCGGAGCGGAGTGCGAGGTCGGCGAAGGGAACTTCGCACCACAACTGCTGCTCTTTGTGGCGCAGTTTATATCCGGAATTGGGGGATCCCTGTACTACACTTTGGGTGTATCTTACATGGACGATAACACTAAAAAGTCCAAGACTCCTGCTTTGCTGAGTGAGTAAACCGGTTCTAGCCAACCTTAACTGTAAAACTGTAGAATATGTTAATCTCTTGCCTTGAACCTCTGTGTGTTTAGTGTGATAAGTTAATACAACCAAAACTGGAAAAGTGGCTTTTTCACGCTGATTCAGTTTCAATTTGTTTGAGCGCAAAAAGAAGCTCCTTATCCGAAAGTTTGGGGATTACCAAAAATATACACTAGCCTAAAAAGTTTGCAGCTATAAAATACTATAAACTAGCTGAAAAAATAAAAATGATCACAACTTCAAAAGATTTATGAAAGCAATGCATAGAATACAAATACTTAACAAGTGAAGGCCAAAGTATGTTTAGAATTAAACAATTGTTTATTTATGTGTAATGAGTCTCTGGCGATTTAGCCTATAAATATTATATTGAGTGCACCGAATATATTAGAAGGTGCCTAGCTCAAAAGCGTAAGCAAACATTTTAATACAATCTACGTAAAAATTGTTAATTTAAAATGGCTTAATCGCTATTAGTCAAAAAAATTTATACAGTAAATTAAATGGAAAACTGATTATTCTCTCTGTTAAATATTTTTTCATGATTAATAAATGCCTCTTTACTAAACAAGTAATGGGTTTACATGTTGCAGTTGATATACATTTTTGACTTCAATACTTTGTTGTTTAATGCCAGATAATAATGAGTTATCTTTTCTAAATATTTTATTAGCAGCTAGACAAACTAATCGCTCAATGTTTGTAATTTAAGCTTAAAAGATATGCTTATCTCTAGTAAGATAACCAAAACTGCAACGTGTGGCATTAATTGAACCCCATACTTAGATAAATTAAAATTTATAGAATAATCTTCTCTACGTAAGTTTCTAAATGTAAGTTTGCTGTCCATTTTTAAGGTCTCTCGTATTTCCTGCGCATGTTGGGTCCTGCCATCGGATATGCTTTGGCATCCTTCTGCCTGCGGCTATACATTGCACCGCAGATGCATCCGGTGATCAACAACAAGGATCCCCGCTGGCTGGGTGCCTGGTGGTTGGGCTGGCTGGTGATGGGCGGTCTGCTCTCCTTCTCCGGCGTATTCCTCTCCATGTTTCCCAAGGAATTACCCAGAGCAGTTGCCCGCCGGAAGGTGGAGGAGAACCGTCGGCGTGAAAAGGAGCGACTCTCGTTAAAGCACACGGAGAAGGAGCGCCTGACTGCCGAACTGGACCAGAAGGCACCGGTGGAGGCGAAAGCCTCCTTCCAGGACATGCTGAAGACCTTCCGCCGCCTGATCACCAACAAGACGTACATGTGCAACACCCTGTCGAGCATCTTCTACCTGGTGGGCTACACACCCTACTGGATATTCACGCCCAAGTACATCGAGGTGCAGTACCGCCAGTCGGCGGCCACTTCCTCCATGGTCACCGGAACAGTGGCTCTGGCCTTCTCCGCCGTGGGAGTGCTGCTGTCCGGCTTCATCATCTCACGGTATAAGCCAAGGGCCAGATATATGGCCGCTTGGAACGTGATTGTGGGCTTCCTCACGGTGGCCGGAATTCTGGCCTACGCTTTCATCGGCTGCCCGGGCAATGAGAGTTCGGTGATAGTCAATATTCACGATAGCTCCCTAGCTAGCAACACCACCACCTGCAATTCGGCCTGCTCCTGCGACTACGTCCGGTACTCTCCAGTTTGTGGAGAAAACAAAATGACCTACATATCCGCCTGCCATGCGGGATGCAAAAGTTTGCACGTCAATTCGGAGGGGAAAAAGGTAAGTACAATTGTAGCTACAAAAAAATATGTAATTTTATTTATAACTAAGACAGTCTGGAAAAAATGGGGAGTTTGTCGAAAGGACATAGCATAGCACTAGTAATTCTATTTAAGAGTTAACCTTATCTATGCTTCTAATTTAACTGAAATTAAAGTTATGGATTTATAGATATCTGAACATAGTTTTGTAGATATATGTTTGAAACAGTACTGGAAAAATGCAGAGTTTGTCGAAAACATAGTATGCTTTAAGTTTGGATCGCATAAATAATTGTATTTAAGGGTTTTTGTAATCATTGGTTTGAATGTTATTCAAATTATATTTATGGCTTTCAAGAAATCTGAATATACATAGTTTAGTAGTTCTAACCAAATGTAGAGGACAAAATATATTTTAGTTTTGTTTACATCACAAATTATTACGATATCATGGGAGCTCTATGATTTAGTCGTCCGACTTTGATCATATTTAAACAGTAATTGAAAATAATAAATCATCATTAAATATCGAAGAACTATAAAAAAAAGGAAAAAACAGCAAAGTTTTAATTTTTCATTTTTTTTCCCGACTGTTCCATAGGACCTATATGCTATAGTTGCCCGATCCGGCTCGTTTTGGTTTATATAATACTTTTGTAAATGTTTCATGCTGGTAGCTTTAAAACTGAGAGACTAGTTTGCGTAGAAAAGGTTGGACAGACAGACGGACGGACTGGCAGACGAACATGGCTAGATCGACTTTCCTAGTGTTGCTGATCAATAATACATATACTTTATATACTCAACGAAATTAAAATACCCTCTGCAAGAGTATAATGAAATAAATTGCGCACATTAGAGTAACTACTCTTTTTCTTGAATTTCTTTAGATCTTCTATGATTGTTCCTGCATTCCTGGCAACGAGAGCGGCAATTCCACCAGCCAATTCAAGCGCCTTACTAGCTCCGATTTGAGCAGCGATAACTTCGGCCAGGACACTTCGGCTCTAACCCAATTGGAGGTACACTTTTTACCTACTTTACACCGTTCAGGCCTTAGAACTTAAGTTCGACTTATTTTTTAAGGATCTAGCGAAGGGGCAGGCGATGCCCGGAGCCTGTCCTGTGAACTGCTGGACGCAATTCGTGGCCTTTTTGGCCGTAATGTGCTGCCTGAAGTTCGTGGGAGCTAGCGGCAGAGCCTCCAATTTCCTGGTCTCCGTGCGTTGTGTTCCGGAAAAGGACAAGACGGCTGCCATGGGCTTTGGCATGACCCTGTGCTCGATGCTGGCCTTCATTCCCAGTCCGATTTTCTTCGGTTGGGTCTTCGACAGGGTCTGCCTGGTGTGGGGCAAGACCTGCACAAATAAGGGAAACTGCTGGCTCTACGATCCGCTCTCCATGAGGTGAGTCCATTCAGAAAGTCATTGAATATTTAATATTACAATACTCGATAATTCCCATTTAAGATACACCCTGAACTTCACCGCAGCCGTCTTTATTGCCATTGGAGCCATTTTCGATCTGGGGGTGTGGTACTACGCCAAGGACCTGCAAATCTTCGACGAGGACGTTAAAGAGGTGGAGATGAAGATTGTGCAGCACGAGGAGGAGGCCAACAACGAGAAGAATACAGAGATCTAGACATAAGTTATTTTTACCCATAAGTGCTGTGTCAAGCGAGAGTTTTGGTGCCTTGAGTTGTCAATATCCATGTGTGATTTCCCCTGTAGAGTCCAGTACCATAATAAACGGTATTGTAACAGTAAGGTTGCCCCACTTTATATACTCGTATGGTAATTGCTGACAATTAAAGAACAGATCCCGATTAGAAAGATAAATCTCAGTTGGACTAAGCTATAAAAGTGAAGGTCGTTATCCGTTATCTTGCAGCTTTTTTGTTTACCCCCATGCCGCAAGTCGATTGTAACCAGCCCCTGACAAAGGGGTTTAGTGTTTCGAGGTGGTTCGACAGTGAAGGATCGACATGGCCAGTGAAGAGATTGAAACCTCCAGGTTTTTGAAGGATAAAGAAGACGGGAGGAATGCATATGAGAAGCAAGAGGAACAGGAATCTTCGGATACCTCCTGCGGTCTCTCTATATTCAAGGGACCCGCTTTACAGAGGTAGATAGTTCTGCTCTGGTCAAATTGTTCGATAATACTATCCTGATCTCCAGATTTGCCACTGCGCATATGTTCGTGATCATGTACGGCATAGCTAGCTGCTTTCTGGCCATGGCCTTTACCTACTTTACTGGAACGATTACGACGATGGAGAAGCGCTTCAATATACCCACCAAGATATCGGGTCTCATAACGGTGGGCAATGACATAAGCACTGTTTTCTCGTCGGCCTTTTTGAGCTACTATGCCAGTAGAGGTCATCGCCCGCGTTGGGTTGCCTTGGGTAATGTGCCTTAAGTATAATCCCCTCGGTTAGTCAATAGCTTGTGTTTTGTAGGCCTCATCATAATAGCCCTTTTCTGCCTGCTAATGGTGACTCCGCACTTTTTCTACGGAGCCGGCGAAGAGGCACTGAGACTGACCGAGGAGTACGAACTGAAGGAATCCGTTGAAACTTCAGTCAATGCCACGGATAACAATGACGCTCTGTGCCATGCAAAGGACTCGAACTGTGTGGAGGGTGCTGGGGACTACACGCCCATCGTGCTGTTCTTCATCGCCCAGTTTATAGGGGGCATTGGCTGTTCCCTTTTCTACGCGCCGGGTCTCTCCTACATGGACGATAACTCTGCGAGTTCCAAGACGCCAGCTATGCTTAGTATGGTTTGAAGCATGTTTCCTAATCTTAATTAGATTAATTGATTGTATACTTCCCAAAGGTTGGACCACCTTTCTGAGGATGCTGGGTCCAGCCATGGGCTTCTCCATGGTCTCCTTGTGTCTACGGCTTTACATCGATCCGTTCAAGACGCCTCTGATTACCACAAAGGATCCACGCTGGATGGGAGCCTGGTGGCTGGGCTGGATTCTGATCACCTTCATCCTGCTGATATCGGCATTCTTTGTGGCCATGTTTCCCAAGGAGATGCCCAGTGCCAAGGCAAGACGTTTAAGAGCCGAAGGCGAGGAGGATGTCCCACTGGCGAAGCGTTCCCTTCAGGACATGCTGGACTCGCTGAAACGTCTTGCGAGCAACAAGGTGTATGTCTACAACATGCTGGCCTCGATACTCTACTTCTTCGGCTACATGCCCTACTGGATATTCACCCCGAAGTACATAGAGATTCAGTACCGGCAGTCGGCGTCGACTGCCACCATGGCCACGGGAACCTGGGCGCTGGGCTTCTCCGCCGCAGGAGTACTGATCTCTGGATATGTGATCTCCAAGTACAAGCCGAGTGCCAGGGCGATGGCTGCCTGGAACTTTGTGGTGGACTACCTCACGGTGGCCGGCATCCTTTGCTACATCCTGGTGGGATGTGACGAGAGCGATCGGGCCAACACACTGTCCATTCTGCCAATCGGCGACAGTTGCAGTGCCTCGTGTGACTGTGAGTATGTGTACTATGCTCCGGTTTGCAGTCCGGAAAACATCACCTACATATCCGCCTGCCATGCGGGATGCACCGAAAAGGGTCTGGATGATCTGGGAAGGACCATTTACACAGGCTGTCGGTGCATGGGCAACTCCCCCAATCTGACCACTTTGTCGAGTGTGACATCACTGGCCGCCTCTCAGTCGGAGATCGCCGTGGACGGAGCCTGTCCGGTGGATTGCAACAAACAGTTTCTCATCTTCTTGGCCGTCATGTGCTTCCTGAAGTTCGTGGGGGCTACTGGGCGATCAAGCAACCTGCTCTTAGCCCTGCGATGCGTTCCCTCGAGGGACAAGACCTTTTCCCTGGGCTTTGGCAGTATGGTCTACTCCGTGCTGACCTTCATTCCTAGCCCCATTGTCTTTGGCTGGATGCTGGACAGCTATTGTCTGGTGTGGGGCAAGACATGTAGCTCTAAGGGTAACTGCTGGATTTACGACACGAAGTCCTTGAGGTGAGTAGTTGCTTTTGACAAAAAATAAAACTTAAAATAAACTTTTACCTTTCACCTTTCCTTTAGGTACACAATGAACCTCGTGTGTGCGTCTTTAATTTTTCTTGGTAGTTTTTGGAATATTGGCGTCTGGTATAATGCCAAGGACATGAAAGTCTTCGATGAAGAGGAAACCGTCAAGCAGAAAATCCAGGAAGAAGTATTAGAGCTTAAGGAAAAACCAAAAGAAATCGTTCACACATGAATTTGAAGTTAACTGTAAGAAAGCTGTATTCTGCCTGTAATTTCCGAAATGCCAATTATAATGTGTAAAACCAAAAGCTGTGTATAAGTTCAAGTGTTTTAAATTTCATTGGTCCCATGAAAAAATACAAATAGAGTTTGATCCAACAACTCAGGTTATCTGGGTTTCATTCTTTTGGATTAAAATTCACAGAAGAGACCTTTAAAAGCCATCATAAATAAGTGAAGATCCTATTTTTTGCACTTTGATAAGTATATTTTTATCTGAAGAAGACGTGGCCCAACAATGATGAAAGAGGTGTGCCAGAATTTCACACATTCCCGAAACAGATGCGAAAGCGTGATAAAGGAGTCCCGTCAATTAACTGCTCTTAAAATCACATTTTATACATGGTTGATAAATGTCGCCTGTCTGATCCTCACTGTCTAATCTGACTGCTTTGATAAGATCTTAAAACTGTTTACCCATAAGATGCAGTTGGCTATATGGTGGGGCGACCTGGGATAGACAGAATCAGTTCAGTTGCGGTGTTTGGAGATAAAAGTTAAGACATGGCATAGGAACGAAAGCAGGAAGCCCCACAGCCGAGTGAAACGTTGCCTTTTATTGAGAGATCATTATACAACCCGGAAGAGTTAGAGGATTACCCGGAAGAGGAAACGGAAGATGAAGAAGATAGTAAGGACACTGCATGTGGTTTCTGGGTATTCAGGGGTCCCTGCATACAAAGGTGAGTAGTAAAAAACTTTCCCAAAATCTTCCACCTAAATGATTTCATTGCAGATTTGCCACTGAGAAAATGTATGTGATTCTGTATGGGTTGGCTGGCTGTGTGATGGCAATGACCTTCGCCTACTTTAATGCCACTATTACGACCTTGGAGAAGCGCTATAAGATACCAACAAAGACTAGTGGCATAATCTCGGTGGGAAACGATATCAGTACCATGCTAACAGCCGCCCTCCTGGGTTATTATGCGGGAAATGGGCATCGACCCCGCTGGATGGGAATAGGTGAGCTAGGATCTGAATACTGATTTACCAATTTCCAGACATAAAGTTTCCCATTTAGGCTTACTGACCATTGTGGCTTTTTGCCTACTCACAAGCTCGCTGCATTTTCTTTACGGAGCTGGCGAAGATGCCCTTAAGTTAACCCGGGAGTTTGGTCAGGTCAATGAAACGTTGGCTCGGCAAGAGAAGGACCAGAAATTGTGTCAGTCAAGTCCAGGGGGATGTGTCCAGGAGGTGGGCCAGTGGGTGCCCCAAGTGTTTCTGTTCGTGGCTCAACTCATATCGGGAGTGGGTCAGGCCCTTTTCTATACTCTGGGCATTGCCTATATGGACGACAATGGCACCAAGTCCAAGACACCTGCCATGTTGAGTGAGTATTGTGAATTATTATATTTCCAGAGATAGGAAAAAACTAACTTCCTCTACCAGGTTTGTCCACATTCTTGAGGATGCTGGGCCCAGCTATTGGCTATTCCTTGGGTGCCCTGTGCCTGCGTTTGTATATTGAGCCCACCTTGAAACCCCTGATTGGGCGTGAGGATCCCCGCTGGTTGGGCGCCTGGTGGCTGGGATGGTTAGTACTGGCTGCGATTACCTTGATCGCTGCAATATGCCTCTTCATGTTTCCCAAAGAACTGCCCAGTTCACGGAGGAGGCGTCTGCAAGTGAGGCACATGGAAAGAAAGATGTCCCTACCCCTCAAAGAGCGCACCTTTGGGGACATGATGAGGACTGTCAGGAGATTGGCGAGGAACAGGGTTTATGTGTACAACACCGCGGCCTCCATCCTATACTTTTTCGGTTACATGGCCTATTGGATTTTCACGCCAAAGTATATCGAAACCCAGTACAGGCAATCGGCGGCTACGGCAACCATGGCCACGGGTACAGTGGCCCTCGGATTCTCCGCCGCCGGAGTCCTAATCTCCGGCTACGTGATCTCAAAATATAAGCCAAGCGCCAGGTCAATGGCCTGCTGGAATGCCATAGTGGACTTCGTAACGGTGGCCGGAATCCTGTGCTATGTGGCCATAGGATGTGAAGGCAGTGACAGGTTGAACTCCCTGACCACCTTGTCTGCTGGAAACAGTTGCAGTGCCGACTGTCACTGCGACTACGTGCACTATGCGCCGGTTTGCAGTCCGGAGAACATCACCTTTATATCCGCCTGCCATGCCGGGTGCTCGGAAAGGACGAAAGATGCCCTTGGGAGGACCATTTACACCGGCTGCCAGTGCATGGGCTCATCTGGTTTGATCTCCGACCCTGAGGTGGAAGATCTAAATCTCTAAATAGCTTTGCAACTTATGATTCTGCCGTTTCAGACCCAATTCGCTGTGGATGGAACCTGTCCGGTAGATTGCTTTAATGAGTTCCTGGCTTTCCTAGGCGTCATGTGCTTCCTGAAACTCATGGGAGCATCTAGTAAATCCACAAACCTGCTCATCGCCCTTCGCTGCATTCCTCCAGAAGACAAAACCTTCGCTTTGGGACTAGGTTCCATGGTTGCTTCCCTACTCGGTTTCATTCCCAGTCCAATTTTCTTCGGCTGGCTGATAGACAACTATTGTTTGGTGTGGGGCAAGACCTGTTCCAGCAAGGGAAACTGTTGGCTCTACGACACGGCATCCTTGCGGTGGGAAAACCTAAAGATTTTATTTCAAACTTTATCCATCGATTTATTTTGCTTTCCAGATACGCTTTAAATCTCACGGCTGCTTCCTTTATATTTTTGGGAGGCTTTCTAAACATTTCCGTTTGGTATTATGCCAAGAATCTCAAGATATTTGATGAAGAGGAGTCGCCAAAAGACAGTTCCAAAAATAAGGAAGTTGAAATGGAGACATTAGATTGTAAATCTTAACAAAAATAAAAACTGTACCTATTTTTTTAGTTATTTAGACAAATAAACTAGCCATGATTGAAGCTTCAGTTTTTTGACTGCTTCATAGCATTTCCAAATTGTTCGTCTTCCTGTTGACATTGTTTTTTTTTTTGCCTGCACAATGTCCGCTCCAGAGAGCAGTTGTCGGCGCGTGATCCTCAAAAATTGGGTCGATGGTCCATGCCGGAAGTGCTTCGTGCCCTCCTGCGGACCGTGCATCGACTACAAAGTAACATCGCCCTCGGGAAGCGTAGTCGAGCCGCAGGCAAATGTCATACAGGCCACCATCGAGCCGGACGGACCCGTGCGGCCAGAGATCAACATCCGGGCGGAGTGCAGCAAGGGTCGTCCGCTCCTGGAGTCCGACAAGGATAAGCTGAGGTGCTGCACCATGTGCGTGGCCCAGGAGCAGAACATCCAGCCCAATCTCTGCTCGGCGGCGTGTAGACCCCTGCACACCAATTTACACCTGAGCGAGGTTCGTTTAATCATAAATTAAAATTAGGCAAATCAAAACAACGAAAAAGACTGAGATTAGGCCGTAGTTTTTTTTTAGTTACTTAAAGATTGAACTCATTTGATTGATGACCGATTCGCTCTCAATTTAATATAATAAAATAGTTAATTATATTAAGATAAATAGATCAACTGAACCAAAAACATCCTACTCCACAGTGGACCAAGCGACCCTTGCCAAAACCCACCTACAAGCATTCGGTTATCCTGGACAATAACACCATGGTAGGTCGGTGCTTTCCGATCAAGTTCCAGCTGAAACGCATGAAGAACAAGTGCCTGGATTGCGGCAAGGATCTCTACTTCCGGTATCCCATTGCAAGCAATAGCGACCTGCTGCTTATAAAAAACTGTTGCGATGTAGAAGTCTACCCCGCCATGAAGGTGGAGAATATGAACAATGTAAGAGTGACCAAGATATCGGGGGTCAAGAAGTTTGCCAACAGTCTGCTGAAGGAGCGCTCCGAGTGCCGACTGTTCAGCCTGCCCGTCCAGCAAGAACCGTCGTTGGATGTGATTAGCAGAAGAAGTACTAGAAAGAGCAGGAAGAGTACCAGAAAGAGCAGGAAGAGTACCAGGATGAGCCGGAAGAGTACCAGGGCCAGCAGGAAAAGCAGGAAGAGCAGTAACAAATGAAATAAAACATAAAAATCCTAGAATAACAAAACAAAAAAATTAAACAAACAGAATAAAATTAAAAGCTTGAAATTCAATATATTATCTTTGCATTGATCGGCTTAAAAATAATCAAAACCTGAATAAGGAGATTGTTGGGAACTTTGTTTAAAAAATTACTTAATAGAATGGTATAAAGTTGCTTGGACTTCCAAAGGTATTCGAGTTGAAAGTACTTCCTATACCATGACCAACAAGCTTTCAAAAATATCCACCACATTTTTTATATGCCAAATTTATTATTGCAAGCCAATAACAATGATTTTAAGGCATTGTATAATAAATACATTTAAGAACACTCAGTATCAATTTGAAGTCGATCGGCCAATTTATCATTGAGTTACGATATCAGCAATTTTGCAAAATGTTGTTTCGGGAAAAACGCGTTTAAGTTTCAAGTAATCAATAACGAGTGGTCGTTCCTTAGAACGCTTTCATTCCAAAACTTTTCAAGATTCAAACTGGTCAAAACTATTTATAGGCAAAAAAAAACAAGACCCCTTAATTAAAACCGAAATAAAACATTCTTAATATTAAAATTAAAAAAAAAAGTTCAATAAGATGAGTTAAAGTCAAACCGCAATTAACACTCAAACTTGAGTTAAAGCTTAGCTCCACATAGCTCTAACCAAAGTTTGCTCGAGCTTTTCACAGCTTTTAGTACAAAGCTCGCTTGGCAAACTTACAGCCCACAATCCAAAAATCATTTATTTTGTGTAGTTGTATATCTAGTGTAAATTTAATTCAAATTCAGTCGCATAAGCATAAATACATAGCTTAATCCTAGAATATAATTTATGATTCAGCTTACAACGTTAATCGAGAATCGAGTGAGAATCGAAGGGAGCGCGATCAGGGGACGGGGAATACCTAGTTTCGTTATAATTAAAGACTTCTTTCGTTCGATTGATGTGCTGCGGTTAGTAACGAGATTACGAATACTTGATGCTGTTAACGCGCCTGCTGCTCAACCCTGGGTTAATACGAGATTTAAAACTTAGGGTCTAGCCGAAAAACCGATCTCTATACGCGGTCTTTGATCTATAATTGCTTGACTTGCGGCGCTATAAATTTAGAATTGTTTCTGCATTTCGTCGGGTCATTTGGGCTAGTTTTTGGAAAACTGTTGGAACACTTGGCCACTGAAATGCGTCTGGTTTGTCAGTTGCTAAATTTATAGTTAGAGTTATGGTATAGCTATCGCTATCGCTAGGTCTATAGCTACTATCGTTAACGTTCTGCGCAAGGCGTTGTATTGCAGTTACACCGATCATTTTGAGTGATTTCAAAGGTCACAACTATTATTATTTTACTTCAAGTAGTCGACTATGCCCTATGGTATGTACTCTAGCCTATATGCACTTGATTATTTGTTTAATTTTAAAATTAGCTACACGTTGTTAGGCCTACTGCTAGATGGATACAAGTAAGTGTGTGTGTATAATTTAGTTTAAATAAGCGTCTATATACTGTCGTGTCCGGTCGCGTCTCGTTATTTCGTTCAGAATTATTTGTGCTAAACGGAACAATCTGCCTGTTCTGGGGGTCCTGGAAGCGTTTAATTTTCCTATGCATCCAATGGGAAGAAGTCTTTGAGTAGGGTGGTGCGCCGCTTCTCAGCGATGTCCATTTGATTCTCGAGATCACCCAGGTCTGTTGTCTCGGCGCGCTCAATCTTCCACGACAGGTTCTCGATCTCGGCCTCCAATTGCGCCTGCAAGGGAAATTTAATTCTATTAGGCAATTGTCCAATGACCAAATTCGACGAGTCGTACCTGCTGATACTCAAAGAGATTCTTTCGCGAACCGGCCTCCATGTAGTAGGCGTACGGATAGGTGTACTGCAGCGTGTATCGGCACTTGGCCAGCAGTGCCGCCGCGTTGAAGAGATACTGCCAGTCGATCCAGGTGCCGCTGCCGTTCATCACCTTGGAGTTGATCCGCTGGCGCAGCCGGTCGATCGTCTGCTGTTCGAGCTTCAGCGACTTGGAGTGGTTCTCCCAGCGCTCGTAGTAGTGCAGGTACTTCTTCAGCGCCTCGCGGGCCTGCACATGCACCGACTCGTTGGCAATATTGGGGTTGTCCTTGTAGCGGGAGCACTCGTAATACTCGGAGCCGTGCGTCTTCCAGTCGCCCAGGCACATCCAGCAGAAGTCGTGCTTGCAGTTGAAGCACTGCATGTGATTGCAGCCGCCGTTCTTCTCGATGCAGATGTGACACTTGGGGCAGTCTTTGGTGTGGGCGCTGATGTAGTTGGCCGTCTCGCTGTCATCCGCGCACTTGGTCAGCCACTTCTTGATCACCTGGCAGTCGGTGGGCGCGTGGTAGTCCATGCCGCACCGGAAGCAGAAGCCCGTGTGGCAAGCCTTGCAGATGGCACGTTTGGCGGAGATCTCCGATGATTGCACGATTATCTGGCAGTTGGGCCCGGGGCAGAAGCGCAGCTCCGGGTGCGACTTGACGTAGTCCTTGAACGCGAACTGCTGGTACTTGTCCCGCATCACCGGTCTTGTGACCAGTGTCAGCACCAGGTCCTCGGGCACCCGAACATTGCACATCTGAGCCATGCATCCGATCTGCGTGGAGATTCCCTGGAAGATCTGTGTCTCGAAGTATATGGTCCAGCAGTCCTTGCAGAACGAGTGCCCGCAGGCCAGGCTGTAGAACTTGTCTCCCAGTTGGGAGCTGGCGCACACCGGGCACATCTGGCTGCGGTACTGCGGCGCCGTCGATGACGTCGTCTTATATCCGCTGCTCCCCAATCGCAGCAGTTGTGCACTGGCCGCCGCTGCCGCTGCACTCGTCGAGGCGGTATCCGCTACCGCCACCTGCGGCGGCTTAATGCGCGCCGTTACCAGCAGCGCATTGGCGTCCTGACGGTACTTCTCCACCACGACCACGTTGTTCCACTGGTGCTCCAGCAGCAGCACCTTGGCCAGCGAGGGCGTGATCTGCAGGATGGTGTTCAGCTTCTCCACGCGCTCGTTCAGCAGCTTCTCGATGTCCTCAACAGTGAGGCAGTCGAACTCGAAGTACTCGGGATCGGCCCGCTTCGGATCCAGGCGCTCCACATCGCAGTCTTCACCTGAAAGAAAGAAGGATATGAATAAGTAAATAAGTAAGTTTTTAGATGAAGGTGATAAATGAGGTTTGCAGTCGGTGCCTATTCATTTACTTGGAAAATACTTACGAAAACTTAGAAGTGTACACATTCTGGCGAAGATATTGGGAAGGACATTTGGGGTAGTTAAAACTTCTGATATCTTTACTTGTTGAATTAAAATCGTACTTCTTGTATAGTAAACCATTATAATAATAGTTACAGTAATAGTTTTTTTCATTTATTTTTCCGATTGCTCATTTGGAATCTGTATGTTACAGTCGTCAGATCCAACCCGTTTCGACTTCTGGGAAAGTTTCATCCAAAAAGCTTTAAAACTGAGAGACTGGTTTGCGCACGGACAGAAGGACTTGGCTAAATCAAGAATAAATATACATTAAAGAGTCCGAAAATTATCATTCACTTCGTTTCTAAATTTTTGGCTGAATTTATGATACCCTTTGTAGGAGCATAACATGGTTTGTTTTGTAATGAACCTTTAGTAACCATTTGAGTTACGTAAAATCGGATCTACCAGTTTACGTGATTTTGGGTTAATTACGAACTTCGTTGGATAAAACGTTTCTAACTGAAGTCAATTAAAAGCCAAAACTGCATAATCCGGAAATATTTAATTAATTTCCTTTCTGTGATTTATTAGGATCATAACAATTTACTATTTCTGTAACTGACAAACATGTTGGCATTTTGTAAGCCATAAACTTTGGCTTATTCACGAATATAAGCCGCCCGACAAGGCTGCCATAAAAGTGCCCGATGTTACGGATATCCGATTGAAGGTTGTGTTACGGGGCGTTTTGGCCAGGTCGGAACAATAAGGGACAGGTCAAGAAGCGGAGACCGAATTGACGGAAGAGCGGGCACAAAACAAAATGCAACTGCGTACTCGAGCACGCACCTGAGTTGATGGTGGAGTTGGTGTGTGTGTGTGTGTGTGTGCAAGTGCGGGTTGTGGAGCTACGAACAGCGTGAGAAGAATGGCAGCCAATAATGAAGCTAGCCACAAAACACAAACCTCGCAATCAGTCGCCACTCGTAACAACAAATCGTACTTGCCCATGCACAGAGAGAAATAAAAAAAAATTAAATGTTTGTTTACTACTACAAAGTAAATTTGGAAAAATAAAAATTGATGTAGTATCATCTGAGGCTTAATTAAATGAACTAATTCAACTAATTAATTTTAATGTATTTTTGCTCTCGAATTTGTATGTTTGTAAGCCAATATTCGAAACAGATTCCGAAGATTGATTATGGTTTTTATTTCTTTTAAGGAATTTGTGCACTTCCAAAATCCAGCTTCCACTAACAATTTGTCACAAAAAATGTTAAATATAAGACTGTTCGATTTTCAGATTTTGAGCTTAAACTTATATAACAATCACCACCATCTACCAACAAAATAAATTAAGTAACGTTTGCTTTAAATTAAGTCAAATTGAGTTACATGATGTATACAATTTAATCGACTAAATCATTATTTTTATTTATTGAAAATATATATTTAAAGACAAATACTATTAAACCTAAATTTAAGCCCTTGCTATCAAAACTTGCTAGATGATCACCCTTTTTGTGATTTTCTTGAATAAACTATTATTTTTCTCGCCGTGCAGCTAAGTCCGTGTGTGTTGGTTTCAAGTTCAATTCCATAATTTTAGCTTCATGGTCAGCAAAGAAAAGGCGGCGATTGTAGAGGGGGCGGGGCAAGGGGGTTTTTGGTAGTCGAACCCAAGGCGAATGTCAAGTGCTGAATGCAAATTCTCGGGTCTTATGGGCTCTGGGCCTCCCAAAAAGGTGAATAACCAACTCTGGCCAATCGTTTGCGTGTGTGTGTGTGTGTGTGTGTGTGTGTACTTCCTCTCAGATACACTCGTACCCCTATTTAGCCACAGTTAAATCGATGGCTGATTGTTGTCAGGAGGAAACCCTTTAAGTTTTCTCATTCTTACCTGTATTATAGTAATCGTAGTCGTCGTCGTATTCCCCATCGTTGTCCGATTCCAAATCCATTTCGATATCAGAGTCCATCGTGGGGGATTTGGATTACAATTACGGTTGAGATTGTGATTGGGATTGGGATGTTGGAAATTCTGGCGAGGACACTCGGTGTATGTGTGTGTGTGTGTGTGTGTGTGTGTTCGTGTGGTGCGGGGTGTCTCTCTTTCGCTTTTGTAACAGTTGTTGTAAGGGCGCTGGTGGTTGATGTTGTTGTATGCACAGGAAAAGGAGGTGGATGAAGGACGAACAGGGGGCGGGGGGATGGTGGCCGATTTAGTGCGATGCAGTTCCACCTATTCTCGGCCGGATGATGAACTTTGCGGGGTGGCAATTCGGCGGGGAGCGGTCCCTTGTTTTATTTTCGTTTATCCACATGTATACGCATACACACACGCGCGCGCTCTCGCTCTCACACACGCACACACTCGCAGCCGTTGCACTTAAATGCAGTTTATTTTCATCCTCTCGTATTTATAGACCCACTATTTTAGGCCCACTGGCAATGCAAAAAGTGCAGATCGCGATGGCCAGTTGTCACTAACTTTTTGGCTATTGAACGAGCACAGCTTTTACAGAGAACATTTTGTTTCTTTGTCTTTCTGTTTCTCTGCAATCTAGAGCTGAACGGCTATTGATGAGACCTATCGATAGGCAGGGCCAGCAGCTATCGGTTCCAATCAGAACACTGCTAGGTGCGAGTGTTTTTTTCAACACTAGTCTATAAAATAAAATAAAAATGGTACAATTTCTTTTATTACACATTCCGAATAGCAACAATTCCAAAAAAGTTTTAATTTTACTCATAAAAAAAAGTGCAGACCTATATCACAGCTGATTTGTACCAAAGACTACTATCGATATACATCAGTTCGCAATAGTGTTGGAAAGTCTTTGGTTTTGACAAACAGCTGTTCAAATTGAGCGCCTTAATTTAAATTTAGAATTTTATCGTAATTATTTCTTTTCTGATTGTTTTTGCTGCTTTTCTGAGCCGCCCAAGGTTTCTTGAGGTTTCTTACCACTTTTCTGGCCCGGTTTGACTTCGGTGCTCAAAAGCTCCAGAAACGGAGCCAAGCTGGGCAAAAATGTATCTGGAACAAGTTTCATCTTTTTCTCGTTTCCCTCTTTTTTTATATTTTCCGCTTCTTCTAAAGCTCCATTGTCTTGGCCCACCAGTAATGAATGAAAACCACAGAGATTGGCAAATGCAATGTCCGCCCTTAACCTGAAAATAATAATTTTTTTTTATACATTACTCGTAGTGTAAAAGTAACTGTATATTGTAACTGTTGAAAAGTATGTAACGGGTGTCCGACCCTATAAAGTACATATATATATCATTGACCAGGATCTATAGACGAGTCGATCTATTCGTGTCCATCTATCTGTCCAAATAAACTGCGAGATCTCGGAAACTATAAAAGCTTGAGATTTGGGATTAAAAATGCGGGTGTGGATGGCCGTCCACGTAGTGACGACGATCAATGGAAAGTCGCAATACTGAAAATCTGCAAAGAATAGTCTGAACCTTAATAATGACATGACAATCAAAAGGTATTGCTTTTAGAAGAGTTTTTGCAAAGACTTTTAGAAAGTCATTTGGATCAGGAGAAATGTGGATGTAAGTGCGAACTCCGGTGGAGCAAAAAGTCTGGCAATTTCAAAGCAGCGTTCCGATTAGGAAACTAGTTAAATAAAAATAAAGTTAATTTTTTGGTAAAATAAATAATAATCGTCAAAAAATTTGATAACAGAAATTTTTGGAGTTTATGGTGCGATAGTCACTTTATTCTTATTTTTTTTTGTTTATATAATAATGAAACGTAGGATTGTTATAAAGCCAAATATCTTGAGTTTTTTCGATGCTTCAAGAATAATGACAATATAAATGTTCCCACAACAGCGACAAGAACTCAACTTACGAGTTTCCAATGACGAGCGTCCTTTCCGGCTTAATTTCGCCGGACTCGAGCAGTTTGCCCAAGATTCGGGGATTAGGTTTTCCCAAGATGGTTGGCATGCGATTCACTATCACCTGGATGGCTGCTGCTACGGTGCCGGCGTCCGGAATTCTCCGCTTGCCATATGCCAGGAACCCATCCGTGCAAGTAGCCAGAAACAATACTTTGGGGTCTTGCAGGTAGTTGCAGGCCGCGATCAATTGGTTTGACTCCAAGGAGTCGTCTCTGCCCACCAGAACAGCACCCACATCCGGATCGAGTACCAGGTTCATGACGAAGTCAAATCTGTTTCGGCCATCAGGCCGTTGAACGTTAACCACGGAGCAGAAGCCAGCTTTTTGCAGCTCCTTGCAAATGCCATTGCCACCCAGAACAAGTACCTTCTTCTTGAACTTTCGGTCGATAAGATAGCTCGATATGGAGCCCGCCGAACTGAGTATGTCCTGGTCTTGAGCTTTGAAGCCCAGGCACTTGGCCTTTTGGATCAAATCCGATGATGTTAGACAGCAGTCGTTGGTCACCATCAAACTGCGCTTTCCCTTGGCCGTGAAGGCATTAAAGGCCTCCATGGAACCCTCGATAGGATTGTTTTCCTGCCACAGAACCCCATCAGTGCTGCAGATTATGGTGTCAATCCCGCCCAGCCACTCGGCCACCTGCGACTTGGGCAGCTTATCCAGTTGGCTAAGACTGCGCTTGAACATTATGAAATTTTGGGTAATTATAAATGTTGATTCTCAAGCCGATGCCTATGGCATTTTTTTCCATGATATATAGTTAACCCAGGCAGGGCCGTAGCTGGCATGGGGCAGGTGAGACTTTGTAAAAGGTGAAGGCTTATTCGTGCAAAAATAATGTTAGTATATACCTATCTAAGCTTAAATTAATACATAGTTTTCGTTTCTAACGCGTCGAATTCATCATAACGCGGTTTAAACAAATTACAAGTTTTTTTGTTTTGGATTTATAGGGACGCTTTAAGGGGCCTTACCAGTGTACCTCTTTTTTTAAATCTATTTTTTTTTTTGCCTAATTAGTTTAGTTTAAAATTTCAAAAACTTTCTCTATATTTTCACAAATCAAAAACCATAAATTTAAGCTAATAACTTACCTTACTATGTGCAACAAATTTTAAAACATTCTATTGGGAACGTTGCAAGCCGATTTAGCAAATAACAGTTGACCGTTTTTCAATCTCCAAAAATAGGACCAAAATGTCAGAACTGAACCGTATACATAGCTCAGCGAGTCAAACGGTCTTTGCTCAACGAACAACCAATCTTTTCGTTTCAAGCCGAAGTCCCCGTTGTTGAAAAACTGCTTAACATTTATTTTAATGTCCATAACTTCAATCTTACGAATGCTCCTTACTTCTTTATGCGATCATTTTAAAGTTATTTGACGAATTAATAGTACATTTTTTTATAAGCACCCAAAAATCAGTTTTTTCTGTCACAATAGTCAAAAGATAATTGTTATACATCGCCAATCAAATGGCATTCGCAGTTAAAAATTTTTCAGTATTACGAATTTTAAAAAAAAAATATTACAACGAACAACCAATCAAAATCAGTTTTTCTGTCACAATAGTCAAAAGATAATTGTTATACATCGCCAATCAAATGGCATTCGCAGTTAAAAATTTTTCAGTATTACGAATTTAAAAAAAAAAATATTACAACGAACAACCAATCAAAATCAGTTTTTCTGTCACAATAGTCAAAAGATAATTGTTATACATCGCCAATCAAATGGCATTCGCAGTTAAAAATTTTTCAGTATTACGAATTTAAAAAAAAAAATATTACAACGAACAACCAATCAAAATCAGTTTTTCTGTCACAATAGTCAAAAGATAATTGTTATACATCGCCAATCAAATGGCATTCGCAGTTAAAAATTTTTCAGTATTACGAATTTAAAAAAAAAAATATTACAACGAAAGGACTCTTTCGGATTTAGTTTTTTGACAAGTCTCTAAAATCCTAAAAAAAACACCTAAAAAATCAGTTCCAAATAATGGAATGCCATACATCGCTAATTCGTCATTAAATTGCCTATCGAATGGCATTCGCAGTAAAAACTGTTTCAGATTTTCAAATTTTTTAAAAAAATGATGACCCCCACCCTTATCAAAAACGCAAAAATTGGTCATAAAATTAATTTCTTCAAGAAATCGATTTTTAAAAATCTGTTTTTGCACCAAAACAAAATTAATTTTCCTAAGCCGATTGTGGATTGGTAGTATAGGTCGCCAACTCTCACTCTTATGCCTATACGTCTAATTTTGTCCAAGTTACAACGAAAGGACTCTTTCGGATTTTGTTTTTTGACAAGTCTCCAAAAACCTAAAAAAAAACCCTAAAAAATCAGTTTTTCTATCAAAACGCTGAGAAGTAATAGTCAAATGTTGGAATATCATACATCGCTGAATTCGTCATTAAATTGCCTATCAAATGGCATTCGCAGTTAAAAATTTTTCAGATTTTCAAAATTTTGAAAAAATTGATGACCCCCACCCTATCAAAAATGCAAAAATTGGTCTTAAAATTAATTTCTTCAAAAATCGATTTTTCAAAATCTGTTTTTGCAACAAAACTTAATTTATTTTTCTAAACCGATTGTGGTTAAGTAGTATAGGTCGCCAACTATACAAAACAGTCACTCCTATGGCTGTACGTCTAATTTTGTCCAAGTTACAACGAAAGGACTCTTTCGGATTTTGTTTTTTGACAAGTCTCCAAAAACCTAAAAAAACCCTAAAAATCAGTTTTTCTATCAAAACGCTAAGAGGTAATAGTCAAATGTTGGAATGTCATACATCGCTGAATTCGTCACTAAATTGCCTATCAACTGGCATTCGCAGTTAAAAATTTTTCAGATTTTCAAAATTTTGAAAAAATTGATGACCCCCACCCTTATCATAAATGCAAAAATTGGTCATAAAATTAATTTCTTCAAAAATCGATTTTTAAAAATCTGTTTTTGCAACAAAACTTAATTTATTTTTCTAAACCGATTGTGGTTAAGTAGTATAGGTCGCCAACTATACAAAACAGTCACTCCTATGGCTGTACGTCTAATTTTGTCCAAGTTACAACGAAAAGACTCTTTCGGATTATGATTCTACAAAAACCTAAAAAAAAACCCTAAAAAATCAGTTTTTTTATTAAAACGCTGAGAAGTAATAGTCAAATGTTGGAATGTCATACATCGCTGAATTCGTCATTAAATTGCCTATCAAATGGCATTCGCAGTTAAAAATTTTTCAGATTTTCAAATTTTGAAAAAATGGATGACCCCCACCCTTATCAAAAATGCAAAAATTGGTCATATAATTAATTTCTTCAAAAAATCGATTTTTAAAAATCTGTTTTTACAACAAAATATAATTTATTTTTCTAAACCGGTTGTGGTTAAGTAGTATAGGTCGCCAACTATACAAAACAGTCACTCCTATGGCAGTACGTCTAATTTTGTCCAAGTTACAACGAAAAGACTCTTTCGGATTTTGTTTTTTGACAGATCTCCAAAAACCTAAAAAAAAAACCCTAAAAAATCAGTTTTTCTATCAAAACGCTGAGAAGTAATAGTCAAATGTTGGAATGTCATACATCGCTGAATTCGTCATTAAATTGCCTATCAAATGGCATTCGCAGTTAAAAATTTTTCAGATTTTCAAAATTTTGAAAAAATTGATGACCCCCACCCTTATCAAAAATGCAAAAATTGGTCATAAAATTAATTTCTTCAAAAAATCGATTTTTAAAAATCTGTTTTTGCAACATAACTATAATTATTTTTCTAAACCGATTGTGGTTAGGTAGTATAGGTCGCCAACTATACAAAACAGTCACTCCTATGGCTAGTACGTCTAATTTTGTCCAAGTTACAACGAAAAGACTCTTTCGGATTTTGTTTTTTGACAGATCTCCAAAAACCTAAAAAAAAACCCTAAAAAATCATTTTTTCTATCAAAACGCTAAGAAGTAATAGTCAAATGTTGGAATGTCATACATCGCTGAATTCGTCATTAAATTGCCTATCAAATGGCATTCGCAATAAAAAATTTTTCAGATTTTCAAATTTTTGAAAAAATTGATGACCCCCACCCTTATCAAAAATGCAAAAATTGGTCATAAAATTAATTTCTTCAAAAAATCGATTTTTAAAAATCTGTTTTTGCAACAAACTTAATTATTTTTCTAAACCGATTGTGGTTAGGTAGTATAGGTCGCCAACTATACAAAACAGTCACTCCTATGGCTGTACGTCTAATTTTGTCCAAGTTACAACGAAAAGACTCTTTCGGATTTTGTTTTTTGACAGATCTCCAAAAACCTAAAAAAAAACCCTAAAAAATCATTTTTTCTATCAAAACGCTAAGAAGTAATAGTCAAATGTTGGAATGTCATACATCGCTGAATTCGTCATTAAATTGCCTATCAAATGGCATTCGCAATAAAAATTTTTCAGATTTTCAAATTTTTGAAAAAATTGATGACCCCCACCCTTATCAAAAATGCAAAAATTGGTCATAAAATTAATTTCTTCAAAAAATCGATTTTTAAAAATCTGTTTTTGCAACAAAATATAATTTATTTTTCTAAACCGATTGTGGTTAAGTAGTATAGGTCGCCAACTATACAAAACAGTCACTCCTATGGCAGTACGTCTAATTTTGTCCAAGTTACAACGAAAAGACTCTTTCGGATTTTGTTTTTTGACAGATCTCCAAAAACCTAAAAAAAAACCCTAAAAAATCAGTTTTTCTATCAAAACGCTAGAAGTAATAGTCAAATGTTGGAATGTCATACATCGCTGAATTCGTCATTAAATTGCCTATCAAATGGCATTCGCAGTTAAAAATTTTTCAGATTTTCAAATTTTGAAAAAATTGATGACCCCCACCCTTATCAAAAATGCAAAAATTGGTCATAAAATTAATTCTTCAAAAAATCGATTTTTAAAAATCTGTTTTTGCAACAAAATATAATTTATTTTTCTAAACCGATTGTGGTTAAGTAGTATAGGTCGCCAACTATACAAAACAGTCACTCCTATGGCAGTACGTCTAATTTTGTCCAAGTTACAACGAAAAGACTCTTTCGGATTTTGTTTTTTGACAGATCTCCAAAAACCTAAAAAAAAACCCTAAAAAATCAGTTTTTCTATCAAAACGCTGAGAAGTAATAGTCAAATGTTGGAATAGTCATACATCGCTGAATTCGTCATTAAATTGCCTATCAAATGGCATTCGCAGTTAAAAATTTTTCAGATTTTCAAAATTTTGAAAAAATTGATGACCCCCACCCTTATCAAAAATGCAAAAATTGGTCATAAATTAATTTCTTCAAAAATCGATTTTTAAAAATCTGTTTTTGCAACAAAATATAATTTATTTTTCTAAACCGATTGTGGTTAAGTAGTATAGGTCGCCAACTATACAAAACAGTCACTCCTATGGCAGTACGTCTAATTTTGTCCAAGTTACAACGAAAAGACTCTTTCGGATTTTGTTTTTTGACAGATCTCCAAAAACCTAAAAAAAAACCCTAAAAAATCATTTTTTCTATCAAAACGCTAAGAAGTAATAGTCAAATGTTGGAATGTCATACATCGCTGAATTCGTCATTAAATTGCCTATCAAATGGCATTCGCAATAAAAATTTTTCAGATTTTCAAATTTTTGAAAAAATTGATGACCCCCACCCTTATCAAAAATGCAAAAATTGGTCATAAAATTAATTTCTTCAAAAAATCGATTTTTAAAAATCTGTTTTTGCAACATAACTTAATTTATTTTTCTAAACCGATTGTGGTTGGGTAGTATAGGTCGCCAACTATACAAAAGAGTCACTCCTATGGCTGTACGTCTAATTTTGTCCAAGTTACAACGAAAAGACTCTTTCGGATTTTGTTTTTTGACAGATCTCCAAAAACCTAAAAAAAACCCTAAAAATCATTTTTTCTATCAAAACGCTAAGAAGTAATAGTCAAATGTTGGAATGTCATACATCGCTGAATTCGTCATTAAATTGCCTATCAAATGGCATTCGCAATAAAAATTTTTCAGATTTTCAAATTTTTGAAAAAATTGATGCCCCCACCCTTATCAAAAATGCAAAAATTGGTCATAAAATTAATTTCTTCAAAAATCGATTTTTAAAAATCTGTTTTTGCAACAAAACTTAATTTATTTTTCTAAACCGATTGTGGTTAAGTAGTATAGGTCGCCAACTATACAAAACAGTCACTCCTATGGCTGTACGTCTAATTTTGTCCAAGTTACAACGAAAAGACTCTTTCGGATTTTGTTTTTTGACAAGTCTCCAAAAACCTAAAAAAAACCCTAAAAAATCAGTTTTTCTATCAAAACGCTGAGAAGTAATAGTCAAATGTTGGAATGTCATACATCGCTGAATTCGTCATTAAATTGCCTATCAAATGGCATTCGCAGTTAAAAATTTTTCAGATTTTCAAAATTTTGAAAAAATTGATGACCCCCACCCTTATAAAAATGCAAAAATTGGTCATAAAATTAATTTCTTCAAAAAATCGATTTTTAAAAATCTGTTTTTGCAACAAAACTTAATTTATTTTTCTAAACCGATTGTGGTTAAGTAGTATAGGTCGCCAACTATACAAAACAGTCACTCCTATGGCTGTACGTCTAATTTTGTCCAAGTTACAACGAAAAGACTCTTTCGGATTTTGTTTTTTGACAAGTCTCCAAAAACCTAAAAAAAACCCTAAAAAATCAGTTTTTCTATCAAAACGCTGAGAAGTAATAGTCAAATGTTGGAATGTCATACATCGCTGAATTCGTCATTAAATTGCCTATCAAATGGCATTCGCAGTTAAAAATTTTTCAGATTTTCAAAATTTTGAAAAAATTGATGACCCCCACCCTTATCAAAAATGCAAAAATTGGTCATAAAATTAATTTCTTCAAAAATCGATTTTTAAAAATCTGTTTTTGCAACAAAACTTAATTTATTTTTCTAAACCGATTGTGGTTAGGTAGTATAGGTCGCCAACTATACAAAACAGTCACTCCTATGGCTGTACGTCTAATTTTGTCCAAGTTACAACGAAAAGACTCTTTCGGATTTTGTTTTTTGACAGATCTCCAAAAACCTAAAAAAAACCCTAAAAAATCAGTTTTTCTATCAAAACGCTGAGAAGTAATAGTCAAATGTTGGAATGTCATACATCGCTGAATTCGTCATTAAATTGCCTATCAAATGGCATTCGCAGTTAAAAATTTTTCAGATTTTCAAAATTTTGAAAAAATTGATGACCCCCACCCTTATAAAAATGCAAAAATTGGTCATAAAATTAATTTCTTCAAAAATCGATTTTTAAAAATCTGTTTTTGCAACAAAACTTAATTTATTTTTCTAAACCGATTGTGGTTAGGTAGTATAGGTCGCCAACTATACAAAACAGTCACTCCTATGGCTGTACGTCTAATTTTGTCCAAGTTACAACGAAAAGACTCTTTCGGATTTTGTTTTTTGACAAGTCTACAAAAACCTAAAAAAAACCCTAAAAAATCAGTTTTTCTATCAAAACGCTGAGAAGTAATAGTCAAATGTTGGAATGTCATACATCGCTGAATTCGTCATTAAATTGCCTATCAAATGGCATTCGCAGTTAAAAATTTTTCAGATTTTCAAAATTTTGAAAAAATTGATGACCCCCACCCTTATCAAAAATGCAAAAATTGGTCATAAAATTAATTTCTTCAAAAATCGATTTTTAAAAATCTGTTTTTGCAACAAAACTTAATTTATTTTTCTAAACCGATTGTGGTTAGGTAGTATAGGTCGCCAACTATACAAAAGCAGTCACTCCTATGGCTGTACGTCTAATTTTGTCCAAGTTACAACGAAAAGACTCTTTCGGATTTTGTTTTTTGACAAGTCTCCAAAAACCTAAAAAAACCCCTAAAAAATCAGTTTTTCTATCAAAACGCTGAGAAGTAATAGTCAAATGTTGGAATGTCATACATCGCTGAATTCGTCATTAAATTGCCTATCAAATGGCATTCGCAGTTAAAAATTTTTCAGATTTTCAAAATTTTGAAAAAATTGATGACCCCCACCCTTATCAAAAATGCAAAAATTGGTCATAAAATTAATTTCTTCAAAAATCGATTTTTAAAAATCTGTTTTTGCAACAAAACTTAATTTATTTTTCTAAACCGATTGTGGTTAGGTAGTATAGGTCGCCAACTATACAAAACAGTCACTCCTATGGCTGTACGTCTAATTTTGTCCAAGTTACAACGAAAAGACTCTTTTCGGATTTTGTTTTTTGACAAGTCTACAAAAACCTAAAAAAAACCCTAAAAAATCAGTTTTTTCTATCAAAACGCTGAGAAGTAATAGTCAAATGTTGGAATGTCATACATCGCTGAATTCGTCATTAAATTGCCTATCAAATGGCATTCGCAGTTAAAAATTTTTCAGATTTTCAAATTTTGAAAAAATTGATGACCCCCACCCTTATCAAAAATGCAAAAATTGGTCATAAAATTAATTTCTTCAAAAAATCGATTTTTAAAAATCTGTTTTTGCACCAAAACTAATTTATTTTTCTAAACCGATTGTGGTTGGGTAGTATAGGTCGCCAACTATACAAAACAGTCACTCCTATGGCTGTACGTCTAATTTTGTCCAAGTTACAACGAAAAGACTCTTTCGGATTTTGTTTTTTGACAGATCTCCAAAAACCTAAAAAAAACCCCTTAAAAATCTGTTTTTCTATCAAAACGCTGAAGAAGTAATAGTCAAATGTTGGAATGTCATACATCGCTGAATTCGTCATTAAATTGCCTATCAAATGGCATTCACAGTTAAAAATTTTTCAGATTTTCAAAATTTTGAAAAAATTGATGACCCCCACCCTTCTCAATAATGGAAAAATTGATCATAAAATTAATTTCTTCAAGAAATCGATTTTTAAAAATCTGTTTTTGCACCAAAACAAAATTTATTTTTCTAAACCGATTGTGGATGGGTAGTATAGGTCGCCAACTATACAAAACAGTCACTCCTATGGCTGTACGTCTAATTTTGTCCAAGTTACAATGAAAGGACTCTTTCGGATTTTGTTTTTTGTCAAGTCTCCTAAAACCTAAAAAAAAACCCTAAAAAATCAGTTTTTCTATCAAATGTTGGAATGTCATACATCGCTGAATTCGACATTAAAGTGCCTATCAAATGGCATTCGCAGTTCAAAATTTTTCAGATTTTCAAAATTTTGAAAAAATTGATGACCCCCACCCTTATCAAAAATGCAAAAATTGGTCATAAAATTAATTTCTTCAAAACATCGATTTTTAAAAATCTGTTTTTGCAACAAAACTTAATTAATTTTTCTAAAAAATCAGTTTTTCTATCAAAACGCTGAGAAGTAATAGTCAAATGTTGGAATGTCATACATCGCTGAATTCGTCATTAAATTGCCTATCAAATGGCATTCGCAGTTAAAAATTTTTGAGATTTTCAAAATTTTGAAAAAATTGATGACCCCCGCCCTTATCAAAAATGCAAAAATTGGTCATAAAATTAATTTCTTCAAAAAATCGATTTTTAAAAATCTGTTTTTGCACCAAAACAAAATGTATTATTCTAAACCGAAGTGGATGGGTAGTATTGATCGCCAACTATACAAAACAATCACTCTTATGGCTATACGTCTAATTTTGTTCAAGTTACAACGAATGGACTCTTTCGGATTTTGTTTCTTGACAAGTCTTCGAAAACCTAAAAAAAACACCTAAAAAATCAGTTTTTCTATCAAAACGCTGAGAAGTAATAGTCAAATGATGGAATGTCATACATAGCTGAATTAGTCATTAAATTGCCTATCAAATGACATTCGCAGTAAACATTTTTTCAGATTTTCAAATTTTTGAAAAAATGATGATCCCCACCCTTATCAAAAATGCAAAAATTGGTCATAAAATCAATTTCTTCAAAAAATCGATTTTTAAAAATCTGTTTTTGCACCAAAACAAAATTTATTTTTCTAAACCGATTGTGGATGGGTAGTATAGGTCGCCAACTATACAAAACAGTCACTCTTATGGCTATACGTCTAATTTTGTCCAAGTTACAACGAATGGACTCTTTCGGATTTTGTTTTTGACACGTCTTCAAAAACCTAAAAAAAAACATTTAAAAAATCAGTATTTCTATCAAAACGCTGAGAAGTAACAGTCAAATGATGGAATGTCACACATCGCTGAATTCGTCATTAAATTGCCTATCAAATGGCATTCACAAAAAAAAATACCTTCCACTGATGAAAATGCAAAAATTGTACTGATAAATTGGCTACACGTTCCCCATAAATTAGGACCATAAGGGTGGATGAAATTTTTACCACCCCGAAACGTAACTGAACTGGCTGAATAATTCTTTGTACAAGTGATCTCAGCATTTTGGGGATCATGAGCTAGACAAATGGGAAACGGCTCAAGAGTTTTAAGGCTGTACAAAGGTCAAAAAATCTTGAAGAACATAATTTTCAACAATATCGACTACTAAATTACTCTTTTAACCAAGGTAACAATCGTAATTGTAAATTGTATATTAGCTGCAAGGATATATAAACTTTGGCTTGCCGAAGTTGGCTTCCTTTCTTGTTTCAAATAAACTTCGGGTATACATCACTAGAATCAGCATTGTTAATCCGAATTCTCTGGCTTTGAAAGTTTCCAAGTTTCTTTGGAAGTTTCTCGACAGTCATACGGACGGACAGACAGTTAAACATTACTAGATCGACTCGGCTATTGACCTTGACCAAGGATTTATATACTTTTGAAGTCAATGCTAAAATACATATATACTTTTCAACGAATACCAAATACTCTTTCTCTCCATGAAACGGGTGTACAAATCTTTAGACCATAAAAACGTGGTAAGATAAAGGCAAAGCAGTCTAAACATACCATTTTCCAAATTACCGAGCACCATGCTAAACACATCTGATTGTATGAGAGATACGACATTCCAGCAAAGATAATATAATAAACCTAACTTTTAGTTATTCTTTGTCTGGAGTACAACAATCCGCACACATGCATATCCGCACGCTATATATGCCTACGAAATCAGGACAGATTCGGTTTAGTTAGTGAGATCTCACCAGCAGCAAAGAAATAAAGATGGGCTCCTCCCAGAGGCAGTTATTGCTCCCGATCCTCGGGCTTCTGATCTTGACCGGAACAGCTCTCAGTGGAGTCCAGGAGGTGCACAATGTGCTCGAGCTGACTGGTCAGGCGGTCAATAAGCTGAGGTTCTCCACGGATGTGGCCACCGGCAAGTACACCCCGCCGGAGGAGATGGATCCGCAATTCTGGTACAATATAGCTGACGAGGAAATTGCCAAGCGACTACTTCTACCCCAGCCCAATGCCAAGAAGGCCAAGAACGTCATAATGTTCCTGGGCGATGGAATGCCGCTAGCCACCGTTACAGCTGCTCGTATCCTGAAAGGACAACGCCAGGGAAAAACTGGAGAGGAGTCCTCGCTGAGCTTCGAGCAATTTCCCTATACGGGTTTGAGCAGGGTGAGTTTTGGTTAGACCTCCATTCACAAACCGATCTACATTTTACTAAGCGACAAAATATGACCCAATCAGTTGCGCGACACCTAAATAAAAGAGACTTGTATTTCGTAATTAAAGAATTTTTAACCGCCATTCCTATAAAGAAATAAATAGAAAAGCCAACTAAAAACCAGGGACCGTAATTATATAAGCGATATTCAAAAAATCACAATTAATTATTATATTGGAATTTTATTGGTTTTGCTCAGAATATTTATCAAAAAAAAAAATCGTTATTTGGAAGCGGAAAAATATATCGCTCAGAAAAACGGATTATTTTTTTTCGCTTTAAAACATCACTCAAAACCCGATAACAGCAGTTCTTTATGGAATAATTACAAGATTAAAATGTGCACTTGTACAAGATATAAAAAGTTGTTCAAATATTCATTACTTCCGAGCGATATTTTTCTCGCTACAAATAAAAAAAATCATTATTTCTGGGCAAACCTCTAAAAACCAATAAGAAAATGATCATTGCGGATTCGAAAAGTAATCCAAATAGCAACCAAATGGTATAATTCAATTGATTATGGGGCTATTGGAAGTGGATAATTTTTTAGTTTGGAAAAACAAAAATAATAATAGCTTTCGGTCCCAGCTAGAAACATAAATTAAGTAATTGTCATTCTAAAGGGCTATAATTATTTGTTTTTCCAAAACCCATCAATTTATTTTAATGTTATAATTTGTAATGGTTTTATCTTTTCAGACCTATTGCACCAATTCACAGGTACCCGACTCCGCCTGCACCGCCACCGCCTACTTGTGCGGCGTAAAGACCAATGTCGTCAGCATTGGAGTAAGTGCGGCTGTAGAGTTCAATAACTGCACCGCCAGCCAGGATCCGGCCAACCGCCTGACCTCCATTGCGGAATGGTCACAGAAGAAGGGCAAGTCTACAGGATTTGTGACCACCACCACACTGACCCACGCCAGTCCCTCGGGAGCCTATGCCAAGTCGGCCAATCGAATGTGGGAGTGCGACACGGACGTAACTAAAAATGGTGCGGATGCCAGCACTTGCATCGACATGGCCACCCAACTGGTGACCCAGACGCCTGGAAAGAACTTCGAAGTCATGTTTGGGGGCGGCATGGGCAAGTTCCTGCCCAACACCATCGAAGATAGTCATGGAAAAGCTGGAGAGCGATCCGATGGTGTGAATCTCCTGTCCCGTTGGCAGGGACTCCACGATGGCGGTGTCCTGGTCACCAATCGCAAGCAGCTGCTCAGCGTAAACGTGTCCGCGGTGTCCAGCATCGTTGGTCTCTTCCAGTCAAAGGTGATGGACTTCCACATGGATGCAGATGCCAACTACCAGCCCACCCTCTCCGAACTCACCGAAGTGGCCATCAAGAAGCTGAGTCAGAATGAAAACGGATACTTCGTGTTTATTGAAGGTGGGTTTTACTCCGTAATTAAAAGTCATATCTTGAAAATCCATACCTGTGTTACAATCTAAAAAACATTTTCAGGTGGTCTAATTGACTATGGCAACCACTTTACTAAAGCTGGATACGCTTTAGATGAGGTTCTGGAGTTCGAAAAGGCCATTCAAGTTGGCCAGGGACATTACCAGCATTGAGGACACGCTGATTGTGGTGACTGCCGATCACGGCCACGCCGTTAGCATTGCCGGATATCCTGGCAGGGGCACTCCCATCCTGGGCATCAACCAGCACGACGCTGATCTGAATGGCGTGAAGTACTCGGTGCTCAACTATGCGGCAGGACCTAACCAGTATCTGGATGAGAAGGGCCAGCGCATTCCCTTGGACGATATCCTCGGCTCCGATGACGCCATCACGCCCAGCTACATTGCCAAGGACCAAGGCGTGCACTCTGGCGAGGATGTGGGCGTCTTCGCCTCCGGTCCGCAGAGCCACCTGTTCACCGGAGTAATGCAGCAGAGCACCATTCCCCACCTGATGGCCTACGCCTCATGCGTGGGCAGCGGAAAGAAGGTGTGCGACAACTAAGTGCGGAAGATCTGAACACTGGAATAATTGTTAGACTTAGGCAAACAGAAATTAAGGAGAGCGACAATTTTTTGAAAAGTATTTGTTTCTCTATTAAAATGTTACTAAGCAATTTTATATTTATGTTTATTATTTAAAGGGGCTTTAACATTAGTGGGGGTGTAGGAAAAGACTTCGGTATTAAACGCTTAAATACTTAACCACAAGCTATAAAGTGGAGCAATATAAAGTATAATATATAAAACTGTAAACTCAGATTAGACATTCTGATAATACTTACTTGTCTAGCATAATAGGCCAGTATTTTCTCTTAAACAAGAAATATTGCCTATAATAAGAATCTTTTTAAAGTGTGCCCCTTTGGTAATCACTATATCTTTTAATTACCAACGTGATTGTCTTGAACTCATGTATCACTTAGCACCGCCACCCCCAAATTTAACCTTGAGTGTGGGGTGAGGGTCAGTTCCGTGGTTAAGGTCTTGGGTGTTGTGCCCACTTTTAAAATCCCAAGGTGTCTCGTACACTCAGACTTTACGGATGGTAGCCACTTCTATTGACTTAAATACCACAATAATCATAAACTCAAATAACCAAAAACTGAGTAAATATGAAACCATAAACTGAGATTTTTTTTGAGTCTTTGGAAGGATTACGATACGGAGATGCGATAATTAAGATAAAATCTACCTAAAACGTCTTATAAATAGCCGCGTGTAGAACAACGCTAAGGCAACAGTTTAATAGCTTGTCCGAAAAGAAATATGTATATTTTTATTTGTATTCGAATAAAAAAATGCATATCAATATATAAAATTACAAATATCAAGTTAATCATGTATATAACACTACGCCTAAAAACCACTTAGATTGTGAGGTTTACGATTTAAGCTTTGCACATGTTTTTCTATACGATGCGTATGGGTATCAAACAAAATATCACCTGGTACTACTATATCCCACTGAATTTGCGAACCCAATTATTTTATTAATTCCAAACTTCACTTTTTTTGACCATGTTTCCAAAACAATATCAGTTCATTTGCTTGCTATTTATTTCATTTTAAGCCTGGCAGTTGGCATTGGCCCAGAGTTGGGCCTGAGTCTGGAAGAAGCTTACCAACTCGGCCATGCTCACGTTGGCCAGCAGTTCGTTGATCTTCGGAACAAGGAAGTGCTGGTATAGCAAATCGGTGATGTTGGGCTGAATCTCCTCGAGAGCGAGGGGTAGCAGGGTCTTCATCCAGCGGTTCCAGAAGTTATTGGTGGAGCTGTTCCACAGGGTGTTCCAGTTGTCCAGTTCGACGCCGGCCAGGTAGATGGTCTGCTTGAAGTCCACCACGCGCAGACCGGACGAATTGGTCAGGCTGTTGGCGAAGCGGTAGCTGCCCACGAAGCGCAGGTCCATCAGAGCCTCGTTGATCACATCGTTCTGGCGGATGGGCAGCTTGAGGCCTCCGACGTTGATGAATCCATCCATCTGCGCGAAGCCCAGCACTTGAATGTTGGGGAAGAGCAGGTCGTAGGCGGCCTCGCCGGTTTGGCCATAGTCGCTGGCGCTCAGAACCTTGAAGGTGTCCAGACCCTGGATGTGGATGTTGGTCACGTTGCCCACCACGGCGAAGTCATCGCTGGCCACATCGAACTCGTAGAACGGGTTCACGATGGGGGCCAGCACTGGGATGTCTCCATAGCCGCAGGGCATGATGCTCTTGAAGGCCTGCAAAAAGTCGGTCATTGCCGAGGTAAACTGGGCGCTGGCCGCCTGCTGTACCACCGGAGTGGCTCTGACTGCGGTCAGACCCAGAAGGAGGGCCACGAGGAGCAGCTGGGCGAAGGAAACCATTTCGATCGATAGCGGTGAGCTGGTTGTCAAACTAATAGCGAATAATTAACGATCAAGACAGTGAGCCTTTTATATGCGAATTCTTATCTGTTATCGTCTAATTGATCGATTACATATCGATTGAATCGCTTGTATCTTGCTGATATCAGAGCCTTAGCTCTTTAATCCCAGCAGACCAGGTCTGAGTCATCCGTACGCGTGGGTTTCGGGGGGTTTCTACGAGTAAACGATCCATCGTTTACTTAACAGCTGATAAGTTCGGTAACAACACATATTTTGCTTACTATAAGTTTTGGGAAACCTTTCTTTTATTGATTGCCTTTTATCAGTACTGCTTCAAATTACAAATAAAATTCAAATGCATTTTTACAAATCAGAATTTTGTAAATTTTGTGCAGCAAAAGACGTTTTGTGTTATGTTGAACCAAGTGGTATCACCTAATCCAAGGTTCTGCAATACTGAGACAGGTCTGATCTTTTGATGACTACATTAGTTATAAAAATATGTTTTGAAAGCAAACACACCAAAGTAATATTTTTTCAAAATGAACAGCTTTTCTAAGAAACAATATTTTTGTGATGTTTGCTTTAAGAAATTTGTATGATTTTTTTTTCTTTAAGAATCTAAATTTGATTCTAATCTGTCTTTCAAATTATAACTTAGCATAAAATACGATACGATGACAATGTTTAAATTATGATATCCTTGTAATTTGTGTTGGTTTAGGAAAAGTATCTACGCAGGTGTTTTATATGATTTTAGTTATTCTGATAATAAAATAATAGAAAATATACTGCAATGCCCGATTAAGCAATAACAACTTTCACCGTAAGCAAATCCATCACCACGAGATGCGCTCTAAATTACTTCCAATGTGCAAACTATAGTGATAAGAAAGTCACACGTTCCCAGTAGATTAGTATGTTGAGATGGACTACCTTTTTTACGACATTAAACGTGACTGAACTTAATCAGATATCTGGACAAATTCTTTACACAGGTGATTCCAGCATTTTGAGGATCTTGAGTTTTTTGCAACACAAAGGTAAAATATTCTCAGAAGAAGAGTATAAATTTAGTGAGAGCCTTACACAGTGTAACCGAGTCACTATCTGAATAGAATTGTGTTTGTAAGTTTCATCAGATCTTCCTAGAGTTACGGAATACCAACAGAGATAAGTTCAAGGGTCCATAAAGGGGGAATAAACCGTATTTTAGACATTCCTTATTTGTAGTACAATAATTCAGTGCAGGGCAAACGATATAAAACCTCGGAATTAGAAAAGTTCGGAGTAGTTAGTTGGATTTCGCTTCAACTGAAAGATGCACTTGTTCGCCATGCAGTTACTGCTACCGATCCTGGAACTCCTGGCCTTGGCCGGATCAGCCTTTAGCGGAGTGCAGGAGGTTCACGACGTGTTACAGCTGACTGGTCAGAAAGCTAACAAGGCGAGGTTCTCCACGGATGTGGCCACCGGCAAGTACACCCCGCCGGAGGAGATGGACCCGCAGTTCTGGTACAATATCGCCGGCGAGGAAATTGCCAAGCGACTGCTTCTACCCCAGCCCAATGCCAAGAAGGCCAAGAACGTCATTATGTTCCTGGGCGATGGAATGCCCCTAGCCACTGTCACAGCGGCTCGTATCCTGAAAGGACAACGCCAGGGAAAAACTGGAGAGGAATCCTCGCTGAGCTTCGAGCAATTTCCGTATTCTGGCTTGAGCAGAGTGAGTATGTTTTAGAGCTTTGTTCACAAAGAGAAATATTACCCAAGCAATATAGCATTATTTTACCCTACCAGAAGGTAGTTCGGATAGTTAAATATCTGTATTCGTGATTAGCAAAGAGTTAATCTAGTCATGTCCGCCTCTCCAATCGTCCGTCCTTGTCTACGCAAAAAAATTTCTTTTAAATTTATAAATTAAATTAAAAATCGACATAGCTTTATGCTTTTGTACATGTTGGATTACAAACCAAAATGTTGGTGTTTTATTTATGTAATAGGATGAAATGTATTTTTTCTTGTATTTTAACAAAGATCATTTTAAATACTTTCCATAAGCAAAGTGTAGAGCAGCCATATATATATTAGTTTAGTTAAATCTTAATTTTACTGCAATTACGTAAGTTTAAAAGCCTCCGTTCCTTTATTATAATTTCATTTGAGCGCCTTAAGCATATAATTTGTATAAATATTTGACTTCGTTTTATCTTTACAGACCTACTGCGCGAACGCCCAGGTTCCCGACTCGGCCTGCACTGCCACAGCTTATCTTTGCGGCGTGAAAACCAACATCATAAATATTGGAGTAAGTGCCGCTGTGAACTTCAACAACTGCACCGCCAGCCAGGATCCGGCCAACCGCCTGACCTCCATTGCGGAATGGTCACAGAAGGAGGGCAAGTCCACAGGATTTGTGACCACCACCACACTGACCCACGCCAGTCCCTCGGGAGCCTATGCCAAGACGGCCAATCGAATGTGGGAGTGCGACACGGACATAACTAACTACGGTGTGGATGCCAGGACCTGCATCGACATGGCCACCCAACTGGTGACCCAGACGCCTGGAAAGAACTTCGAAGTCATGTTTGGCGGGGGCATGGGCAAGTTCCTGCCCAAGGCCATCAAGGATAGCCACGGAAAAGCTGGAGAGCGATCCGATGGGGTGAATCTACTGTCCCGTTGGCAAGGACTTCACAACAAGGGCGTCATGGTCACCAACCGCAAACAGTTGCTCAACCTAAACGTCTCGGCTGCGTCTAACATCATTGGTCTGTTTCAGTCAAGTTTGATGGATTTTCACATGGACGCGGATGCCACCTACCAGCCCACCCTCTCCGAACTCACCGAGGTGGCCATCAAGAAGCTGAGCCACAACGACAAAGGATACTTCGTGTTTATTGAAGGTGGGTTGTCCTCCTTATATAAAAATCGTGTCCTGAAAATCGTATCTTATTTTCAGGTGGTTTAATTGACATTGGCAACCACTACACCCAAGCGGGCTATGCCTTGGATGAGGCTCTGGAGTTTGAAAAGGCCATTAAGTTGGCCAGGGACATTACCAACATTGAGGACACGCTGATTGTGGTGACTGCCGATCACGGCCACGCCGTTAGCATTGCCGGATATCCTGGCAGGGGCACTCCCATCCTGGGCATCAACCAGCACGACGCTGATCTGAATGGCGTGAAGTACTCGGTGCTCAACTATGCGGGTGGACCTAACCAGTATTTGGATGAGAAGGGCCAGCGCATTCCTTTGGACGATATCCTAGGACCCGATGACGCCATCACTCCCAGCTACATCCCAATGGAAATTGGAGTGCACTCCGGGGAGGATGTGGGTGTTTGGGCTTCCGGTCCACAGAGTCATCTTTTCACGGGAGTGATGCAGCAGAGCACCATTCCCCATTTGATGGCCTACGCATCATGTGTTGGCAGCGGGAAGAGGGTGTGCGATAACTAAACACCGAAAACCTTACAATAAAAAATTTGTATAGTTATGTTTATTTTTTTAACAATTTACTTGGCTATACGAAATATACTAGCATAAGTTGATAAACTGAATTGTAAAAAGGGGAAAAAATTGAATAAAAATATAATAAGGTCAAACTTAAAAATTAGCACGATATCCAACCGGTTTCGTAACTGTTATTCTTAACCGGTATAAACAAATCAAAACCTTAACAGCAAGCGAAACCGGAACAAATTTAGTATGTATAATATTAAAATTTATTAAAATATTATGTTCATTCAAATATACGACCAAAACCAAATCCCTAACGTTGTAAGTCCTAAGTTGTTCTTTGTGGGAAAAAAGTGTCGACTAGTGTATAATATTAATTAATATTAATAATATTATTATTAGTAAATAATTGTAAGTAAAAAATTTAAAGCTTCTGGAAACTTGGCTCATTCTACGTGCAAAAATCTTATTCGCTCTAGTCATTAACTTAATTCGCCATAATAGGTGCTTAAAATGTTAAAAATATTATTTTCGTTTAAACCGTAACAATACCGGTACCCGCAACATGTTTTGGTTGCGGTACCGTAACAAGTAAGTTCGTCGTTTTTCAAATTATACGCATATATTGATTTTTTTTTTTTCGGGCTTAAAAATATATTTTTTCAATTTTGTTAAAACAAAAAGTGTATATACCTAAATCTAACAGCTACCATAGGAACAATTAAAAAATGTATTAAAAATTCAACCAAATCTCATTGTAATACCCGTTACTCGTAGATTAAAGGGGTATATTGTATTCGCTGAAAATAAATATATATATTATTAATCACGATCAATAGCCGAGTCGATCTGTCTGTCCGTCTGTATGAACGTCGAGATCTGGGAAACTATAAAAGCTGGCGACTTGGGCATTTGGCATGCAGATTCTTCCGTGTAAATACAAAATTAATTCAAACCTTATTTTGTTTAACTTTTACATTTACATTTTTTTGTGAAGCCTTGAACATTCAAGACTGATCTGTATTCAAGTTCTGCAAAACTTTTCATTATGATGGTTCAGTATGTATCTTACCAAAAAACCACATAGCGATTGTCTTCTCCTTTTTTTGGAATAATGTTTTACTCTGTTATCACAGTGCTCTGTTTTAAACTCATGTTGCATTAAAGCCACCTCTCCATAAATTCGGTTTTAACTCTGCTGTGCTTTTGAAAGCAGAAGTGTGTTCGTTTATCGGCGACCTTTAATTGGACCAGATTTTCGGCATGGTAGCCAGGTCTTTTGTCCGAGAGACCCCCATAATCATAAACTGTGTTGACCAAAAGACTTGGTAAATATTAAACCATAAACCATTTTTTGGGCCATCTTTAAAGCTAGAGGGATTTTGCCATAGTGATATGGCAATCCAGATAGCACAGGTCTGGAGGGGTCTATAAATAGGCGCTAAAATCTGAAATTAGTTCAAACGCCGACATGAAGAGCTACGTGAGCATTGTCCTGGTGTTGAGCGCCCTGGTGGCCACCTCCTTGGCTGCTTCTATTGACAGTGAGTTCTGGGGTAGATTGCAACTCTAAGTGAATTCTTCAAAAATCAAATTTTCAGTGCCCGAGATCCATACTCAGAGTCAGTTAGTGGGAGCATCGGCGAGTTCGGCGAAAGGCCGCGATCTAAGCCTCATCGATCCCAATGCCATGGCCAAGGGAAAGCCGACCCCCGAGGAGGAGAAGAACGCCCAGTTCTGGTACGACCTGGCCCACGAGGAGATCGCCAAACGCCTGGAGCTGCCGCAACTGGACAAGAGGAGGGCCAAGAACGTGATCATGTTCCTGGGCGACGGCATGTCCCTGTCCACGGTGGCAGCCGCCCGCATCCACAAGGGCCAGTTGAAGGGCAATCCCGGCGAGGAGGATTCCCTGAGCTTCGAGAAGTTCCCCTACACCGGTTTGAGCAGGGTGAGTACTTCACAGGCAACAATACCATTACACTGGTAAATAAACGTAGTCAATTCAAATAGTTTGAACTCAGTTTAAATATATTTCGCTTTGGTATTCATTCACTGCGGTTTCTACCTATTTTAACTATAAAAATATACACTATTTTTCTTAATATTATGATTTAATACTTCATTTAAATATTAAAAATACAGTTTTGAATGTAATAGTCAGATAATTATTTTTACTATTCCATTTTTATATTATCAGTGCAGTTTCAAAAATAATAAATGGAACTTAAAAGCCCATATGATCGACAATTTTTTTATTTTGGATTTTTATTAGAACATGTTAGACTATCATTTTTGTAACTGGTATGTTTCTTAAATTACTTTTCTGTTGCCTTCCGGGCTGCCTTAATCTATTTATATATTGAAGGAAAATAGACTATCCTTAGATTAAGAATTTGCGCTTTAACAAGTCTTAATCCGGAGAATTTACAAAAAATATTGAATTATGTAGTTAAAAAAAACTATTGAAATTTAAAGAGTCTTCGCCTGTAATGTTTGTCTGACCAGAAATATTTGACATGGGATGTTAACGTAGTTAATGTTATAAGAGCTTGATTGAATTGTTTTTTTGTTATAGTGCGCTACTCGAGCTGAGTTCTTTAAGGCGTTGTGATGGAATCATAGCTCATTAAAGTAGCTGTAACTCGATGATGTAACAAGCTTGGAGCTGATTCTGTTAATTTTTTTTTTGGTCTGAATTATTATATAACTAATACATGCTCTTCCCCCAGACCTACTGTGCCAATGCCCAGGTGGCCGACTCTGCCTGCACTGCCACAGCCTATTTGTGTGGCGTGAAGACCAACATCGTGGCTCTGGGAGTTACGGCGGCAGTGAACTTCAACAACTGCAGCGGCAGCGAGGATCCGGCCAACAGGGTGGAGTCCATCGCCGCCTGGTCTCAGGCTGCCGGAAAGGCCACTGGCATCGTGACCACCACCACGCTGACCCACGCCAGTCCGTCGGGAGCCTACGCCAAGACCACCAACAGATTCTTCGAGAGCGACACGGATATCCTGACCTACGGCGAGGGCCAAAACGATCCGGCCACCTGCACGGACATCGCCACCCAACTGATCACCCAGTCGCCGGGCAAGAACTTCGACGTGATGCTGGGCGGCGGAATTGGCAAGTTCCTGCCCAACACCATTACCGATCCGTTCAACAAGAAGGGAGAGCGCTCCGACGGAGTGAATCTGCTGTCCCGCTGGCAGGGGCTGCATCCCGGCGGAGTTTTGGCCTACAATCGCGACCAGCTGCTGAGCGTGAATGCCTCGCGGATCACCAGTCTGATTGGCACGTTCAGGTCGGGCGTAATGAGCTTCCACAAGCTGGCCAATGCCAAGGAGGAGCCCACTCTGGCGGAGATGACGCGCAAGGCCATCGAGGTGGTCAGCAAGGACGAGGACGGCTACTTCCTGTTCGTGGAGGGTGGTCTGATCGACTATGGCAACCACTTCAACTCCCCCACCCATTCGCTGGACGAGACGCTGCAGTTCGAGCAGGCGGTGGCGGAGGCTCTGGGAATGACCGATCCCGAGGAGACCCTGATCGTGGTCACCTCCGATCACGCTCATCCGCTGACCATCTCTGGCTATCCTGGCAGGGGAACCCCCATCCTGGGACTCAATCAGCATGACACCGATGTGAACGGTGTTAAGTACGCCACGCTGAACTATGCCGTGGGTACGAAGCAGTACCTGGACGAGCACGGCCAGCGCATCGATCTTACCGATCAAATTGGAGCGGAAGGTAAGAGCTATTTGTTACAATGTTTTATTACCAGTAGATGCTCTAACTGGGGCACATAATATCACTGTTCAAAAGTTCTTGAACCAAATTTGAAAAAGGCTTAGCTTAATTATTTAGTTTTGAAATAATTTATTAAGTGTCCAAAAGTATGCAAAGAAAAATAGGAAGGTCCTCCTATCGGACTTCGGGATTAAAAAAAATATATATATACATACTGCATACTTTCAGTCACCTTTATAAGTTATTTCAAAAACCTATTGATTTCTGTAGTACTTCCTGTACCATAAATATGCACACCGAACAGTTAACTTTTGAATTTAGAATGTTCTTCATTTTATATTTTCCATCACTTACCTTGATAGTGCAATATTTCAAAACCGAGTCGCTTAAATCAAACTGCTATAATTTGTTTCCTGATTTAAGCATCCCGATCGCTATTGTGAATTTAGAATTTAATTCATTTTTATTTTCCATCTTCATCTTCCATCTTCAGCTTAATTAAAACGAAAGTAAAAATATTTCCCATGTATAAAAACTTTGAAAAAGTTAAATAATATCTACATTTTTCTTTCAGACTTCATCCATCCCAGCTATATCCATGGTAGAATCGGCGTGCATGCTGGCGAAGATGTGGGAATATTTGCCACTGGGCCCCAAAGTCATCTCTTCAGTGGAATGATGCAGCAGAGCACCATTCCCCACCTGATGGCCTACGCCTCGTGTGTTGGCAATGGACCCACTCTATGTGACAACGATGAAGACTAAAATTCCAATGAACATTTTAAATAGAGTATTTGAAAAGCACTCTCCTTTGACTTTGAATATCGGGGGCACTTTCGAGAATTTAATAATCAAATTGGCCCGACTCCCGTAATTTATTGCATGTGTCTGCCGAATTGACTTCAATTTAAAACGCATCAGCAGCGTCGCAGACACTCGTAGATGCAGATACAGATAGAATTTGTTGAGCGATCAAATCGATTTGTTGCCAGTGGACGGACGTAGACGGCTGTCACTTGCCGCATGTGGCGGGGAATAAATATGAATGCGCTGAATGTCAGGTTCAAGCGTTGGCATTGCCGGCAGTTTGGGATATGGCGGCATGTAGCAATATGTAGACATATGGACTCCCACACGCATGTGGAGCAGCTCCTTCACTCGCTGACTTTGACTTGCAATTGTTTGCTTGTTTATGGGCTGCTCATTCAACAGAATTTATTTAAATGCGCTTGACATGAAGTGAGCCGAGACGAAGGCGCAGCTCCGGACAATTAAGTTTAATGTTCGATCGTTGCTTATGCAATTAAGGATCGCTTTTGCCAAGGCAGTGTCCTTGCCCCATCAACTTCAATAACTCGATTAATCTGAATATTGAAGCATTGGGGCGAAATATGAAAAATACACCAACTTAAAAAACAACTTAAACTTTCATGTAGGGTGTATAAAAATATATAAAACTACTTACCGTCAATAAAATTAATTCAATATATTTTAACCAAAATATTAATGAAAAATAAAAAAATTGTGGGCTTACTACAATTTAAAAGCAACTAAAGTAGTTAAAGCAATATGAGACATACACAACATTTGAATAAAAGTATTTTGTAATTTGAGTTCGCAGCAGAAAAAAATAAAAAAAAATTTTAATAGGTATTTTGAATAAAATAAGCAAATCCGATCTTTTGTGTAAAGCTACTATATTTTTTACTGGCTTGAAAATTTGTAAGAAACCAATTTAAAAAACGTCATCACATCAGATCACATACCATAAATTATAGATTGTATATTTTTGTATTTCGTTGTTTCACTGTTTAGGTTACTTTGAATATGTTTTCTTGTTGGTTTGTTTTGTTTAAAAAGTTCTCGAAAAATTTGCTTGTTCAACGATTTGTGGGCTCAGCGAAAAGTGGAAGCCGTCAGAGGAGTGAGGTTCGTTGTGGTCGCAAAAAGCAAGTCGCTTGTCGGCAGCCGCTTGTCGGCTTTTGGAGTGGCGTCGTTTCCCCGATTTTCAGTCCTCCGATCGCAGTTTAGTCTAGCAACTTGGCTCAGTCGCAGTCCGAATTCCAAATCTGTCGCGACAGTAAACGCGAGTGCGGATCAGATCAGTCTGTAAGGTTTATGCCCAATTTGACGCTAATTTCAGCTGACTGCTGTTAGCCAAATAAAAGTGCGCGAGTGTGTCTTTGCATTAAAAAGTCCCGATTTCGGTGCTGTGATTGCCCCTTCAGTTGACTGCGACAGGTGAGAATTTGAGTTAGATAATGCAAACCAAATCCAATCCAGCTCGAACTGCCACCAATCGCATGTGTTGAAATCGAAATTTAATGCGTGGCTTGGCGGGAAATCAATATCAGATGGCTTGTCCCCGGATTTGCGGTAAACGAGTGTGTGCCCACAAACAGAAATTCGAGTCGGAAAAACAAAAACAGGTGGTACTCACTCTGACAGCTATCAGTTAACACTTGCTAATTAATCAGACTAGGCAAACAGATTGAATATCTGCGCTAATCCAGGTAGTTAAGTTGCTAGATCGGCGTAGGTAAAGAATTGTTAACCCATTTAGCCTGACTTTTGGCCCCCTTTGGCCTGCTGGAAATTTCTACAGGCAGAAACATTTATCAGAAATCTGAGCTTGAACTTGCATTTTTCATGGGACGCACTAGAAAGTCTGGAAGATGGCTGTGCCACTTTGGGCCAAGATCGGGTCTGGCCAAAAGCGCTGATGGCGTTTCGTGGGTGCAGAGCAGATGCAGATGCCTTCTCCAGATACGGATGCAAAAACGGGCAACGGAGCACAGTCACGCTATTTAAGAAAAATAGGAGAAAATTCCCTACTAACACGAGGCATTTCCACATTCTCCACGAATTTGCAATCGATCATCGTGGAAGAAAGATGTTGGTTTTGGCGCTGAATTCGTATCTTAAGGCAAATAGACAACCTGGGGATTGCGTCTTATTTTCGATGTGCAGCTGGAATTTCTCTGGCAAATGTTTACTTTCGGCATTAGAACGTCAGGAGGGGAACATGTTATTCTAGTTCTGTGTATTTTGCTCCACTGACCGTGAACTTGGGCACGTGGAATTCCTAATTGCAGCTCACACCAGCCGCCGAATGCACTTTCCTGAGTGATTTGTGTGTAACCCCAGAAAAGGGGTCAGATATCACGGCGCAAAATGTGCTGATCAGCCAGAAATACATCTATTTAAATGCGGTTGGCTCTAAGGTTAACCAGAATTCGGGCAGGAAGCGATGCCTGAGCAATCTGTAATGGAACACCCGAAAACCAGAGCAGCCAAATATTCGGTATTTGTATCATCGCCATCGCCACTAATCCCATAAATTAGTCAGTTTTTCATTACTGAGTGGACGACGCAAACACGCAATCCGGTCCAGTTCCGGCCCCTCCCCCTCCGCAGCCACTGCCTGAAAATCAAAAACAAACAAACACAAACACACCTGACGAGTGAGCTAAAGCCCAGTCATGTAGCTACTGGTCTTGTCCAGGTGATGTCATATTTATCTCTGGTCGCGGGATGACGCTCTTAGAGTTAGGGGATCTTGAACCCAAGATCGGGCTTCAGGCTTCAGGCTTCAGGCGTAGCTCCGAAAATTAATTCCTCCCCGCTACACTTACGATCTTTTTTGTCGCCGATCCAATTTGCATTTACATCATTCTCAGAGGCTTTACGACTCGTTAAGTATGTGCCACAACCCTCAAACCTATTTGATTACCTCTGCGGCATTTGCATAATCAATGATTCGAAAAGTTCAGATGGCGCATATTTGCATAGCCCGAATTCGAAATGGGGAAGTGTTAGCCGGGGCCCACTGTAAACGGGGGAACGTGACGTTGTCATTAGGCAAAGCGCCATTTAAATGGATTGGCCTGGGCAAGAACACACAGCTCGGTAAACGGCAATTAAAATGTAAATTGCATCACAAGCAGTTTACATTCTGCCTTCAATTGCTCCGTCATCATTTTGAAATATGGCTCATACGCACTGTTAGCCGCCGAGTGGCGCGGCGGTTAAGGTTATTGCTATAGTACGAAAATATGTTAAATGCCCACATTTATTTATTCGCAATTGACACGCTTCGAGTATCAGTCCGATCTTAGCATTTTTTCGCAATTGATTCGAATGGTTATTGTGGCTATTACGATTAATACAATGTGGTTATGACTCGCCTGGGGTGTTTGCATGCAACCAAATAAACTCCCACACCCCGGCAATCAACTTTGACCTTTCGCAGGTGATGGAATGTATCCGCTTTTCTTAATGTATCTCTATTCGCCATTTAACGAGAAATACGATCCGACGATGTCACAGAAGCAGTTGCGCTCTGCCGTCGGTTTTGATTTATGGCACGTATCGAACGAAACCCATTCAATCAGTGATTCAATGGCGCTAAATGGAAAATGCACTTAGCTATCAGTCGGCTGTCAGCAGGTTGACAAATGACGTCACCGCCATTGCCACTCGAGTGCAGCGGCAAATACGGATCTACGTGACGTCACGGCCCACCTGCAACACTGATAGGCATTTTTTGTTTGGCCAAGAAACACGGGCTTTGGGTTATTTACTTTTCAGAGTCAGTTGCTCTGGGCATTGCCACAATATTTGTGGCCCATTAGCAGTTCACACCTTGGCGAGCGCTAAAGTGGCGCCCTGCGATCGAATCGGGGGAACCTGTTGGCACTTTCAATTATGCAACCAGTGCTAATTGAACTTGGCCAAAGTGAAACCCCAGTCCAGAAAATGACAGCCAGTCAGATCGATAGATAGAGCGAATAAAGCCATAAAAGTTCATGAATGGGGCTAGTGAATAGTTGACGACGACAAAAGTGGGAATTGCTTATCCATGAGATACTTAATTAAGACAACCTTTTTAAGTACACATTACCTCTTTGTCCCTTCAAAATGGAAGTGTTTAGAATAGCCAAGCACAAGCGTAAAATTCTTTTTTTTACTATAAAATAATTAATTTAGACAAAACGTTGGAAAAATTCAAAATAAATTATGGAAGAGATACTCAAAATCAAAGAGATACTCAACTACAATAATTTTCTAGGTGGTAAATTAAAGAAAAGAGTTTATTCCTCTCATCTACAAGTATCATAAAATGTATTAAATTGAAATATATAATATGTTGGAGTAACATATACTTATAAATTTTTAACTAAGCCACTCTGTTTACCAAAATTGTTCTAGATGGAACAGCAAAAAATTTCCCAACCCAAAATTTCACATTTTTTTGTGTATTTAAATTTTTATTTTTCTACGTCCAATTAATTTATGAGATATTAAGTTTAGGTACTGTATTGTTCCATCAATTTATCACTCGAGGGCAATTAATTTATGATGACATGTCACCCATTAACAGCACACAAAGTTTTTGGGCTAACTGCGCAAAATAATGGAAGGGAAATTAACTATACAACACAATTGGAGCGACATTGTTGAGCAGTGTGACAAGCGTAAAAGAGGTAGGCAAAAATACTTTTTGTTTTTGTTTGGGGGCACGTCACATCTATATCCGTACATGTAGCCAAATAGCATCGCTATGATTCAGTCTCACAAACAAATATCACTTTTTGGGGAATACAAAGCACATTAAGCCCGATGAGCGAATGCCTTGTCATCGGCCTGCAGACATTGACACTGCCTGAGTGTCACTGACATTGGATGAGGCCGCAATAAAATCAACTTGCCCATGTACACGGATCGTATGTGTATCTACAAGCAGATACAGCTGTATCTATCGCACGCCAAATGATTCGCTCTTGGCATTGACAATGACTTTCTGGCCGAAACAATGGCACAAACATCCGCGAAAGCGACAATTGTCACGAATTTGAAGTGATCACATTTTTCGGTTTATTGGGACTTTTTCGGGAAGCTCATTAACCCAGTTACCCCTTTAAGGATCGAAAGATTAAAGCTTAAAAAGTTAAAGCTAAAAATACCAAAATTAAATACAAAAAAAACGTTTAGATATGAACAATTCCTTATTCCTGTGTTTATTTTCGCAATTTATATGTATCTATAAATTCCTGTTTTATAAAGTTTGTTGTTGGATCGTTTACGATACTTACAAAAGGTTGCACTCATCACTGAGGTAAAAACTCACATATATATTTACACATTTTTCTTGAAAAACTAATCAAACAAATAAACATTTGTTATATACACCTTTCTCTAGATAAAATTGTATCAATAAATTAGAATAACAAACTAATTGTGTCTATTAATATCCGAGTTTTTTCAAAATGCATGATAATTTCCTACTTGAAATTCTTGGTAAAAGTGTGTTTCTCTGCATTGCAATTGCAATATTAATATAATCCTCTGTTGAAAAGTAAAAGTAAATGCTTGCCATCTGTTTCAAATGAAATTTTTGGCAGGCCCCAAAACACATCGTTGTAAATGTTAGTTCACGGTTCGCCCAATATTTGGCAATGCAAATAAGTACAAATAATTTTCAGTCAGGGTAATTTCAAATGAATTCGCTTTGGCCCTAATTGCGCTACTTTTTTCGGTTGATTGGCGTAAAGAAGAAAGTGCCAAGAAAAGATTCGTTATGCGAATCAGAGGCTAAATCAGAAGCAAGTCGGCTATGAATAGAACTCCGAGTGACACCAACGCTCCAGACAGACAAACCGCTTGTATAACATTCGGATTCGGGTTAAGATTGGAGCTCAGTCTGGCACTGAGTCGAGGCAAAAAGCGGAGCTAAATCCAAAGTCGGGGGGCGGCAGGCGGAAATCGGATGGCGGAGGGCGGGGCAACTGCCGAGATCACAGATATCAGACTTGTCCCACTGGCCTGCTCGAAGCCCATGGGACCGTAGGCGGTCGAATATGGGACAAGCCGTATCGAAAGCACTACTCTCAGTATAATTAAAACATTTGTCCCGAGCCCATGCAAAGCAATTAATAATAAGTTCGATTGAGCACATGTTAACCATTGCAAATATAAAATAATTGACGGGGGAGTTAAACTCCGAAAACATAATTCACAACACTGCGCTGAATCCGCTTTTCAGCATTTAAAGAAACATAACATATAACATTATACCCAAATCCAAAATTATTGTCATGGAAAAATAAAGTTGTAGGCAATCAATTACAGCTGCGTAGCCTGTGCCAAAAATAAATTAATTTTGTTTCCTTTGTTTCACAATTTGTTCATAACAATTTGAATTGTAAATCTCATTATTTCTTTTATCTATTCAAAGTCTAATTAAAAGAAATAAATCTTAACATTTTACAAAACAGAAATAAATTAAATACTATTTAAGGAATTGACACTTAAATCTGCAAAAAAAAAATTATATAATTCAAGTGCATTGCTTGTTTCTAAAAAAAACTGAACCAGTATAAATTAACTTGTTTACCGCACAATGATCCCATATGCATCTATACATATTTGCCAATACAGATATCCAAAATGAACGTCATTAATTTGTGGGGGAGTAAACCGTTTAGTTTGGATTATATTACCCAGAAAACTATTAAGCGAGCCGGCTAGTAAACAAATCATTCTGTCTATTTTGCTCACCGTTTTATGAGCCCCATTGGTTTATTTTGGTTCCCTTCGCTGCAACAATCTGGGAACTTGATGGCAAGGCATTTTAGCTTAAGTGCTAACAGCAAAGCGAAAATTAAACGGCAAACGAAGCGGCCACAATAAACATAAAACACACAACTCGGGATTCCAGCCAGCTCCGTAAATTAGCGCCAAGAAAAGCAAAGGCAAAGGCAAGGGCCCATTAAAATTCGTTCACTCAGCGAGTGGAGCTCTACAGAGCTGTTATGGCAACAGGCCCCAATAGCAGCACTGTTGTGCTATCAAAAATTCTTACCCTCTGATGGATCGCGTGTAATTCCCAACCAGTTCTAGACCCCGCTACGTGTTAAGTCGAGTGATTTTGACAACTCGCTGCGAGAAGTGACGATTGGGCTAGGTCTCGCTTTACAATGCTTGAGGGCCTTGTTCTCCCAACCCATATGTTACGACTTACGGAACAGCCTTGAAAACATCTGATCTCGCTTGTTTCATATAATGCATATATATACATATATAACTTGTACTCTGTGTGTGGGTGGGGATGGGTATGGGTTGGATTTAAGTGACGTGATGACGAGTTCGAGAGGTGGATTGACAAGACGCCCATTTCGGAGACCCGCAGCTGAGTGACTGACATGTGCGATAATTACCAATCACACTGCAAACATGCCAAAAAAAAATAGCAATAATATTCGAGTTGTGTGGGGGCACTCGAGTGCAACTTTTAAGAGTACTGTGTAGTACACCTGCCCTGCTAATAAGTCGACGTCTGCAGCTAAATATAGAAGCTTACACACATCTTCTTCCACCCATTGAATTGTTTTCGATGAGCGAATTATTAATTATCAACAACAGGCAATATCGACAATGGAGAAAAACAATTTCATTCCGCGTATCCAAACATCAAGCTTTGTTTGCCTTTAAGAATTTTAATAAACATAAACAGGGAAATGTTTATTCGCCACATAAAGCGCAACCGATGAACAGGTGATTCCGGTCCATAAGACAGCGACAAGATGTAACAATCTGCATCGAGGAGTAAAATCTTCAAGGCCGCAAACAAATTCACGATCAAGGAAACTTAAGCAGCCGTGAAATAATCAAGTGGCGGGCAGAATTTTTTCCATTTTTCGAATTTCCACCTAATGGCACAGCTGCCGATTATCAGAAATATACATAAATATGCTCCAGCTAGCCGTGAATATTCCAAACTCATTTAATCTATGACGTCGGTCTAGAGTGTTTGCAAATGTTTTAAAATAGCCGCTTGGCTGCTTGGATTGCTTTCCATTCTTTCGTGAAATAACTCTTATAAATAGCCAAATCGCTGTGATCAGCTGATAGGATTATGCGATTTATTTTCTTTGGCGCGGTAAAATCAACACCAAATGGCAAGTCGTAAACTGTAACACAACAATAGAAATGCAATGTAAACTGGCCATCTGATTGGGTGTGTTAGTTGCACCCGGAAACAATGCTGAAATCGAAGCCGATCAATAAATTGGCTATCGAGCAGCTGGGCGAGAGAGTAATAATAAACCAATTGTCAAACTGTCAAATTCCCAGCACTTTGTCTGCACTCGCATAAATAAAATACTTTGGCGCACAGACAACTCTCGCGTTTACTTTGCCTGACACCTCTGTCTGTCGTCGCGTAATTGTGTTTTTTCCTTAAATTGTTAATATAATAATTCACTTTCAATGTCAGAGAGCCGAACCATAAGTATTTAAATTGCATAAAACAAAACAGACGCCCTGCACTTGATGCCCGACAAGTGGAGTGTAATTGAAACGAATCGACAATTTGAGATATTAAACACAAATATGCCAAAAAGAAAAAAGAATGTCTTTTATTGCCCGCTGACCTCCGCTTCTCTGGCGGATCGTGTTCTTGTCTTGTTTGTGGCTGCCGACCAAGAATTGCCCAAATTGATAAATGAAATTAATTTAATTCGCCTTGTGGTCACACTTCCACTTGCTCTATTTCGTCATTACTTGACCAATATTCCCCCAAAATTGAACTGATGCGAATATTGCGTGCCAAACCGAGAGACCTCGACCTTGAAGACACCCAACTCAATTCGATTTACGAAAATTCCTCACATACCTACACTAAATTTCTCTGTAATTGTTGGAAAATAAATACCTCTATTTCCACCGAAATATTCCCTCAATCGATCCGATCAAGGTTGCAGTCCAGCCGGTGACCCCGAACACCAAGGAGAAAGCCGAAATTCCTTCTGGCATACACTTCATTAATTGCTTGATCAACAAGTTAAAAATACCCACCCGCAATTGCACATAAACAAAGACAGACCGTTAAAGAACTGAGCAAATAAATACACTTTTTAATGATCAGTTAATTGATTATGGACGGATGAAAATGCCCAATGAATTCCGGCAAATATTTATGCATTCTTTGGTATATTTGCATTGCAATTCATTCGATTCGGAAACGATTAACCACAGTTATTAATTTCTGAAAATAGCCCCATTCGCAGTCCGACTCAAATGGGCCGAAAGAAATTTCTTCAGACAAATGTATGCAAAAGCTAAATGACTTCGACAGGAGAGCTGATTAAAATTCCGTTCGCAACTTCTAGACAATAAAGAGGCATTCACGGGGGAATCTTTCGATTTATGACCGAAGTTTCCCCATTTTTATGTCGTCTAACCATAACAAATTATCAGTTGGCGCTATGACGAAATAATATGAATCTGTCCCCAAATTGAACAATGTAAATCGTACCGATAACATCCGCGATAAGGAAGTTACATGTGAAGTGGGATTGGCATTGGATTGGCGCGTTCTTGAACTACTTTCAGGTATCGAAAACACCTGTTCCGCCTGCTCCGCCTATTTGTCCAGATACCCGTGTCCAAGCAATTCAATTCAACAATATGATTTCAGTGCTTTGGAATGCCAGCCAATCTATACAGCCAATAAAGTCCAAGTGCGTATTGCCAGAATATCAATAAAAAGCCTTTTGGCCCGCATAGCCAAACAAATAATGCTAATCAGGGGCCAATTAAGTAATGGCATAATTATGTATAAATACCAGCTAATTGATTGCCCAGTTTAAGTCAGGCATTTGCCGTGATTAGGCATATGCCAGTCGGACGTGTTTCATTCACCCGACGACGACACTTTAATGACTTCATTTACCTGGCAGATTGTCATCGGTTTCTCACGTCGATAGTTCACCTTAATTGCATTCCATTGCGATGGATCAATGTAGTCACAACTGGACAGTTGTCGTGCGGTCATTAGTAAGTTAGAGATTAGATATTCAGGGATTGCTCATGCAATTCCAATGGCAGGAATTAAGCATTGCAATTGCATTCAGTTAAGCTTAACTGGCTTACTTTTAGTTAATTTTTGTCCAATCTGCCTAATCTTATTCTTCTTTTAACTGAAAATTAGTTATTAGATATTCAAGGATTACATATGCCTTTTTTAATGTTAGGAAGTAGAAATTGCTCTTGAAATCAGTTAGGCTTGCCCGTTTTTTATACTTCCTATTGCAAACGGATTAGTCTGTCTAAATTCGCATCCCAAGGCATTATTTGTTGGCCTAATCTTATCCAATACCTTGAGCAGATTAGTGGTAAATGTACAAGGAGAAAGGGCCACTACTCAGACCGACTTTTGACTTGGCCATTCGCTCTGGTCTCCATCAATCTCTTGGCGCGCTTTTGTCCGCTTTGGGGCTCAGATCGTAATTTGGCCCGCAGCGGACCGAAATCGCTCGTAAAATTGAAGTTTAATGTCATGCAAATCGCGTCGGGCGACCGAGCGACTTAATGTCGTCTGATGGCTTTATTTCACACATCGAGGCCTGATTTGTTCCTCATTTAGCGTCGGAAACATGCTTTTTATTTTGCTTTCCTAATGTTTGTGGGTCGTTTTTTTTTCCTTTGCCTACATTATTTTTCTTTTGTGTTTGTAATTTAATCTATCGTTTCGACAAATAATAAAAGGGAAATGCCTTATCGTGAATCATAAGCAAAGTTTTCAAAGAAACTTCCGGCTTTTGCCGGGCATATTTGCTATAAGTTTACTCATCGATAAACAAATAAAGGTTGAGGAATAGCTTATTTGTTTTAGACGTAATTAGAAATTGGATCATCCCGCCACGATGACGATGCCCAGTTAACTGAGATGATGATGCGGTCTATATATGAGAGAGATATTTGCAATTGCATGTGCTCTTAATTGCAAATACTTATATGCAAAGAGCAGAAGCTTCAGATCGAAGTTAAGTGAAATGCCAGACAGATTGGCGATGATCGCATCCTCAAAGCAACTGGCAAACCAGATACTTGGCATGTTGCGCAAAATAATAGATAGCATAACAATTCCACACTGACTTGCCAAAAATTCAATATTTTCTGTTTATTGTATTATGGTCTGAAGGCCTTGAACTCGAATTCGTTTCAATTATCAATTTAATATTATCAATTGATAAGTTAAATTTTTTGGGTCCAGATAAGGGCAAACAAAAACAAACCCGAGAACTAAATTTAACTGCACACGAAAATGTGCCCAGGAATTTGCACATGAAAGTGGTTTTTAATGATCTCTGACCTTCAACCGATGGGCTGCATACCGCTGCCATCCGCCCACACACATTGCACCCACTATCGCTTCTTTCATTTTGCCGCTGTTTGCCAAATCCGGGCAAACATTTTGCCCCCCAAAATACCTTGGGAAGCGTTCTGCTGTTAACCCAGCAGAGTCATATGACGTATACGCCACAGTGGCAGTAACAGCAGGACGGCTCTCTCGCTCTCTCGCTCTCTCCTCCGTTCTGTAGACCACCACCTGCCACTTACGCTATGGCTGTGGCTATGGCTGCGGCTATGGCTATGGCTACAGCTATAGCTATATCATACAAGATCTGGCAGCAGCGCAGCGCAGCAGCAGACAGCAGCAGCAGCAGCAGCAGCAATAACAGAAGCAGCAACCTTATGTGGTGGCCCATAATTCTAACCGAATTCAGTCAGCAATCAACCGCGATCGGAGTAGGAACAGCGCGATAAGAAAATCGAATTGAAACTCTAAAAAAAAAAAAAAACGGAACAGCACAGAACGAACGCCTCCAATTATTGGCCATTAGGTGCGGGCATTTGACTCGAATTGTGCAAACTTATCAAAATGTTAGTATTGCGTATACGCTTGCGGGCAAGTAAAAGGTTCTGAAGCCTTAGCTTTTGTTTACCAGACTGCTGTGTCAGCAAAGACGAGATTGTTTGGGCTTCAATTTAATGCCTGGAATTCAAAATATCTCTTGCTCCATCAGAAATCAGCAGTGGTGTTTGTGTTCCGGCAGTCTAAAGTGTCAACAATTTTTACCAATCTGTCAACAATCTTTACCAATCTGAGACGAAGTTAATAAACTGCATTGTTTACGGGGCTTCTAATTATAGACCTTCGTAACGGCTCCAACTACAATTTAATTTCAATCTTTTGCGCTTATTTTATTCACGCCAAAACTTTATTGCCAATTGACTTGGCAATCAATTATCAACTCGAACTTTTAAATTAATTATCACTAAATTAAAAACGGGTTCAGCATTAGCGAACAATCAGCACCAAAAAATTCAAATAATAATACTTGGGTGGGGGAATGTTTGAACACCTTAGAGACTTTTGTTTGGTCTCAGCCACTCGTGATTCAGAAGATGTCTAAACTTATATGTGTGCGATATGTTTTATTTGAATACATTTTGTGCCACATTCGGCGAAAACGCTGACGGTTTTGTTTTGGCCAACAGGCGAAACAGGAAAATCTATTTGCAATTTGCATTTACTTATTAAAACTTTGGCTTCGCGTCGTGTTTTCAGACATAAACACGTTTAATCTTCGTCTTCGTCTCCAGAATTATAAGCCGAAAAGAAACATATTAAAGCGCCAAAACGAAATGAAATAACAGGGCGCTTTTGAGAGTAATTCTACGGATTGATTTCGACTTGAGTGCGCAAATTTGAATTCGTTGCCGAATCAAAGAAGCCAGAACGGACCGAACCAAGTGGGGGAAGAGAAACGTTTTTGCTTAAACCTCGGACAGGGAAACAAGCTGGCGTCATCAAAATATATATAGCGGAGCTAACTGTTAACTGTTTGTCTGTGCACGACCAGCGAATTTCTGATGAGGAACTGCCCGTATCCAAAAGATATAAAATCGAACTTTCAAAACTCGAACCCTCATTTGCCAACTTTAAGTGTCGAGTGACAGTGACTTCAAGTTAGAAACAAAATCAAAGTTTTTATTTAATGTACGCAAACCTATTTATTAATAACTGTTTATAAAAGCCCTTGCTTTAGTATGTTTTTATATGTTTTACTTAGTTCAAGTGTTTTGCTCAATAAACAGACACTTAGCAACGAACTCTCTCATATAAAAATCTTAAACATGTAATAATCAAATCGGAAGATTCTTAAAAACGCGATCACAAAAAGATCGTACACCTAAACAAAAATTAATGTTTTTTATCAGGAAACATTAATATATTTAAGAATCGTAATATACGTAAAGGAAAAATATTAATACTCAAGAATTATTTTTGTATTTTTTGGGTCATAAGGCGCATAAAATTGTATTAAATAAAAATTTATTACCTGTAATCCCCAATTCCTTGAGCGTAATATTAGGTCAAATGACCTTAAATTTCGGACAGTTTTTTAGCGTTTTTCGGAATTATTTTATTCTGGGTTTACTATCAAGCTAAACAAATCTAATTAATATATAATGATTTTATACATTCTTGGAGACTATTAAAAGTATAAACGGACTCGGGAAAAACATTTCATTGGAGTCAAAGATTAAATAATTTAGCAAAAATATTTCGAATAGGAACAAATGGGCAAAATTAAAAATACGAACATAAATTTCTACCGGGTATACTTTTGGAGCGCGAATGCACTATTAGTGGAAAACTCGACTCGTGAAAGTAAAAAACGCACGCAATGCAAACAATTCATTTAAAGGGAAATTTAAGTGAGCGTTTTCCAAAAAATAAAAACCCTAATATACTTTTTGCAATGATTTGGTGTGCAATAAATGTATTTTAAATTGTATTTTAAGAATTAGGTGTTAAAATGATTGTCAGTTATATTAAATTATTAAAAATGGTAATTTAAGCAAAGCGAAAAGGATAAGCACCTAACTGATTTTTGTCTGAGATATTGGAAGTTTGACTGTACCAATTAATTAATCTCACCTAGAACGAACGGGTTTCTCATTCCCAACCACATTTGCCTAATTGTTTGACGGTATCGCATGGGTATAAGCGATGTGTGGAATTTTGTGTATATGGCTTGTTGATTGTTGACAAATTGCAGATCGTTTATCTGGCTGTGATCTAACCGATAAGATAATCTTTCCGGAGACATATGCAAAAATTGAAATTTTCTAATTTCGCCGCTTTAGTTGCAGATAAGAGGTCGTTTGAAAAACCATGACCATCAAGTGCGCCCAGCTGGTGGGCCTATTGGCCCTGCTAATGGGCGTGGCCAGCGTCATCGATCCCACCATAAAACGAGACTTCCCGGGTCCGTACTGCGAAATGCGCAACACCTGCTGCAAGGAACGGCACGATGGCTGTTCGCTACCCATCGCTAGTAAGTATATCCCTATGAAATCAAAGCAGATATAAAAAAAGCGTACAGGAATACTTATCATCCATAAAAGTTAAACATTGGTAAAAAAAAAACGTAGTCCAAGCAGTTTATACTAAATCAAACAAAAACATCTCCTAACGAAGTAAAAAAGTAGTGACGATCGCACCTTCAACAAACAAAATTTCTGATATCAAATTTTGGGACGAAAAATGAATAAACATGCGACTAAATAAATACAATTTCAACCAGATATTTAAACTTATTGCCTATCGCAGCATTGAAGGTGCGATCGTCACGATGATGATAATTTGCTTTAACCCATTTTAAGTCTAATGTTTTCCATGTTTATTTAAAGATTTGTATATTAAATCATGAAACTTAATATACATTGTATTTTAAATTGTGATTTTATATTTATTTATTTTTTATAGAGCCCTTTAAAAATACTTACTTGCTTAGTTAGGGAACAAAAGAATTTCAATTGAAATTATTTATTTATTTTCAAGTACAAAAAGTTAGAATAGACTACTGCAAGAAGTATCTGCACTTATTAAGTTGAATTTTACAACATATTCCACTTATTTTATAGCATCATTTGCTCAAGGATCTATTGTGAATAAACTACTTAAACTAAATTACTTAAATTTCATTTTACACCTAGAAAACAAATTAGTTTATTTTACAAAATATTTTCTTAATTTTAGAAAAAGTTACCTACAAAATCATTATTGACTTTTAAGCAATAAGTGCACACAAAAAAATGTATGTTCATTTTATGGGGAAATTATCAACACTTAATTGTAAAATATATATCATATTTAAATAGCGCTAGATCTAGTTACAACAATTGCAAGTATAAGAATTGCAGACAGTATATTCTCGGAATACCGATACTAAAAGGCGATCTCAATATTATACCAATTGAAATAGCATAGGACTTAAAACGTTAATTGTCAATCTTATCTAAAAAGCTGTTTGAAGTGATCTTTACTAATAACCATGTCTTGACAAACTGAATCAATTATAATAAATTGTAAGCTAGTGAACTTACAAAACGGTGAACATAAAATTGATATTAACTTAACATCTTTTTGCTGTGTATTAATAAAAGGAGTTTGTGTGGAGAGGGTGGTGGTAACTCAAAGTCATCAGCTTAGACGGGCCAGAAACTAGACGCTCTACATAAATTTGAAATTAACGTTTTCTAGCACATCCTACGTCTTCCTCTCTCTTTCATATTTGGCAGGTGATTATTCCAAAATTAATGACAATGTGCTAGAATAAAGGAAAAATGCTATCAGAGTTTTTTGTTCCATTTTCTAAATTCGCACAATATTATACGGCATAGGATTAAGGAAAATAAGTATAATGTTCATCTGAGAGTATATTTGTTGCCCCTTTTCCAGACACTCTTTGCTACTGCGATGAGTTCTGTGACCGCGACGACTCGAGCGACTGCTGCCCGGACTACCGCTCCTTCTGCTTCGGGGAGGCGGATCCGGTGGTCGCCTGCCTGCACGAGGGCACCTACTTCACCAAGTTCAACACCACGTTTGACAACTGCAACGAGTGCCGCTGCCTGGACGGCGGCCGGGTGCAGTGCGACACGGACCTGTGCCTCACCGACGACGAGCTGATCAACGGCGTCAACTCCATCCACCAGCTGGGCTGGTCTGCCCGCAAGTATCCAGAATGGTTGGGCCGCAAGTACGCCGAGGGTCTGCGTCTGCGTCTGGGCACCAAGGAGCCCACGTATCGCGTGAAATCGATGTCCCGCCTGAAGAACCCAGCCGACGGTCTGCCCCGATCCTTCAGTGCCGTGGACAAGTGGTCCAGCTACATTTCGGAGGTGCCCGATCAGGGCTGGTGCGGTGCCTCCTGGGTGCTGTCCACCACCTCGGTGGCCAGCGACCGGTTCGCCATCCAGAGCAAGGGCAAGGAATCCGTCCAGCTGTCCGCCCAGAATATCCTCTCATGCACGCGCCGCCAGCAGGGCTGCGAGGGCGGACATTTGGACGCCGCCTGGCGCTACCTGCACAAGAAGGGCGTGGTCGACGAGGGCTGCTATCCGTACACCCAGCACCGCGACGCCTGCAAGATCCGCCACAACAGTCGCTCGCTGCGGGCCAACGGCTGCCGTCCGGTGGGCAACGTGGACCGGGACGCCTTCTACACCGTGGGCCCGGCCTACAGTCTCAGTCGCGAGTCCGACATCATGGCCGAGATCTATCAGTCCGGCCCCGTCCAGGCTACCATGCGGGTGTACCGCGACTTCTTCGCCTACTCGGGCGGCGTCTACCGCCAGACGGCGGCCAATCGTGGAGCACCCACTGGCTTCCACTCGGTCAAGTTGGTTGGCTGGGGCGAGGAGCACAACGGCGATAAGTTTTGGGTTAGTATTTTGGATTAATCTTTGGCCACTCTTAGCTGACCCTCTTTTTCGTTCGGCACACAGATTGCGGCCAACTCGTGGGGCCCGTGGTGGGGCGAGCACGGCTACTTCCGCATCCTGCGCGGCTCCAACGAGTGCGGCATCGAGGAGTACGTGCTGGCCTCCTGGCCCTTCGTCTACAACTACTACAACGTGAAGTCGGCCTAATGGGACGGCCTACGCCTCGCACCGAGCAATCTCGAGCTATAGCTATGCAGAAACGAAAACAAATTTATCTCATGCTTCAAAATTTTCCATTTGCTAAATAGCACTCAAAGTGAATTAGGCGCTTCTATCTGTAATGTTTATGCTTAGAACCTAGTGACTAAAACCGATTAGCTTTAAGTTGCGCAAACGCACCATGTTAACTGCCCGCAGTACCAGGCCTGTCCCTGTCCCTAACCACTTTTCTCACCCACTAACTGGTCTCGAAGCAACACGAAACTGCCACTAAACCACCGCTCCATCCCCCCAAAAACTGCCACAACAACCAGAGGAAAAGCAGAAGAAATCGAGCATCTAACACAATAAATGTAGCGCATGTGATTGATGGAAGGACGAACATCAGATCGGCGAGAGTCTGTAGGATATGTATGTACGAGGGCGAAACTCATTGTGTATTGTAAATGGAAGCTAAGTTAGCTGATTGATAGACCGGTCGGCTTATATATTTTTAATAAACGAATTACTTTACATGTTATCGACGACGACTTTTGATTCACTTTAGTTCAGAGGCCACACATCCAGGCGAATTGTTCGCGAAAACACTTTGATCTTAACTTTATTTGTAATACATATTTATACGTAGCGCGTGGCGATTCGTGAACCAATTCGATAAACGTATGTAAGATTGTATAATTTTTGTTTAACAATATTTTCACATTAGTTTTTAGGGTAGGTAGGGTAAAGGATTAAATAGAGTAGTAAAGTAAAAATCCTCTGTGGGTTGGGGGATTATTTACGCATAGCTATCATACTAAATAAATCAGGAAAATAATCAAGAATGTTTTTACTTTGCACTTACGATTACGATCGAAATCAAATTGACAAAACAAAAGTTGGTCGAAGGCCCACAACTTTCCTAACCATGGAATATCATATCTCACACAAGCAATTTGGATACTCTCGCCGAGCTTTGGGTTATCTGAACGGTCTACGAGCAAGCTGATAACTAGCAGTACAAAAACGGGCCTGGCCGATCGACATTCACGCCTTCAGCTCTTCGATGCTTGCCGGGGGTGTCCGAAGTGGGTGGGCTGGGCTAATTGAGAGTGATGCCCGCAAAGGAGACCTCCAGCGCCGAGTCATTGGACTCCATGCGGCTGCGTATGTGCGCCAGCGTGTTCTTGTAGTGGCTCTCGATCTGTTTGGTCTCCTCGCTGGGCTCCAGGTTGGGCAGCTCCTCGTTTACCTTGGCAATAAGCTGAAAAATGCAATTGACATTAGCGATGTTTTCACGCATTCAGTTAGCCGCATTCACCTGGTTGAGCATGGCCACGGTGATGAGCGAGTTGCCGCGCTCGAAGTAGAAGAGATAGTGGTTCAGCAGCTCCACATACAGTTGCACCTGCACGCCGGTATCCAAGCACTGCGAGGCAATGCGAGCGCCCTTCTTCAGGCAGTCCAGAGTGCGCTTCTCATCCCGCATCTCCTCACCGTTTTGTCTGATGTGGAAGAGAGTTAATCAAACAATGACCAAATTAGGAATGAGGGAGCCAACATACTTGCCACTCCAGAAGAGCGCCGCACAGGCCACAACTCCACGACATTGATCTGGCTTTTTCAGCAACTTGGACGCGGCCAGCGCACAATTCGTTCTGAGCGGCTCGGCGTTCTCCTCGCCAAAGCAGGACATCTGCTCGAATGTGGACATAATAAGCGTTATGGCTGCCAGTTGCGCCTTGGAGTCGGAAATCTCGTCCTCGTAGAGGGAGAAGGCCTGGGTCATGAACTCGTACGCCACCGTCTCGTGGTTCGTGTAGCCAATCTCTCCGATGACCAGGGCACCCTGCAGGTAAAGACGCAACGCCAGGTCGGCGAGATCGGCCTTGGCCAGAGCACTGATGGTGCTGTGGCAGTACTGCACGATTTTCTGGCACTTCTTGTCCCAGTTCTCGTCCTGCTCGGCTATTGCCTTGTATTTGAAGGCCAGCTGATAGGCGGCGAAGACGAGTGGCGGCAGGACATGCTTCAATCGCTGACCTCCACCGTTGCCCAGATGCTTGCGGGCAGTCTGCAGCATCTTGTACTGCATGTCAGGTTCTTCCGACCGCATTAGGTGAATGAATCTGCAAGAAGGAAATGAGTTATAAAAGGGGCTTTTAGGCAGAAACCATCCACATACCGTGCCACAACGCCTTGTTCTTCTGCAAACTCCTCGGCATCAGGACTAGTGTTTCCTGCTGCCACTGGGTTGTCTTTGTTCGCCTCATCGTCTTTTATCAGCGGCGTGATGATGGTCAGCAGACTGTCCGCCTGGTCAGCCATGGGAACCACGGTCTCGTTGTCCAGAATGTTCATAACCAGATACAGGGCCAGCGATTTGCGGGATGTGTAGTCAAACTTCTCGAGCAGCGGGCAGAAGTTGTGCAGTTGGATGATGGTCAAGGCGTTGTTGTAGAAGTCGATGCAGATGCGCAGCAAGCGGGACAGCTCCTGGTTTACGGACAACAAGTGCGAGATGCTGCAAAGGATGAATATATAGCAACGAAAGCAAAATCTTCCAGAGCTCAACCTACTTGTTCATGTTCATGCGCTGCAGAATTTGTGCGGTTGTGCCCAGCACCTTGTCCACATAGTCAACGCGATCGGGATACACCTTCTGAGCGAGGCTCAGCAGGGCAACCTGAAGCGAAATGGTGTCCTCCAAGGGCATGTCCATTCGGGTCTGCACAATGTTGGCCACTTGGACGCTAAATACCTCGAACAGTTCCACCTCGGCGGGTATGATGGCATCGATTGCGTTGCCGCTAGTCTGAAAGGAAAGTATATTAAGTATTGGGTACATTTATGCAAGTTCTTGAAGGGATTACCTTGCCACTACGCTGGTTATAGGCAGCCAGTCGCTCGATCAGGGATATTATGATGTTCTTTACGTTAACACCGGTCTCCAGCTGGGCGCAGGATTTAAGGAAGGGATCGAGAGTCTGGAGGTGGAACTCGTCGGGGAACACCTGGATGATGCACTCCATGAGGTATTCCTGAGCAATGGCATCCCGGCAGCTGACCACCTGCTCCAGAATGCCCGGCAGAATGAGCCGCTGGTAGGTCTCCAGAGTGGCCGACTCCAGCTGCGACAGTCGCACCAGATTGGTGCCAACCAGGATCTTCAGCTCCTCGCGTTCCTTTTCGCGCCGTGTCTTCTCGCTGGAGTGTCCCTGGTGCTGCATCCGCACCCACAGCTTGTTCATCTCGGCGAAGTTGGTCAGCACAAAGTCGATGGCATCGTACACGTTGCCCTCGTGCTCGTTCTCCGCCACCATCACGTCGGGCAGGATGTTGCGGGTGCACTGCAGCAGGTAGTTGCGCAGGAAGAGTCCCCGCAGCGGATGCTGGACGCCGCGGCACATCTCCACCAGATCCTTGAGAATACTGCGCTTCAGCGTTGAGTCGTTCTTGATGTACACAATGCCCACGGTGATCAAAAGGTACAGGCGAGGCACAATGGTGTGCGAGTACTGGACCAGCTCGTACAGGTCCGTCTTCTTGTCGCTCTTCTCGCTGAGGTACAGCTCCAAGTGGCACAGCTCGTTGGTGACGGCCATATCTGGTGGTGGGGCAATGCTATAAGATCGGGGCGTGTATATTCAAGTCCTTGGATGGCTTACACAACTCGTAGTAGCTTTTGGGGGAGAGCAGAGAGGTCCTAAGCTCACTCAGCATGGTGCTGGCGCACTTGAGCGAGTCCAGCATGCGCTCCTTGTCCAGGAAGTGGTTCATCTGGAAGGCCTGCTTCCTCGCCGCTCCAATGGCCTCGGCGAGCAGCTTCTCCTGGTCATCCAAACCATTCGGCATGGTCTGAAAGGAGACATGGCAAACGAAAATTACTCCACTGGGTGGAACATCAAGTCGGTTTGGAGCACACACACACAAGACACATAGCTCGAGATAAGCCTGCTCGGCCAGTACGGATCGAGAGTCCGGAAGCAGAGCCCGAGGATTACCCGAGTTGAAGATAAGAGGGATAAAGATTACACACGTCCGAGATTCGCAATCTGGGACTTGCGGAGTATTTACCCGGGCGTTGGCGGCACTGGGCACCTGACCGCCGTACGAGGACGAGCTCCAGGGATACATGGACGTGGGCGTGGGCGTGGGCGTGGGCGTGGGCGTGGGCTTTGGACCGGGGGCGTTGCTTCTCACCACGGGCAGCCCCTTTTGACGTCGACAGAGGGCGCAGTCAGAGTCAGCGGTTTGCTTGGGGCACTGGCACTCGGATCTCTGCCTATTCGCACTCCAGATTCGCGAATCCCGGCTTCTGGGGACTACTGGGAGCTGCTGGACACACTTACCATTACTTCAGCGTGGGGGCGGATCGAAATTGGCCAATTATTCTCAAATTATCTGGATTTTCGGCACAAGAGCTCAGTGTGACCGTGGAGAAGACAAACAAATATACCGTACCATATTCAAATATAACGAAAATATGAGCAGTCGAGTATATTTGAAAGTATCGAAAATATAAGCACTTATCGATTTATGTTTTAGCAGCCGTGAAACGCGCCATTTTTAAAACTTCAAACGATTAAGAGAAAATCAAAGAAAAACAAAATGTTATTAAAAATTAAATAAACAAAGTTTGATCATTTTTGTGTGAAATAAATGTTTCAGAAAACTAAACAATTTAATTTTAAGTTTAAAGCAGACTTTCTAAAATCGTACATATGCTTCAATCAGGAAAATTCACTTTGGAAATTAAAACATACTTTAAAAACATTAAACATGTTAATGTATAGTATCAACAAAAATTATTAATTCTTGTGTCAAAAATATCAGTGTCATTAACTCGAAACCTTATTGGCACACACAGATCACTTGTGTTATCAATACAATTTCAATTTCAGGGAATGTGTGTCAAAAAAATGTTATTAAGAAAAATGTTGTTGATTTTTGACCAAGGTCCCACCTAATTACGAATTTCACCTTAGGGCTTTTACCAATTACACAAATGACGTGGTATGTTCTTGTGCTGAAGAACTCGCTGGCTTATTTTTTGATGCATTCATCAAGGGCACTGTATAGTTAATGTTGTCCAAAATGTTGTTCTGAAAAATTCGTGTGTATAAAATATTAGGTCAAAGAATGGACGGTTATACATCGTTGAAAAGTCATACAATTTCTAATCAAATGGCATTTACAGCTAAAAATGTTTCAGTTTTAAAAACAAATGGCTTAATACTTTTTCCAAACTCTTGAATTTGACCATGTAAGGCTAAGCAGCTTTATAGAAAAGGAAGCCGATTCAATGAACGAATTGTTTATACAAAAAAAAAACTTTTGTGCCAAACAACGAATTCGAAAGTAGAGATGCGTCCTTTAAAATTACGTCATAAAAATATCTATAACGAATAGACATTTAAATAAAGTAAACAATTTGTTATTTTCGACCTGTTAAATTGTTTTTGACGTAAGGCCGCAAGGCTTCTTCGATAGTTATAGATGGAAACCCAGATTTATTGAACATTTTTTGGAATTGTTTTTCTAAATAAATCTGGAAGAGTCGAATTCGTGAGGATTGTGATAACCTAAACAAAACTGTATATTAAATAGTATAATTTATGGAAATGTAATACCCTCCCCGCATCAGGACTCCGTGGCGCAACGGTAGCGCGTCCGACTCCAGATCGGAAGGTTGCGTGTTCAAATCACGTCGGGGTCAGTATTACTTATCTTTTTATACTAGAGCAATTCGCTTTTAGTTATTGTTGTATATAAATAAACAAACGCTAAACAAAATCAAAAACTAACTTAATCAAGAAAAAAAATGTCAGGGTTTTCGAAAACTTTTTTCTTGAGAGATAAACAAAAACATGTTGCTAGAGAATTAATTACATTTGGTATGGTATTAAGAAAAGTCATTATCTACTTTATAGTGATATTCAATTTAAATTGAAATTTTAGTTTTTTTCTGTTTTTACTGAGCTAAAACAACGCTATGCAATCCTTGTTTATGAAATACCTTTGTTATTGGTAAAAATCTGCCCATTGCAAATCAAAACTCCTAATGATCATCAGACCAGAAGTTAATATAATCATTTCCGTTTACATTTGGCAGCTCTTCAAAGCATTATTATTATGTCTCAATGAGCAGTAGCAACAAACAACAGGTTACTGGTTGTATTTTCAGATAAGGGCTTTTAGACATAGTCGTATGTAGATAATTTAGCATACTTATTTTACGAAAAATCTACGCAGCGTGTAGTTTCCAAACCTAACATTTACGTTTGACCTCTCCATTCAAAAGCATCGGTGGTTCAGTGGTAGAATGCTCGCCTGCCACGCGGGCGGCCCGGGTTCGATTCCCGGCCGATGCAAAATACTTTTTTTTTACTTTTTGCTTGTTGTTTATTTATAATAACTAGTCAATTTGTTGCTGAATAAAAAACGAACAAGACATTTTAAGGCAGTATTTCAAAAAAAATATTAAAGTTTAAGAGAAATACTGGGCAAAACGGACCTAACCTTTGTTTGGCCCTTGCATCTTCAACTTCTTCTTCGTCAAGATGAGCCGAATCCTGCAGGAGTAAAGCTAAAAAAACAACAACACATTAAAATGCAAATGCAAAATGCTTGCAGCCACCTGATGACAATAGGTCATTTTGCGTACTCAGCAATTAGATCTTGTTCATCTTTATGTTAATTGGCCTCCACTCCAAATAACAAATTGATTGTAAAAAATCTTTGGTCTAAAAAACAAAAAGTTTCACTATGACCCCGACGTGATTTGAACACGCAACCTTCCGATCTGGAGTCGGACGCGCTACCGTTGCGCCACGGAGTCTTTGCTAAACAATGTGCCCAAAAGCCAACAAACATTAGGCCTCAAAGCCGATACATGATTTAGGCTTTTTTAAAGTTAACAATGTAAGGGGAAATAGTTAGACCATTGTTTATATGGTTTTGTTTTTTATTACATTTTTCTAAAAGATTTTACAACAAGTCGTTTATATATTTAAACGAAAGTAAATGCACTCTTTACTTTGGTATCGATAATCGATAGGCGACCGAGCACATGTATCGAACGGCTGCACAGCAGCCCTGCGTTTTCTCAATCGCAGCCAACTTCACTTCAACGCGTTCGGTGTATAAGATTTTGGGCCATTTATTTATTCGCAACGAATGCGAATGTAAAAGCAAATTCGGTGGTTAAATTTTTCGCGTACGGTGCTAGAAAACATTGTGACTTTTCTTTGGAGACATTTTCAGCGCGAGTTCCATTTGCCGAAAGCGCGATTTGTCGCTTAATCCCCCGTTTTTTTTGCGCATCGCCAGCTTTTCAGCGTTGCGTTGGTGTGAGTGAGCGTGTGTTTTTCTGCCGCCAATCCACAGTTGAAGCGGAAAAATGGATGTCGCAAAGCTGGAGAAGATGAAGGTGGTGGACCTGCGCAACGAGCTCCAGTCGCGTGGCCTAGACACCAAGGGAGTCAAAGCGGTGCTCATCGAGCGCCTAAGGGCCCATGTGGAAGGAGGAACCGGCGACGGAGGTGAGTTTGTGTGTGTATGCGTCATTTGTGCGCTCGTTGTGTCTGTGTGTGCGTGTGGCTTGCCGCGTCCAATATTCATTTGTGTGTGTATGTGTGCATGTAGCTCAGCGTGAATAAGTTGTAAGTTTTCCTTATATAATGGCCAGTTCTTACCATACACTTTCCCGCCTCCAGAGAATGCGCCCGTCACACCAAGCCGCCGACAGCGCCGCACGCGCTCCATGTCCCGCTCCCCTTCGCCCGTGCAAGCAGCACCGGTGGCCGTAGAACCAGTGCTCGATACTCTGGAAGAGGAGGAGCAGGCGGTCCCGGAGGAGAAGCCAGCGGCAGAACAAGAACCACAGCCGGAACCTGAGTCAGAACCGGAAGCAGAGCCCAGTGTACCGGAGGAGCCTGAACCGGTGGCAGAGACCGAGGAGACATCCACAAACCAGGCGGAAAATGAGGAACCGCAATCGCAGGCCGAGGAGTCTAATGATAAGTCGGAGGCAGATGACAAGGAGGAAACAGTTGAACAGGAAGCCCCAGCCTCGGCACCACAAGATGACGTGGTCGATGAACCCATGGAGGAAGACCATGACGCTGCCCCAGAGGAACAGGAGCATCGGGAGCAATCGGACGAGCCAAAACAGGAAAAGCAAGAGGAAAATGCTGTTGCCGAGCATCAGTCAAATGGCGACAGCCAGAAAATGGACGTCGACGAGGAAGACTCGGCAGCACCAAAAGCAGAGGAGAATGTCGAAGCCGCTGCCAAGTCGGATGAACAGCTCCAGGAGCGCCGCAAGCGCTCACACAGTCGTTCACGTTCCCGCTCGCGTAGTGGCTCCCGCTCGCCTAAGCACCGCAGCAGCGTGGGCGACAAGCGCGACTCAAAGTCAGCCGCCGAAGAGCGCACCGTTCCTGAGGACGAGCCCACCATTGAGGAGAACAAAGTCGGTCTGAGCTGGCGTAAGTATTCTCTGTCCACATTATTTTTCTGATTGCAGAAAATCTGACTAAAATGAGTCTTTAAATATGGCCGCTCAACTCGATTTCTATAAATATTCAGGCACTCAAGTACTTTACTGGGCTTAGGTGCACTAATGCACATAACAAGTCGTCCTAATGTACTTTTTCTAAAAAAATTAAGAGCCGTAAGAGTTTTTCAACAACGGGCAGTTTTTGCATAAAAACATTTTACATTTACGGAAGTATTTCCCAGACTTATCTTAATCCACATAAGTTTCTTTAAAACCTATATAGTTTATTTGTGTTAAAGTCACTGGCTGCAACATACTGTAATAAACATGTATTTTGATAAAGCAATCTGTAATGCTTCACATAAGAGGACTTTGTCAACGGTTTAAAGTTCACCGATTTCTGTTTACATTTTTGCAGCAAGATCTTTTGAAATTGAAAAATTGAATTTTTTTAAATTAACATATATTAATACGATAATTATTATTATTCCATTAAGAAAAATCAAGGATCTTATTTAGAGCTTGTGATAATTATTTAAGCTATGAAAATGTAAGGGAGTCGTCTAGTCTTTTAGCACCCGTTTAGTTTAGTTTTTAAGTACCAAAAATATTTCTTAGTAGATACCAGCATTCATACAACTAAAATTGCGTTGCGTTTCTATTTCAGTGGATTCAGATCTGCATTTGCGCATTGATCCGACTACATTTGCCTCGGCAAAACCTCTGACGTCGGAGATTTACTCCCTCATTTGGTCTGGAGCCCGCGCGAACTATGGAGTGCGCGAGGGCAAAGTGTGTTTTGAGGTACGCTTGGCAGAGGAGTCCGTGCCGGAGAACTCACACTACTTCCGGGACGAGCCACATGTGCGAGGCTTCCGCGTTGGCTTCTCTGTGCCCCAGAGCTCTCTGCTGCTTGGCGAGGCAGAACATTCGTTTGGCTACTGCGAGACCGGGCGAAAAGCCAATCAGGGCGAGTTTTCCGATTACGGCAAGCCTTACAAGCTGGATGACGTGGTTGGCTGTTATTTGGATCTGGAGAGTGAGCCATGCACCATTAATTTCACTCTGAACGGCGAGGATCTCGGTGTCGCATTCGAGTTTGAAAAGAGTATACTGGGCGAGGAGGGAGCCCTGTTCCCGCATATTGTAACCAAGGGCTACGAATACTCAGTGAATTTCTCAGACACCGAGCAGCTGCTGGTTAATGCCGAGCGGCCAACGCGCAAGCGCCGCAAGCCTCGCAAAGACGAGGATAAGGACAAGGACGACGACAAGGATGACAACGATGGCGAGAAGTGGAAGGTCTTGGACGAAGCCACAGCGGACGACGATGAGGTCGAGAAAAAGGAAGAAGATGGCAAGACATCTTCGGAGAAGGACGAAGAGGATGGCGAGAAATCCGAGAAAGCCAAAGAGGCTGATTCGTCCCCAAAAGCGGAGCCAGATGCAGATGCAGAAGCGGAAGCTGAAGTCGAGGCGTCGTCTGAAGCTGCTAAGCCGGAACCAGTAGCTGACGAGTCTTCGGAAACTGGTACGTATTATTGAAATAAAAGCAACTAAACTTAAATCTACAATTATCGCGTTTTCTTTTTCCCCAGCGGAGACGTCTACCAAACCCTCCGAAGAGTTGGAAGCTGTGTCCAATGGCGATGCTTCTGCAGAAAAGACCAACGACGAAAAGCAACCTGAGGAAAAGAAGTCGTCGGCCGACAATGAAGAAGAGGACGAGGACGGTCCGTCGCCCAACAAGCGTCCCAAGACCGATGGCGATTCTGAGAAAGCCGAGTCTGAAAAGGAGAAGTCACAGACAACGGAGGATGAATACGAGGATGTTGTGCCCGAGCCAAGAGATACGGCTGCCCTGTTGGAGGGCTATGTACTGATAGGTCTTGTGGCTGCCGAACAGCTGGTTCCTGGCCCACAACGCGCCGGTTCCCGCAAGGAGTGCGAGGTCATTCTATTGGTTGGCTTGCCCGGAGCCGGAAAGACCCACTGGGCCCTTAAACATGTGGCTGAGAACGCCGACAAGCGTTACGAGCTGATTGGACCCGATTCATTATTTCTAAGATGACGGTACGTTGATTTCATGTTAAACTGTTGATTAAAACAATTAACCAAACTAATTTTCAGATCGATGGCGCCTCCAGGAAGACTGTGCACAAAGGCCGCTGGGACAAGGTGTACGAAATATGCTTGAACAGCCTGGCAGCTTTGGAAGATATTGCCATGAAGCGGCGTCGCAATTTCATACTTGACCAGGTAAAACATAAACAAATGACTTACACACACCCGAAACAAAACACCAGTCCACAAACACACAACACACAAGATAACACAATGAACGAACGATAACCAAACACCAAACGAAACAAGCGAGAATGATACGTTGATGATGTCTTTGGCGCCCGGCCAACACACTGGGGCCCACCCAGGTCCCCTCGGGAACGAGGTGGCGGCCCACCAGCAGGGGTGCAACTCAGTTGCTCTACCATTTTTTTTTTGTTATGTACATTTGAGTATGAATTTAATTGCTCATTGCTCAAAACGTAGAGATCCCAAGTGCCCCCAGAGGGGTGCCAACTTGCTTAGCCGGCAGGCAGGTAAGTCCTAACTTTAAGTTGATCAGATAATTAGAGTGCTTAAGTTAAAGGCAGTAAGTATCGATGGCATACCCGTAAGCTTTAGCTTTAGGTGCAGGTGCAACAGTTGACGGGGCAGTTAAGAGGGCATTGTAAAGGAGTGGGGATGGATGTGAAATGAATATGGCATTGGAGAAAGATGAGTGAGTGAAATGGAATGGCAAGGAATGAAGGGAAGTAAAGTGAAGTGAGGTGAAGGAGGAGGAGGAAGAGGAGCGAGCGGCATGGAAGCCACTGTAAGTAGACAAACACAAATCCGATCGACGAGTCGTTCGCCTACAATCTAATCACATATACGTATTAGTACCTACTATCTCTACTCTCTATCTCTCTCTAAATGCCAACTATCTCATATATATGTATGTGTATCTACAGAGAGCTATGCGATGCTTCATCCTACAGCCAGCAGCACAGCCAACCACGACTACTTTTACCCCATTGTACATTATATTATCCCTATGCAAATTATTAAGTCAACTGTTGTTAGATGCGGCCGGGTTAACCCGCCTCCTCTAGGTATTATATTGATTGGTGTGCGCACCCCTTTCTGTAAGACCCCTCTCTGGCGGAGTGTGGGCGGGATAAGTGGGTGTCCCGCCGTGTCACAGGTATGTGTTAGTTTGTAAGCGCAGAAGCCGGGCTTCACGCGAGTTGGGCTCGACAGGAGTACACAGTACGGAGTGTGGAGTACGTTTTCCGGGGTCTGCAACCGAGCCGAATCATCAACGTGTTTCTCAAATGGCTTGCTATCCGTTCGACGACTATCCCAACAACAACAACCAAACCAATCCAACCAAACAACCAACTGGCAGACAATATCTGAACCCAATTCAACAAAACACCAACCAACCGATCAACTGTATTCTTGTAGACCAATGTGTATGCCTCGGCCCAGCGACGTAAAATGAAGGGTTTTAACGACTTCAAGCGCATTGCGGTTGTTTGCATACCCAGCGAAGATGAATTGAAACGTCGCATCGCCGAGAAAGAGGAAAAGGGAAATGCTTTTACAGTTAAAGAATCAACAATTAATAACTTACGAGGTAAATATTGTCCACCACACCAAAAGCAACGAATTGATAACAATATCAATATCAAATATCAAGAATAATGTACGATCGTATTACTTATGTTCTACCTATCTAAATAAGGAGACAATCTTGTAAAAAAGAAATACAGTATAAAAAGTTATGTAACGTATTTAGTTCTTAAGCAGCTGCACTTTATGTATCTGTACGTAATTGTAACTGTAAGCCTTTAAAAATATCTCATAATTTAATGATTCAAATTTTCATTATTCATTTATATTTATTCTATAAAAACTCCCCCAAGTCCCCTTGGCAATTGGAACGTAATAAGTATTATCTGAATTTAAAGTAAAATACTTACTAGAGTATCTTTGTTTATCTTTGTAATCTAATGAAAAAAAAAAATAATTTTTTAAAAATGAAAATTCTTTGGTTTCTACGTCCAGTTGTCAAAACTTGACCTGATCCTTCTTGCCCTTTTACTCTTCCTCTAAAATAATGCCTAATGTGTAATGATATTATGAGCTATTTGTTCTATCCTGCAACCCTACTAACGATGCACACGCAATCTTTTTCCAGCCAACTTCACACTTCCCTCGCTGGAGTTTGGCTGGTTTGATGACATAAACTACACGGAACTGACCGGAGACGAGGCCAAGAGCGAGGTCAAGAAGTACAACGAGAAGGGCAAGAAGGCCATCGACGCGGAAAGGTCGCGGGACAAGAGGTCCCGGGGAGGTCGCGACAACTACCGTCGTGATGACCGCAATAGGAACCGGTACAACGATGACCGTCGACGGGATTACGGTGGCCAGCGGCACGAAAGTCGGTGGAGCGACTCGAGGCGCGGAGGCGGTGGTGGTGGCGGCGGCGGCGGCGGCTACTCTAGCAATAGTGGCGGTGGAGGAGGCGGCGGCAGCCGTGGGTATGACAATCGCCGCAGCTATAACAGTGGAAGCGGTGGCCAGCAGAATTGGGTGCAGAACAGTCGCAGGAGCGGATACGACGACCGCGGATACAGCGGCGGCGGCGGCGGTGGCGGAAGCGGCAGTCGTGGCTACGACAATCGGAACCGGGGCTATGCAGGTGGCAGCGGAGGAGGCGGCGGCGGCGGTGGTGGTCAGCAAAACTGGATGCAGAACAACCGCAGAAGCGGGTATGACGATCGCGGCTACGGAAGCTCGCGAGACTATCGCGATCGAGATCGCGGCAATGACCGCAGTCGAATGGGAAGCAACGACCGCAACAGGGGCAGTAGCCAGAGCAGCTATCGCTCGGGGGGCGGCACTCATCAACAACGGGATTTTCGGCCTGGCCACCGCGACACCAAAGAAGATAGTCGCGGTGGCTATGAGCGGTCGGCTGGACAATCGCTGCCCAAGTACGGCAATAACTCTGCTGCCGGCGGAGGCTACGATCAGTACAAGCAGCAGGCGGGTGGAGCACCCGGCGGAGGCAAGGTAAGTAGTTCACGACATGCCCTTCGTTATTCGACAGTTAGCAGCTAACCGGTACCCCCGTTTCTGTGCAGGCCTCTCTCAGCGGCAAGTGGAGCACCTACCCCCAACACCATCAGCAGCAGCAGACGACGCAGCATCAGCAAACGGGCGTCTGGCAGACTCAGCAGCAGTCACAACAGTACCAGCAGACACAGCAAACTGTAGCGGGCCAGCAACCATACTGGGGCTATAACCAAATGCAGGGTAAGTAATGCATTCTGTGTGTGATTCCTGGGATGGCAACAACTGTATAATTTGGTGGTTTACCTGCCCACAGGTTATGGCAACCAACAGGCCTGGCAGAGCGCCGATCCGCAGCAGCAACAGCAATGGATGTCCTGGTGGCAGGTAAGCAAAGCGTCTCCTCTCCGATCGGAAAATGATGAAAACTAACTAACTCAAAACGCCTCAATTTCCCTCCAGCAGCAGCAACAGGGCTCGGGCGGAGCAGCGGCCGGAAATGCCAGTGGCGGGGCGAGCGTCAATGTGGGAGGCGCCGCTGGGAACAATGATGGCGGCGCCACCAATCATTATTGGTCTCAATATTCGTACTCCACACAGTCCAATGCGGGCGCCGACAAGAAGTAGAAAGCATTCTGCAGCCCCGTTCCTTCTGCCCAGAACCCTCTACATTATTGCGCAAGGAGTAAACCACAAATCTGAACTAAACTTTATAAAATAGTTTTAAAAGATTAACAAACAGTAAAAAGAAAATTAACTTAGTTTAGCCAGTTTTAGGCGTATGGCCGTTTGGGCTAGTCCAAACACAACCACAACGAGGAATAATCCTCAAGCAAAATTCTTACCTAACCCACAGAAGCATTGTGTACCATGAAGACGAGCTATTTTCGATATAAATTGAACCTGCACTAATGTTTTGTTTTTCATTTTCCATAAAGCATTTCCCCTTTTGACGGCGGCAAAGCAAATAAAAAAAAATCGGTCTTTAATCTGACTCCTCTACGTATCTAGGCAGTACAACTTGTTTTAACGTTTTATTATGATTATTGTTTTGTTTTTTACAATCAACGCAAACACTTGAATGGAAAGCATTAGAGAAGAAACATTAACAAATAAATCTATACATTGAAAAAAGTCAAGCAAATGGAGTTTGAGTGTAAAGTATGGGAGGAGTATTAAGGCAAGCATTCCCGACAAACTGGGATTAATAAGATACGCAGATATTCAAAACAAATTTATTACGTGAAATTGCAAACTTTTGACTGAAATAATAATACACTCTGCAAGAATATAAGAAAAACTTAAAATGTTTATTGCACCTACTACATCTACACATAAATTTTTCTTAAATTAATTAGGATGCTAATGGCAAAATTAAATGCACTATTTAATAAATCGGGTTAGTTGTGGAATCCTGACATTAAACAAGGTTTGTTATCTGTTGATTTTCCTTTTTAGTGGTGATAGTTTTGAAATATAATAGGGGCAACTTTATTTTCTGTGTAGTTGAGCTTTAAGCTCGCGTGTATTATAAAAAAAATTTCAGAACATTTTGTTTGCTTTTGCGTTTGGTATTTTTTAGTGTATTATATGCAACAGCTGTTGTGTCGGATATACATACATATGTACTCTGCCTTTTAAAAGTAAACCCAACTTTGTGGTAAGTGATCACTCTGAATAAAATTGAAATGCAAGAAAATACCAGTTATGGGATAGGTTTGAATTCTTCTACTTGCGTTTTAATGGTTTATGTCAGAATACACGTCCAATTCCAAAGAAAATCGCCTATGTGTAGTTGCTTTTAGTACATGGGCGATAAGAAAGCGTCGCCTGCATGACACATACATTAAACTTTAAAGTTTCAAGGAATTAAAGGTGGTTTCAATTGATTTTTCCACAGAAAGGGCACGGAACACGATCCCAAAATGGTGGCCATACAGTTGTTTAACGAAATCGGCAGCATTTTCCGAAACGTGAGTCAGAATTTGGTATTTTTGGTTCCGCACATTGCCTAACCGGTGGTTGAATTTGGTGTTCTTGCCACAGACCCCCACATTTGCCCTCGTTTTGGAGACACTGCTGGTCATAACCGTGATCTGGCTGCTGCTTCACAGGCGTGGCGGAGGACGTCGCCGTCAGCTTACCAAGGAGGAGGAGGACCGCATCATCGCCGACTACGAACCGGAGCCCTTGGTGGCGGACACCGATCCCGAGCATCCGCTGCTGCGCACCCGCATCGTCCAGTCCAAGGTGGGCAAGCACATCCGGGTCGATGGACACGACTGTCTCAACCTGGGCTCCCACAACTACCTCGGCTTCCTCGAGGACCAGGAGATACTGGAGGAGGCCTGCAAGTCGCTGCGCAAGTACGGCGTGGGATCGTGCGGACCGCGAGGCTTCTATGGCACCATGGACGTGCACCTGGACCTGGAGGACCGGATTGCCAAGTTTATGGGCCTGGAGGAGGCCATTGTCTACTCCTACGGCTTCTCGACGGTGGCCAGTGCCATTCCGGCGTACGCCAAACGTGGCGACATTATCTTTGTGTAAGGCACTTTTGTTAACCCCCCTCAATTGTGGCCCCCTTAAGACTCGCTTTTCGCAGGGACGAGGCTGTCAACTTTGCCATTCAGAAGGGCCTGGATGCCTCGCGCAGCACCATCGTCTTCTTCAAGCACAACGATGTCGAGGATCTGGAACGCCTGCTGATCGAAATGGAGAAGCGGGACCAGAAGAACCCCAAGAAGGCGCTCAAGACACGTCGCTTCCTCGTCGCTGAGGGCATCTATATGAACACCGGCGAGATTTGTCCACTGCCCGAGCTGGTGGCCCTGCGCCAAAAGTACAAGCTGCGTCTGTTCCTCGACGAGAGCATATCCTTTGGCACAATGGGACAAGGCGGTCGCGGAGTTACTGAGCACTTTAATGTCGATGTAGGTGAATAACTTTTTAATTAACAATATAATTTTAATTGGCTATCCTTCAGCGCGACGAGATCGATCTGATATCGGCAGGAATGGAGGGATCCATGGCCACCATTGGCGGCTTCTGCGTGGGCTCCCACTTCATAGCCGAGCACCAGCGTCTCTCGGGTCTGGGCTACATCTTTTCGGCCTCCCTGCCGCCAATGCTCACCCAAGCGGCCATTTCCGCTTTGGATCGCTTCGAGCGAGAGCCAAAGATTTTTGGGCAGCTGCAGTCCAAAGCCAAGTCGCTGCATCAGAAGTTTTCGCGTTTCACCAAGCTGACCCTGCGCGGAAATGAGTTGTCGCCAGTGAAGCACTTGTATTTGGCCCAGGCCGCCGACAACTTTGACAAGGAACTTAAGCTGCTCACAGAGGTGGCCGATAAGGTATGGGTTGCGATTTTCATTGCAGCCATGATAAACTTGTTAACTTCCTATATTTTTCACAGTGCATTGCTCGAGGAGTGGCCATTGTGCAGGCTGCCTACCTGCAGAACAGGGAACGCCAACCGGTGCGTCCAAGTATTCGCATCGCCGTCAACCGGCTGCTGGAGGATGCGGACATCGCCACCGCGTTTGAGGTCATCGAAAGTGTTTCTAACGCCGTCCTTTAGGTTCCTCCTTTAGAAAGAAATATGATCTAAGACAAGAGCCTTAATTGTTGTAATTAATTGTCTGCCGGCTCCAACATTTTTCCTGTCATTTATTCCCACCCAGTTCAGTATGCTTTATTTAAGCAAAACTATTGCACTACTATTTTGTTTTTAGCTGCATTGCCTTTAAATAAACACATTAAATCTAGGAAAAATTCCAAAGATTACAAACTTTTCTGATAAGAGCTGGTTAAATAAAACTTAAGGTTACTTGGCATCCATTCATTTTTTTTTAATTTTTAGGTGTTTTCTATTGCCTTCGAAATCACGCACGGCATTAAATATTCTGATAATGAAGGCACAATGACTGTGACTCAAAATTTATGACCATTTTTATAAGATTCAATTAATGTCGAAGGGGTGGTAGTTTTTCTTATCTGCATTTGAAAGGAACGGACTGGTTTTAGAACTTTGACAAGCTGCTTTTGTTAAAATCAATAAAACTTTGTTTTTTAAATAGATATAGTACTAACAAAATGTAGAATCAATATATCAGACTTATAGCAATCTGTTGTTTCTCATAGACAAATTTGAAAAGAATTGGCTTAGGGATATATTGAGAGCAAAGCGGTCTCCCTAGCAACCGTGTCCCAAATAATCTGTACCAATCATAACCCTAATGACTTTCAAAATGATGTACTCGATCCTCCAATGAACTTGACAGCGACGACCCCAAATAATGATGCTTTGCACATAACGCTCCGCTGCTGTTTTGCCGGTTCACATATGTCAGCCGCCAAAAGCGATCGGCGATCGGTAATCAGCGGCAACTGGGCGTATACGTACTATGCACCCAGGTGCTATCAGTGCGGGTACGCAACATTTGGCGACAAAAACATGCAATTGCAGCGCTTGGCATTCCGTTCGTTCGTTGTGTTGTTTACATACGCGAATGGAAGGGGCAAAGGCAAAGCTGCAAAAACAGCTGTTGCGTTGGAAAGCTCCCGTTACCCGGCGAGCTTTTGTGTTGGACTGCAGCTGATAAACGAGCACAGTTGTCGGCCAACAGGCAAACGAGCAGCGCCGTCGCCTCCGTTTATTTTTCCTCTGTTCTGTTCCCACCGAGAATCTTCTCGGGCTATTCCTAATCCGCCATGGTCGAGGTTAAGGACATCGAGAAGTTGTTTGAGATGGACGGCTATTTGAGGCCGCACGAGCACGAGATCCGGCGCCGGTGAGTAGAGATCCGCTTGCCAGGTGACACCAGAACCAGCACATCATCATGTAACCCAACCCAAGGTTGGCGCCGGCTTTATGCGCTCTCTATGCTGATAAGCGACTACGGCGTAACCCATGCTGCAAAGTGCCGTATCAGCTTCTTGGCCCGAGTGGCCCCACCTCGCCACCCGGTGACATGCAGTTGGAAAACTGCGTTCGCAATGTCGAATGAAGGTCGCCGGTGTTTGCTGCCCTCTCTCTGTGTGTGTGTGTGTGTGTGTGTGTATGTGGCCTATGTTAGTGTGTGTGGGTGTTTGCTAAAAAACATTTCTTTGGGAAGTGTTCGCAGCGTGCTGCCGTCGTGTTTGGAGCATGGATCTCCTGGCCTTGATGCCACTTTCCGGGTTGGCCAAATTGTGTCGGCGCCATTTCTATTTTCGGCTACTCTTCCGCATTTACGAATTTTGTTTTGCTTTCTTTTTTTGCTGAGCGCAAAACATTTGCATGAGAAGATGTTTTGTTTTCTATTCTGCAAGTTGATAAACAGAGTGTCTGCTTAAATTTTTAACACGAAGAACACTGTTTTAATTTCACCATTTATTTTGTTCTTTTTATTTTTAAATTATTATTTAAATGATCAGATTTGAGACCGAAACTTTCCAATTATTTACATATGATCTACGCTCTAGCTTATCGTGCCATCTTATTAGAATATATGTATGTATGAATATGAAATCTATCTCCATGTGACCCCATAAAAGAGTACTCATACTGATCACTAAAACAGCAGAGTCGATATAAGTATGTAAGTAGTACTTTTCGAGAAAAGGTAAAAACAAAACCAACAAACCTAAAAAGAATGAAGTATGTTGCCATTAAAAGTTTGACTTCTTCAAATAAATAAAAATAAAAATGGGAGAACGACCTTAAATCCCTTTTTAGGGAATTGTTATTTTAAATAACATACAAAGTTGAATAACATTTTTATAGTATAAAACTAATGTTATCATTCCCTTTGCAGTCATGGCGTGCTCCAGGATTGGCTGACCAAGATTAACCAGAGCGAGGGCGGAATGGAGGAGTTCTCTCAGGCCTACAAACACTACGGTCTCCATTTCCAGCCGGACAATTCGGTGATTGCCCGCGAGTGGGCACCTGGAGCCAGAGATGTTTATCTCACGGGTGATTTCAGTAAGTCATAGTGGGTGGCTAAAATCCATATACAAAGTCTAATCGATTGACCCAAACCACACAGACAACTGGCACTGGGAGTCGCACCCGTTCAAGAAGCTTGACTTCGGCAAGTGGGAGCTGCACCTGCCGCCCAACGAGGACGGTAGTCCGGCCATCAAGCACATGAGCGAAATTAAGGTGATCATTCGTAACCATTCCGGTCAGCTGCTGGACCGCCTGTCGCCCTGGGCCAAGTATGTGGTGCAGCCGCCCAAGTCGGCCAACCAGGGGGTCAACTACAAGCAGTACGTGTGGGAGCCGCCATCCTACGAGCGCTACCAGCGCCAACATCCGCGTCCAGCCAGACCAAAGTCGTTGAGGATCTACGAGTGCCACGTGGGCATCGCCTCCCAGGAGCCGAGGGTCGGCAGCTACGACGAGTTCGCCGACCGCATCGTGCCGCGCATCAAGCGGCAGGGCTACAACTGCATCCAGGTGATGGCCATCATGGAGCACGCCTACTACGCCAGTTTCGGCTACCAGGTGACCAGTTTCTATGCGGCATCCAGCCGATTTGGCAACCCGGAGCAGCTCAAGCGCATGATCGATGTGGCTCACTCGCACGGACTCTTCGTTCTCCTGGATGTCGTCCATTCGCACGCCTCCAAGAACGTTCAGGACGGTCTGAACCAGTTCGACGGCACCAACAGTTGCTTCTTCCACGACGGAGCCCGCGGCGAGCACTCGCTGTGGGACAGTCGCCTTTTCAACTACGTTGAGTACGAGGTGCTGCGATTCCTGATATCCAACCTCCGTTGGTGGCACGACGAGTACAACTTCGACGGCTATCGCTTCGACGGCGTGACCTCTATGCTATACCACTCCAGAGGAATCGGCGAAGGCTTCAGCGGTGACTACAATGAGTACTTCGGCCTGAACGTCGACACGGATGCCCTTAATTATCTGGGACTGGCCAATCATATGCTGCACACTCTTGACCCGAAGATCATCACCATTGCGGAGGTAAGTGATTTGAGAGCTTCTATATCTTGTCATACATATTTAAGATCTTTATGGGTCTGCTTTTAATGACCAATGTGTACCTTAGACCGGGTGCTTTTCAAAAACTTTTGTTGTACTCCAAAATTATAGGCATTTAAATGAAAAGTTTGTTTCCCTATAACTATTAACTGCTATTTTCAGAAATTAAGTTTAAATTTGTAGGGAAAGTAAAGTAAATTGAGAGTGTATGGCATTTTGTTCTGGTTAAATATGTAAAACAAGATAATAAAACTTTGTATCATTCCACTTAGGACGTATCCGGAATGCCCACCTTGTGTCGTCCTGTTTCAGAGGGCGGCATTGGATTCGACTACCGCCTGGGAATGGCCATTCCAGACAAGTGGATTGAGCTTCTAAAGGAGCAGAGCGACGACGAGTGGAACATGGGCAACTTGGTGCATACGCTGACCAACCGGCGGTGGATGGAGAGTACCGTGGCGTACGCAGAGTCCCACGACCAGGCACTTGTGGGTGACAAGACGGTTGCCTTCTGGCTGATGGACAAGGAGATGTACACGCACATGTCGACGATATCTGACTCCTCGTTGATTATCGATCGAGGAATAGCGCTGCACAAGATGATTCGCCTGATCACGCACGCTTTGGGAGGCGAGGCGTACCTCAACTTCATGGGCAACGAGTTCGGCCATCCCGAATGGCTGGACTTTCCGCGCGTCGGCAACAACGACTCGTATCACTATGCCCGCCGCCAGTGGAATCTGGTGGACGACGATATGCTGAAGTACAAGTACCTCAACGAGTTCGATCGGGCGATGAACGAGGCCGAGGAGCGCTATGGATGGCTGCATTCCGGACCCGCCTACGTCAGCTGGAAGCACGAAGGCGACAAGATCATCGCCTTCGAGCGCGCCGGCCTGGTTTTCGTCTTCAACTTCCATCCCCAGCGGAGTTTCACCGGCTACCGCGTGGGCACCAACTGGGCCGGCACATACCAGGCCGTGCTCTCCTCGGACGATCCACTCTTTGGCGGACACAACCGAATCGATGCCAACTGCAAGCATCCCTCCAATCCGGAGGGCTATGCCGGCCGCACGAACTTCATCGAGGTCTACACGCCATCGCGCACGGCCGTGGTCTATGCCCGCGTCAGCGACTAGCTACTGGACGAGCTCGACTCCGGATCGGGTCCCCAAAATTGTTAATGCCTAAAACGAATTTCACATATAGTCATAGTGTTTGTTAATGTTACGAATCGGGAAGCCATCATTGAAATATACGCTCATAGAGGTATAGTTTTCTAAAATTAATTGTTTTATTTAGGAAAAATGAAGTACAATTACTAAACGTTAGTTAATTGATGGATATATATTCATATTTTTTCCTGCTATCCGCTGGAACTTCGAGCGCGCATTGGACTCCTTTGGCCAAGCTAGAGTTCAGGGTTAATGCGACGAATTTTCATCTCAACAAAGGTAAGTGAGAATTCAAAGGCTTTTGGGGACCAGGTGCCCCAATGAATACCAAACACTTTGTTTCCTACAACGCCATCTTTAAGGTATAATCCATTGAGGGTACTGTAATTTCAAGTCTTTAAATTAAATTTGTTATTAGTTTCCAATTTGATATAAGTTTACCTGATTCCACATCTATCGTACCACCAACCGCCGCCGTACTTCACTGCGCAATTTTCATTGGATAAGTCGTTGTCGCGATCATACGTGCTAAACTTGTCCCACGCATTGTATATTAGGGAGTGTCCGGCTGGACCTCCTATGAAATGGCTATACACGTCTTTAATTCTGTACGATTCTGCTTCGCTATCAATCCCAAAACTATCGTAATAGGCGTATTTGGAAGTTCCATTAACATCGCCAAGCACAATATATAGTTCATATTGAGCTGAATCAGTCAGTCGATAAAGTTTTTCAAGCCCCAGGAAGAACTCTTGCCTTACATCTCCGAATCCATTCTTATAATCCTCCCACGTTCGATTGAAGTCCTCGGATCCATCCATACGCCTTTGAATCGTTAACCAGCCATCTTCATCGCATGGAGCTTCAAAGTATTTTATTCCGGGTATTTGTATTTTGTAAATGCCACTTGGACTGCCGTTGGGACATTCAGTTCGCTCCTCAATAAACGATTTGCTTTGACCCTCAGCACTTTCTAACCGACTTTTTAAGTCCTTTACAGTTTGCGTCATTGAACTCAGTAAGTCATCTTTTTCCTTGAGCTGTTTAGCTTGGGTACTGATCTGGTCAGTTAGCTTCTCATAAATCGATTTGCTTTGTCTTTCAGCACTCACTAACCGACTTTCCAAGTTCTTGTTAGTCTGCTCCATGGTATTCAAGAAGTCCTCTTTGTCCCTAAGCTGTTTAGCTTGGGTTCTAATTAAGTTGTTTTTTAAATTTAACTTAATCTGCCAGCTTTTAGTCATTTTTGTTATCTTCCACTGCACTGTTTGATTGACAACGTCGTTGATTGTCGTCTTACAATCTTCATAGCGAATAAAATCTTTACTTGCAGTTATTTGGTTTACACTGGTGAGAGGTAGCAAAATATGCAGGAAAAAAACCAAAAACCCCGACTTCATTATGTCGAGTGTTGGGCACCGTGGATTATAAACTAAACTCAAGAAAGAGGCTGTGGACTGTATATATAGGCAGACTTAGATAGACGCCATTGCGATAATGGCCTTAACAGCCGAAATTATAAGGAGTTTCCCACATCCGATAACCGTTGACCCAAAAGTTAAGATTCCTATGATTTAGTGCCACATTTGGGAAATTCGAACAACTTATCTCGAGTCTTATAGGAACTGTGCCATGCACAAACTGTCGTCTCACAGTTCTCCGCTTACTTACTGCTTCGATTACACAGGACAACAAAACTAAGGCGTTGTATAAATAATGTTGTAAGCATATCTGAATATAATAAATAGTACGATAGCAAACAGGCTCGTCCTAAAAGATTTTTAAATGCATACATTTTGTTGTTTTTTAAGAGCCTTTTCACTATATAAATTGCCTTGGGCCTAGTGCTAATCTAACTTAACATGGGTCTTTAATTAGATTAGACATTAGTTTTACCTAATATAGATGGAAATTTGAATCCAAAAACCTCACGCTAGAAACCAAAACCTACAATGCTAAGATAAATCTCTTGTAACATCATTAAATTTTATTTAATTTTAATTAAACTACAATGTTTTCCTTCATTTTCTTTCTTTTTTCAATATAATAAAATAAATACTTGTTTAAATAAAGTGATTTATAAGCCAGAATTATGTAAGAGCACTTTAGCGTAAATATTTGTATGATGACTAAAACGATCTTTCTTGCTTGTGTATAATATGTAAAAAACAATTTGTCATCTAATCACTCATGTTGAACAAATGTTTCCAAATAAATCGATATAAATTAGGTTTTATAAAATTATTTGTAAAACGATCCAATTAAAAGCACATTAGACGTAGATATGTGGGCTGTAAATAGCAGACATATCGCACTACCGAGAAACATGCACTCCATTGTTCTTGCCGTATTGATAAGTTACCTATCCTGGAGGGTGGTAAGTATATCATCTTCTTTTTTTTTATTTTATTTTTTATTAATTTGTTTATTAGCTATGTGAACCCTCTGTTATATACAAAATGAAGAACATCGAGTGCTCGACCGTGCCCGGGTACTCAGCGAACGCTAGGTGCTATATAAAGGCCCTTAACTGGAACAAGGCTGTGGCCCAAATGGATGTGGACCTGGTTAGGCCATTGCATAATATCTCAGTGAGCTTAGTTGAAGTGTTCCCCGTTTTTCTTTGTACATTTACAAAAAAGCCAACTTCGTTTAGGTCCAACTCCAACTCTTCAAAAAGGACTACAGCAACAGGTTCCAGCCTTTTCTTGTGGATGTACACTTAAACATATGCGATTTGTTATCAAAGCGAAGCTTCATGCCTTACGGCTTAATTATTCTCAAAGTAACAAAGCGATTTTCAAATTTTAATCATAGCTGCCCATATGCCGGTCATTTAATAGCGCGCGACGCATATCTCCCCGAATCTGTTTTTCCAAACTTTTTTCCATTGGGCTTCTACAAAATAAACATTACCATAATGGAAAACTACGTAAGGCCGCCAAATGCACACGTTGGGGGTATTGTGTGGTATGTCCAGGCTATGGAGCCAATCAAGACTAGGAAAACTGTGAATATAACAGCCGGTTAGTTAGTAGATACTTACCTTTCATAAATACCATGAAATTTTAGATTCGTGTATTTGTACAGAGAAATAAAATTATATAAAAAGGCAATGGAAAATTCCAAAACATTTGAATATTACAAACATTAAAAAGTTCAGCCGAACGTAAGATAGTTTTTATAACCTTGCAGAGGGTGTTACAATATCAGCAATCAGTTTGCAAACGAAGTGAAGGAGATATTTCCGATAAGGTATATATATTCTTGATTAGCATCACTAGGAGTGTTTCTACCCAAACTACAGTTTTAAAGCTATCTGCAATCCTCTTGTAGGTAGTGTATAAGTCGAAACAAGCCTAATCGGACGACTATAGCATATAGCTCACATGGGAAAAATCGGGAACAAAAGGGGTATGGTATTTCTACAAATCAGGAGTTCCTTCTGCAACAAATCAATACTGCGATTGCATTTGGCGCCTTGTTACACTGCTTCCGAAAAAAATAACGATAAGTAACAAATACGTTATTTATTGCTTTAAATTTTTAAAATTGTATTTTATTGTTTATAATAAATATATATATATGTGTACGTAAAGTAATATTAGCTTTATAATTTGTATCATACATAATGTAGGCTACTCGAGTTGCTTAATTTTTTGCCTTTTCGCTTCGTTATAATTTAAAGTATATCTTACAGAAGTGCAACTCATTTTTGCTTATTTGTCTTAGATTACATATTTTTATATATATTTTGAATCATTGTCTTCCATCGATTAAAGTTATTTTAGGCTTAACCTACTTCGCTTAGCTTAGTGTGTTGTTGTTGTTGTATTCTCGGGTTGTTGTTGTTTTCGCAAGAATCTTTTAAAAAAATACTTTAGTCTAAAGTATCGAGCCTACAACTTAGAGTAATGTTAGGTCAGTGCTATGCTTGAATTCCTATTTGTTTATGAATGGCATAACAAAATTGCAAATAAAATATAATATATAATATATATATATATATAGGTATGTAAAGAATATACAACACGTTAAAAGAAATAATGAGGACAAGGGGGTGGTGGTGGGTGTGGGGGTGCACAAGTAAGATTGGTTAACAAAAATAAATAAATATACTGAGAACTTATTGAGTAAATACTACATGAATTACGTTGCATAGTCGCCTGTCTATCTCTCTTATGCAAGGAACAAATTATATTTATAAGTACTTGTAGAGAACGCTCGCTTGGAGTTTCAAAAGTCAGTTATCATCTTTTCATAAAACGGAACAGTTCTCACAAAACTAAATTAGGCTAAACATATTTTGGCCCGCTCTCTAGGCAGGAAAAAATAGTTACAACTGGTTGGGGGTGTGTGTCTCGTCTCGTCTTTCTTTCTTTCTTTCTTTTCTTTAAATTTAATTTAGCTTAGGCGTACAAATAATTTAAACTTACGATGCTCTTAAGTATGCCTTGAAACGTACATATTTGATTCTTCCGCAACACCATTCGCGTGTGTGTGTGTGACTGTGTGTTGAACAACATTTGATTTGTAGTCTTGTAGGCATTTGGTTTTTGAATAAAAAAATAAATTTCGTATGCACATCCAACAGTGTGATAATATCAGTTTGTTTAGCTTGGCTTATGGTTTGAGTTATTATTCATTGTGTGACGACTATACACGCTTCAGTTTCCCATTGTAGAAACTCGCAATCCCTTTTCAGTTTATGTGGTGGCCAAATGTGACGATTTTTAACGTGTTCCTTAAGGGTTTTCTTAGGGTTTTGTTATCTAAACAATTAAACGTTGCCGACAGAACAAAGCTTTGCTTTAGCCTTGTCCCATGAGCAACCGAATCACGGCTGAATATTTCGGAGAGTTTTAGAAAAAGTAAGTGGTCGGCATTATGGTGGCACTGTTTAAAAATCGACCCATTTGGCCACCCATTAGCCCCTACGCGGCGAACAACTGAGCAGCAGCAGCCGCGGCAGCCTGTTGCTGTTGTTGCTGCTGCTGCTGCTGTTGCTGCTGTTGTTGCTGGTGTTGCTGCTGTTGCTGTTGCTGATGGGGAGTGGTCGCCAGGATGGGAATGGCCGTGCCGTCGGCAGTGAGGAGCAGGGTCTGCGTGGCCTGGGGCGTCGCCGCAGCCTGGACCTGGGAGGACGTCACATCGTTGCCGGTGGTGGTGGTGGTGGTGGTGGCCATGGCCACGTTGCCCGGCAGCGCTATCAGCTGGTGCTGGCCCGCCTTGCTGGGATGCGGCACCTGGGTGGCGGCGATTATGCTGCCGTCGGCCGACTGCAGCAGGATGGTGTTGGGCGGGAGATTGAAACAGGTCACCGTTCCGTTGGAGGACACTGTCTGGAGCTGCAGGGGAGGCGGCTGGGGGGCAGCCAACAGCATTGTGGCGCCCGTTGTGGCCGCCCCGTGTGCGTTCGTGCTGCTGCTCAGGTCCAGGCCATCGGTGGTCGTCGCCTCCTGCAGCTCCGACTGCTCCTCGCTGGGCTCCTCGTCGATTATCTCCTCGACCAGATCATCCTCGTTCAGCTCCTCTATGATGTCGTCCTCGTTCTCCAAATACCCGGTGGCCTCCTCCTCAACGCCGGAGCCCACCAAGTTGACGACGCCCGGCGGCGAGGGCGTGGGCGTCGGCATGGGCATGGCCAGGTAGTGGTCCCCCGACTTGGCCGTCACGGCCGTGCCCTTGGGTATGCGGAACTTTCGCAGGATTTGGGCTGTCGAGGAGGACAGCGCATCCAGAGTCACTGCATCGTCGTCCAGATCGTCCTCGTCGAGATCCTCGTCGTCTGCCAGAAGCTCTTCGGCGGCCACAGGCTGTTGCTGCACAGCAACCGCTTCCGGTGCAACAATAACTTGGCGCTGATTGCGACTGGAGGCATTGACTCGCACCAACGTGACGCCTCCGTTTCCGCTTCCGTTTCCGATGGCGGCCTTGGCATTGCCGTTGAGTATGCTGAGGGCTGAGGGCTGCTTGGTGGCACCGCGAGCGGCCAGCAGGATGACCGGAGTCTTCTTGGCCGCTGGCTTGAGGCCATTGCTGGCGCCGCTGCTGCTCACCACGGCGGACACATTGCTGCTGCTGCTGGTGCTGCTGCTGCTGTTGGTTTTAGGAGGAAGGATTGCATTAGTCGCATTGCTTGTGGGTGGCGGCACATGGGACTGGACATGGGTCTTGGGCATGGGAGAAGTTCGGCTCGAGTGGGTGACAAAGTCGGCGAACTTGTCCACGAAACTGCTGCCGCCGCCGCTGCTGCTGCTGGGTATGATGGTGTTGCTGCTGCCGATGCCGCTGCCGCTGCGACTGCAACTTATGTTGCTGTCGGCGAGGCGAGCACGGGCGTTCGCCTGCTTGACGGTGATCTCTTCGTAGTAAATTCGATGCGCTTCCACTTGGCGACGCTGCGAATCTTCTCGTGTTGTGTTCATGTTCATGTTCTTGTTTTGATTCTGATTCAGATTTTGATTCAGATTGTGATACTGATTGTTGGTGGTGTTCTGGGTTGTGTGATGGCTGGGTGTGTATGGCCGCTTGAACAATTGTTTCGGGTTGTTGTCGTGTTTAGAAGAACCTGTTGTTGTTGTTGTTGTTGTAGTTGATGTGATTGTTGTGTCGCATGATTATGAATTTTTGTGTGCAAATCATAGGGAATAACACAAAAACACAAACAACAGACGAACGAACGTAAAATGTTGTTGGGTGAAAAAAGAAAAAATAAAAACAATTTGATTAGCATATTTGCTGCATTCTTATTTTGATTTGTGTTAGTTTTCGTTTCGACTCTTCTTTCGTTTAATTTAGATGTTAGATATGCTTAAATCAAAGTTCATTTTGGTTAGTAAATGATAATGACACTTATGACTGATAGCTTAATCGAATGTGGATGTGTGGCGATTTTGTACTGTTTAGTGGTCGTTAACTGCCTGCACAGAGACTCAAACGAAAAGTGTGTGCAATTTTATAGAATGAGTATCGGTGCAAGCAGCTCCCCTTGATTTTTTCAGGCGAGTGGTGGTCAAAACCAATTGTTTTTAGGATGCGGGAACCCAAGGGACATTCGTTAGTTACAAAACAGAAAAAGGTTTATGCAAAACAAAATAAAACAAGAAAATAAAGTACACATACCTTTCACTAAATGTCCAATATTATTAGTTATGTTTTTTTATAGTAATTTATTGTTTCTTTTGTTTGGTTGTGTTGGCGATTTGTTATTTGTTTGTTGTCATTGAATCTCTGTTCTCGATCGGTGCTGCTCTTGCACACTCGCACAACAAGTGACGATGAATGGGGAATGAATTAATAAATGAGACAAGACGAGGTGTCCTCAAGCAATTGAGCATTACGAGTATGATGTGACGGATGTAAGTACACAAATGATTCGATAAGTTAGTTGGATTTGCTGGATTATTTCTGATTGCCCGCTGATCTGGGCTAACATTTGAAATGGCTTCCATTTGCGTTGCTTTGCTTGGGAATTATGGGTAGGGGTTTCTATTCAAACTCGTTTTTAAGCGATCGTTTTGATTGCGAACTCAGCGATGAGTTTTTATTACTTCATTATCGTATAGAATTTTTGGTACTTTGGCTGCAGCTTTTTGTGGCGGTCGATTGTTCAGAGAGCTAATAGCACTGCCTCTGATATATCGTAGCTATTGTTAAAATGAGTGTTTTTTTTTTTTTTTTTATTTTGGCGAGTGTTTTATAGTGTTTCATTGTTGTTTTAATTGTTTGATTGATTGATTGATTGGTTGGTTGGTGGGTTGGTTGTGTGTACATAAAATAAAACAAGAGAAAAAGAAAGAAAAAGAACAAAATTGCATTGAAGTATAAAACGTATTTGAACACAAGTTTTTTTCTCGAAACAAAAAGGAAACGAGTTGGTTATTATGATTAATTTTGGGTTATTAATTGGGGGTAATCGTTGGCATATCATTTTACAAGGAAGCAACAACAAGCCACACAAGGTGCAGTCTATTCGAAATAGAGTGCGGTACCTTTTCAGTGTGGTTTCATGATTGGTAAATAAATAAATGCACAAAAATCAATTCATACGACTAGAATACAAACTGAAAAACTCGGTTAAAAGGCTACAAAATCATACACATACGTAATAACTAAAGATTTACATAATGGATGAGTACAAAATATAAATAAAATATGCATAATCCTAGTTTAAAACTAAACAAGTTAATGCTTAATGTAGTATCCCCCTTAGTATTCCCCCTTATGTTCAGTTTATGTGTTTTGTAGGCGGCCATCGGGTGTTTCAAGAGTTTTTTTTTTGTCTTTTTAAAAGGCAAGTACACCCTCGTTGCGCGTCTCTAAATACGTGAAAGGAAGATCAGCGCAATAAAAGGGTTACGGAGGCAGAGAGTTATAGTTATAGTTATAGTTATAGATAAAGATACAGAGATATAGTACAGATACGGATACAGATACAGATACAGAGCGGCAATCTAATCGAGCGAGCGCGTTACACTAAGAGAAGTCGGGCAGACAGAGGAGGGAGTGGGTGGTGGTAGTGGGTTTTTGGTTAGTTGGAAAGAGCGTTTACCTAATTTCTTTGGTTTCCAGCAGCGACGAGGTGTTCACATCGTTCACCGCGTTTATCATAGAGGTGGGCGAGAAGGGCAGGTGGTACATGGAGGCGGTGTCCAGGGCGTAGGCGTCGCCGCCCTTGATCAGCAGCTCGTTCTTCAGCTCCATAAACTGCTGATGCGGATTGTGGTGCGTGGCGAAGGGGTGCTGCTGCTGAAGAAGTTGCGTCTGCTGGTGATGTTGCTGCTGGTGGTGTTGTTGCTGCTGCTGCTGGTGCTGGTGTTGCTGCTGCGTCTGCGCGTCCAGCGCGTTCGCATTCAGCGTGGGCTGTGCGCCGGCGTGCGTGGTGAAGGTGTACTGCGAGTAGGGACAAAGGTCGCCCAGCTCGGCCGGCTCCAGTTTGGGCTGGAAGCTCTGCAGGCCATCCGGCGTCAGGATTTGATAGCTCTGCACCGTCCCGATTACGTGCTGCTGCTGCTGCTGTTGCTGGTGTTGTTGCTGCTCGGCAGCCGCCGGCGTTGCCGCCGCCGTGGAGCTCAGATAGGTCACGTTGTCCAGCTCGTAGTGCGGCTGTTGCTGTTGCTGCTGCTGCTGCGACTGGGTGGCGGGCTGCTGGGGCTGTTGCTGTTGCTGCTGCTGCTGGGTCGTCTGATATGAGGTCGTTGTGGGCTGCTGGCGCTGAGCCTGCGGCGCCGTTGTGTATATCGCCTGGGTTCCGGGGTCCAGTTGGAGTGGCACCAGGTTGCCTGCCTGGTCCTGGATCATGATGCTCTGGCCATGCAGCTGCTGCTGCAACAGCGCCTGCTGCAGCTCCAGCTGGTTCGAGTAGATCAGCGTGGTGGTGGGCGCCGTCGGCTGACCGCCATTGGGCGTTCCTGGGCCGCGCTGCAGACCCACGGAGCTGGTGGCCCCCGGATTGGCCAGCGCCAGCTGGGCCCCGCCCGGCAGGATCATCCCGCTGAAGTCCAGCGAGGGCAGCGTCTGCAGCTGGTGCTGCGGCTGCGCCGGCGTCTGCGAGGGAGCCAGCGTGGTGGTCAGACTGTGCTGCATCTGCTGCTGGTGCTGCTGCTGCTGCTGCTGCTGCTGCGGGTGACTCACATTGACAGGGGATTCCCCGTTCTGGACGTCGTCCAGCACACTGTCGATCTGGGCCAGCCGCTTCTTGGCCGGCGTGCTGCCGTCGCCGCCCTTGGACTTGCGGACGCGCGGAGTGCGAGCGGTACGCGCCCGCTTCGCCGGCGGACCGTCAGCCTTTAGCGGCGTCGTCGTGGCCGACGGCGGCATGGGCACGTCGCCGTGCTTGTCCTTCTTGTGCATCTTCATCTTGTCGGGGCGCGAGAACTCCTTGTTGCAGATGGGGCAGGCGAATATCTTGCGGTTCTGGCCCTCGTGGAAGAGGTAGGCGTGCCGCTGGAAGCTGTACTTGTTCTTGAACGTCTTGAAGATGTCATTCTTGGCACAGACCAGGCAGTAGGCCACACCATCGATGATGTGCTCGTAGCGGGCAATGTCCAGCCCGCGCACGCTCATCTTCTCCAGGTACTCGCCCTGCTCGTCGTCGGCGATGACGCGCGTCTTGCGTTTGCGCTTCTGCTTGGCCGCCGCCGCCGATCCCGACTTCGGCACCATCGACGACATCAGCGTCGTCGTGGGCGTGGCCGCGCCCGCCTGGTTGTCCTGACTGATCGTGTAGCTGGTGGTGCCGGCCGCCTGCTCCGCCGCCTCGGCCTCCACCTCGGCCTTGATCACCTGGTACTCCTCGTACTCGTGCTCCTGCTCTGCATCGTGATCGTGATCGTGGTCATGGTCGTGATCGTGGTCGTTCTCCGTATCGTGCTCGAGACTCTGCTCCTCGTACTTGACCTGCAGCAGGCCGTTCTCCTCCTCGTCCTCCTCGTCGCCGACGATGCCGTGCTGCGGCTCGTACTTGATGATGTCGGCGGCCACGGCGCTGCTGCCGTTGCTCAGACAGTCGCTGCTGCCCGGCTCGCTCTTGAGCACATGGTACTCCTCGTACGTGCTGCCGTCGAACTCGATGATCGTTCCGTCCGTGTTGACCAGCGCGGTGGTGGTTGTGGTCGCGGCGGCATTGCCCTGTGCCGAAACTGGAACGGGCGTTGGAGCGGCGGCACTCACTGCCGTCGGCATTCCGCCGTTGTAGTTCTCAAACACTATGGTGGTCGGGGTTTGTCCATCCTCGCCGGTGGTGGTGATGTAGTGGTAATGTGGCTGTGGCTGCTGTTGCTGCTGTTGCTGCTGCTGCTGTTGTTGCTGGGAGATCGTGTCCACTCCGTTGGTGTTGGCGTTCGTGTGCAGGATGGAGGACGAACTAATAGTTGTGACCACATTGTCTTTTGTTTATATATTTTTTGAAAATACATATTTGGTTTGGTTCATAAAAGATGTGTTTGAATGTAATATTTGCATAAATCAATAAATCAATTCGTAATCGAAATCGAAATCAATCAACAATTCACTCAAATCAGGTTCGGTAGAAAAACAAATGTAGTGCATAATGAAAGCAAATCGCGGCTAAACATTTGCGTGCAAGTGCCACAAATGGGAAGCATCTGAGGCATTTGCACGGGCCGCTTCTTGATCGAATCGATTGGATTTGGCAGCAATACAACAGGATATAAGGATAGAAAGTGAGTGAATTGGTTTTTGTTTGTCGGTAGAATTTGTGTTTTTACTTAGATCTACTTTACAGCAATCGTAATCGTAACTCTGGTACAGTACTCGCAACTCAATACGTACTAAATAAAATTAAATAAATAATCGACTTGAATAACTGAGGGGGTTTACAGGAGGACAGAGCAGAGGATGAAACTGGTGGAGTGTTGGCCAACGTTGGTCAGACTCCTCCTATTTTTGTTTGGAGGAGCTGAAAACGGAGTGTGTTTGTGTTGTGTCGAAAGTGGTAAACAATAAGTGAAGTATAGAAGGGGATAGTGTCGTTGCTAAAAATAACTAAATCATAAACGCAAATCTAAAAACTATGAGCTCAATTTAAGAGATGGCGACCAATTTGGTTTTCACCCTTAGGCGCCAAAACTTGAATTGCACATTCTTAAACTAGCTAATAAAGTAAAATAATACGTGATCAACATTTGAGCCTTTTTCGACGCGCTTTGCACGAAGTTTCCTCGCATGATTTGTGCATTTATTTATGTGATAGTTCCAATATTCATGACAATTCGAGAAGAGACAGACACAGACCTGGGGAAGGGTGGTCGTAAATTAGACGAGTATGTAGTGTGTAAGGCAGTCGAAAGCGGTTGTTGTTATTAATTTGGCGATGCGATTGGATTTTGATATCTTCAGATAGGTCGGTGGTTAATTGAAGAGTTGCCTTTTCTTTCTTTGCTTTTCTTTGCTTTCTTTTTTTCATTTTCTCTTTTTATTTTTGTTTTGTGAGGGGCAAAGGTATGACAAGAACACCGCAAATGGAAGTCAAATTCGTTGTTCTTACTCGAAAACATTCTCTCTAAATGGCGCGGTTGAATTTTGGCACAAAACATTAACAAATCATAAAATCAGTATTGAATGTTGGATGGCAAAAGATGGAATGGATTGCAATGGATTGGAATGGATGACATGACATTTCTGTGCGACACTTACAAAACAAAACATTTGATTTGGATTCGAATTTGGCCAATTCGGATGACGGTAAAATCATAAAGGGGTGAGTTTGTATTTACAATGAGCGGTTAGTGGTAATAGCTTCAACAGAAACACCAAATACGAGTACATAGGAGGGTTAAACCATACACAAAGACTACAACCAACAAACAAATGAACATAAAGCAAACAAATTCAAGGCGGACACTTACCGGCAACATTCTGCTGCTGCTGCTGCTGCTGCTGTGGACTGCTGGCCGTTGTTTGATATGAAGCCGTGGCGGCAGTTACGGCATGTCCGTTTGCATCACAGAGTATTTCATTTTGCAGTTGATAGACGTTGCCGTCCGTACTGCCGTACTGTTGCTGCTGCTGCTGCTGTGGAATGCCATTTAGGGTATTGGCCGCGGGCAACATGTTGACGTAGACAATCTGTTGCTGCTGCTCTTGACTAGACTTGGATGTGGATGCTCCAACTGCTCCCGCTGCTCCGGCACTCGGCTGACTTAGTTTTGGTATCTTTCCCTCAAATTTACGCGATTGTTGCATAAACTGCAACGCCTGCTGCTCCTTTTTGGCATCTGAAAAAGGGCAATCGATAGAATTTAGTGCTTGTTCGGGACAAGATTTTCAGTGATAGTGATTAAATGCGGTTGGTATTGTTATTGTTGGTGTAAACACACGCACACACATGGACTCTGGGGGGGTTCTGGGGGTAAGGTATAGCGATTGGGTTGGATTATGGAGGTGAGTAGCCAAAGCGAAGGAGCGAATGAAGCAAATTCTGGGGCAGATTCTGGGGCGGCAAAACAAGAAGAACAGGCCCAGGCAGCACCAACCAACAACACCTTGGATTCGGTTTAGTAAAACAGTTTTGGTTTTTGGTTAGTTTTTAGCATAGATTTAAAAGCGTGATCGTATATTTCTCTTACGCACTCTTACAATTAAAACAAACTAGGCGACTTATTTGTACATTAAACGCAAAACGAAACGATGAAATGCTTGTCAAACGGTTTTAAACACATGGAATTTTAAAAAAGAACCGAAAGGCAACGAAGTAGCTGTGAAAAGTGGAATGATGTAGCTAAAGGAGGGGATGTTTAAATGCGGCATTGGGTTAAGTGTGTTTGGGATGGCTTGGAGGTGGTCAGGTGAAGCAGTGATTATGTGGATGCAGTGGTGCAGTGGCTGCTTTAGCTGCTGCTCTCACCTCCATCACCGCCATCTGCCGCTGTGGTTAGTGTGGTTGGTGTAACTGCCGCAGTTGTTGTTGGGGGCGATTTCGCCACAGTTGCTGCCGCCGGCGATGTGGCAGTGGTGTCCTTTTTCCGTCTCGTTGGCGTCTTGCGGGGCGTGTTGCCGGCCTTGCCACGTCTCGCACCCCGTGACGTCGACGAAGTCGAGGATGCCGGCGATATGGAGCGGTCGTCCTTGGTGCGTGGACTGCGACCTCGACTGCTATTTCGTGAGTGCGTCCTGCGCTTGGACGCCAGCCAGTCGTCATCGTAGTCGGCATCATACCGGCGCTTCTGCTTGCGCCGCTTGAAGTCTTCTTCCTCGTCGTCGTCTTCTGTCAACAAGCAACAAGTTAATGGGAAGAGACAGAGAACAATTAGCGAGAAAGGGAAGAGATTAAAGTTCAGCTGGGGGGATTGACTACTCAAGGGCACCTGCCGGCGGCCCACACACCTGTGCCGTCGTCTATGTACTCCAGCAGCTCCTGCTTGGTCTTCAGGTTCGCCGGACTCTGCAGGCTCATCGCGTCCTCGTTGGCAAAGTCGCCCTCTTCGGCGCCCAGATCACCGGTGTCCAGTGTCAGCACGCTCTCCTTCAGCATGGCCTTGACATCGTCGGGCACGTTGGGATTCTGTTGGATTTCATCCAGATCCAGATCGGGATTGCGTTCCTTGAAGCTCTTGGCCTTGGTGGGGTTGCATTGCTTTTTCATTCTGCGGGTGGGGGGGGGGGGGGGATAGCGGTATACAAGAACAAGAATAAGACAAAGGTCCAAGGTGAACGCCTCAAAAAAAAAAAAACCTACTTTTTATCACACAGCAAGACATCTAGGTGTGGTGGCAGTGGAGCTGCGCTGGGCACCCCGTTCGTCGGATCCTCCGGATGACGCCCCACGTCGCGACCCTCCATCCACAAGTCATAGCGGTCACCCTGGAAGCGCTTGACAAAGGTGTCCATCGATATTTTGACCATGTCGTTGCTGCAGGTGCACTGCACGGCCCGTTTGCCGTACTCGATCCAGCGCTCCATCGCAAAATTGGTGGACTCGGCACAGTTGAAGCCGTGATTGAAGCCGGCGTGGTAGCCAAATGGAAACGTGATCATGATCTCGCCCGCCTCCTGCGTGATCTACAAGAGCCGGATATGTAACGGCCACTAGGCGGGATAACTACTGATTAACGCACCTTGCTGACGGGCACATCGTGCTGCTTGAGGATTTGCGGTGAAATGAGCGTCATCTTGTGGCGCAGATAGGCGTTGCAGTTCTTGTAGCTGGCCGGAAAGTACTGGTTGGCAACCTTTTCCAACTTGCGGCCGCACTCCGGCGGTACCACGTACCACGTCTTGGGCGCCCCAAAGTGCAGGTAGTTGATGGAGTACAGGTCCATGTCTTCCGTGTGCCATGCAAAGGTCGTCTTCCACATGCCAAAGTACAAGTAAGCGGTGTTTACGCCGTCTATCTGGATGTTGTAGTCCTTGTTAACAAAGTCTAGGATGGTGCCCAGCCGGTTAATGTTCCAGCTCTGCAACGGCAAAGGCAAAGGCAAAGGCAACGAATCGTCAACGGGGAACGGAAAATGAAACTCAATCTCAAGCCCTAATCAACTTACATCCTGGTCGGGATCTGTGATGCTCCCACTGACATCTGCACCGTAAATGGGCGCCACATATGTTATGTTTTTCCAATACTTTCGCTCCAAGTCCTCAAAGTCAAAGTGTTTGGGAGTGGCGTAACGCTCGGTGCTGGCCAGTTCACTGAACTGCTTGACCGTCAGTGGCTTCTTCTGTATGTTTATCTGTTGGTAGTAGCCCTGTTTGCCGGTGACCACCTGGCAAATGGGCGCCGGAATCGTCACGTTCAGGGCATCCAGATCATCGTACCCACTTCGACGCGGCACCCATTCTGGTGGAGGCACCACCTTCGCCAGACCAGCTTTGTGGGCACCCTGGGACTCCATGTAGGCAACATATTTGGGAAAGTCCTTTGAACTCCTCCCAAGTGGGTCTAAAGACCATTATGCGGGGCACCTCTGACATTTTCATTTTCCTCCCAGCTTTGATTTCGTTTTCGTTTTATTCTGAGTCTAGTCTTCTAAATACTCAACGAGACACCTTTCTCTCGGAGTTCTATGTTTCGATCTGGAACTGTGATAGAAGCAGCATTAAAATTCCGTTCTCCGTGCGGCCCATTAATCTCGAGCAGATGCCTAGCCCGTCCGCCCGACTGCCTGCCCCGTCGCTAAGCGCTCAACGATCAGATCGCTTGGGATCGGCTGCCCTTCAGAAAACAGAGAAGGAGCGCAGGAACAGCTGCAACTTTTCGAGGTTTTTTTTTTTTTTTTTAATGGGCGCGGCAGCAACAACAGCAGGCAGGCGGGCTGGCGGGCTGGCTGGCTGGCTGGCAGGAGAATAGAGGCTGGCAGGATATGCAGTGGCCGCTGCCCCTGCCCCTGTTCTTCGAGTGGTTTTCTCTTGTGCTAGCAGGCCCCGTATTAACCCATAGGAACCCATAAAAAGTGCAACGATCGTTAATTTGATAACCTTACAAACTACGTAGAAATGTAAATTGAATAAAAATATCACATTTCATGCAGAACTGGCTGAAAATTTGAGAGATTAAGAAAGCGCTTTTTTAATGAAAATATTATGAGCTGAAAATGTTAAATTCATTTGATTGTCTTACCAACAAATATTTAATGATACAAAGCTAGAGAGTTAAATGAACAAAATGTATTATACCTATATGAAAATAATAGACGAGATTAAGCAAATAAAATTAAGCAATAAACAAATTAAATAAGTTGGGAGGCTTGACTTACAGCGTTTTTTTTTTAAAACATACATAAAAGTGGTTTACAGCATTGTTTTTAATTAAAAATAACTTTCTTTCATAAAATATACATTCATAAATATAGCTAAAAATTAAACCTACATGTATCTACCATTAACATTTAATTAAATTAAAATCTGGATGCTATAATAACAATCATGATATGTGAGGGGCTTATAGAAAACTGTGTGTCAAAAGGGATAATAATTCTTAAGATCGCGGTTTTCAAGTGAACGGACGGACATGCCTGTTTTGCTTGAATTTAACTCTTGAAATTTTGGGTACAAAAACTACTTAGTAACTTAAAAACAAAAATTAAGCATATTGCATACATTACATTACACATGTTATAAGCGTTTTAAATTTAATTTGACTTTAAAACATTTAAACATTTTTTTAAACACAAAGATAAGGATAAAATGATGAAAAAAAGTTTAATTTAAATATTAAGACGCCTAAATTAATATTCCAACAAAACAATTTTCCTAAAATTTGATCAGCAAATGAAACAATTTTTAACCAACTATAAATAAAACGTACATCCAAATTTATTGTTGGATAATTTTGTTTGGATTTTGGCTTAAATTTCGCTGTCTGTATTTCTGTATACGTTAAAGCCTCCCAAAAAATCACAATAAATCAAACTGAAGAAGATAATTAATTATTGAGTGCCAGGACGAACCGTTTTCCCCGCGGCAAGCCATTTATACGTATTGAAAACGCCCAATAAGCAAATGACACAAATCCGGCGACATCTTTTTCGCAGTCAATACCAATGGTTTTCCGTTTGTTTTTCCTATTTTCCGCACAAGCAGATTGCAAGCTCTGCAGGACGGAGGAGCAGCGAGGATAACGATAACGAGGACAACGCTGTGCGAGACATCCCAGAAAACTAGATGAAAATTTACGCAATTTTTCGGCCACGCAGAAAACTGTACCACCACCCGAGGATTTCAGAGAGCGAGGATACCAAAAGGAGCGAGAGAGAGAAGAGCCGACGATGATGGGGAAGGGGAGGGGTGAGGGGGGCGATGACGAGTGCGCAAAACTATTTGCTAGTTACAAAAAGAGAGCGAATGGGAGGACTGTATGCAAAGGAGCGGGCAGGATATACTCGCTACTGAGGGGGTTTCAAAATGAGCGAGTCGCAAAGCAGCGAGTTCATGTGCGTGTGTGTGTGTGTTTACGAATGTGTGAGTGTGTTTGTGAAAGGACGAAATTCAGAACTCACTTGTGATGTGTTTCGATGGTTTTTTTTCTGCTTCTCTAGTTTATTCGATGCTCTTCGTGCGTAAGACCCAAAAAAATGGCATAAGTAATTTTGTTACTTTATGAGAAACGCTTGCTTGTTTTTGTTGTTCTTGTTGGTGATGCGTTGCTTTTGTTAGTATTGGGTAGTAGTTTATTGCACATTATTTGATTGTGTGTTTGTATATAAAACTTCTGCTAACAGTAACTAATTTGCACAATTTGGATGTTTGATTCAACACTTGAAGCACTCTTTTGTTTTGCGATTCTTAAAGAATTATTTAGCTTTGGTTTTGGGAGGGTGCTTTATTTATTTTATTTTGGTTTATTTTATGCTATCCTGCAACATCTGATGGCGTCGTTGTTTTGCGTTTTACAGTCTTTGACTTGGTGGCAGCTCTCTCTTCGAGGATGTATATATATATATATGTGTATATGCAATGAAATAGCTAACGAAAAGCACTCACGACGGGCGCGACATGTCTGAGCGGTCTGAGCGGCAAGCGTCGACTGAACGGCAGTTCGATGCCAGGACGATGGCGACGCAGGCGTCGAACGAACTCGCTAACACTCATTTTCACACACACACACACACTCTCAGACGCAGAAACACGTACGCATGAGAGCGTTGTCCTTTTAATGCGAATGCTCTGGTCAAAGCATAATGCGAAAGGAAAATTGGTGTAGAGCAAGAGGGAGACGGCGCAAACAAGTTTGGCAGGATAATTGTGGAAAGGAAAAGGCAAGCCCAAAGGAAAACTGACAGTTTTTATTGTTCTTTTTTCCTCCAGCCAACCAGCCATCTATTCATCCGTTCATCGAACAATCCGTTTTCCCTGCTCTTTCGTTTCATTGCGAAAAGCAAATGTTGCAAAATGAAAAACGCATTCGCCATTCGAAACGCTCTGCTCTCGCAGTTGGGACTTCCTTTCGCAAACTCTCTCTATCTCTTTAAGCAGTCACAGAAATCGCAAAGGACTTAATCCTCATTATGCATTGTGTTGGCCTGGTTTTCGGATTTTAGCGAATATCTAATCTGGGTCTTACTGATCGAGGATCGCAAGCGATCGTTCGTAGGTAAGCGACTGTGGCAGGGGTTAGAGTTTAAGGATCCACTTGAGACTGGTACCAAGGACACTCACTATTAAGACGGCTATGTATGGGTAATTAATAATTCAATATTTATAAAATCATTGCAGAAACAACAAACAGGATATAGATTTAGAGTAACGGTCTGCATAACACATTTGTTTGCTTATTTTTATTATTAAATATGTTAGTAGCAAGCAAATTTGCACCCGTAAGCTTCAAATATTAATACAAGTTAATTAATTATTAATTCGGAATATTAATACAAAAGCTAACAGGGCAGGCTATATCGGAAACTTTTACTTTAAAGATGATAAATAAAAAGCACTCGATCACAAAAAATATTTATTTCATTAATTTGTGTTTTAGGAATAAATCTGAACAAAATACATTTTCAGATCTTTGGCTTTCTAACAGCTAACTGACAATTTCTTTTGCTACTTCACTGAGAAAAATAATACAACAAAATGTTATATAAATAAGTCAAAAAATAATTAGTCTTGTCTAGGATCGCACCTGGATTACATTATAGAAATATGCACATATTAATAATAAATTAAAATAACGAAATTGCATTCCCCTCGGTTAATAAGGAAGAAAATGTATAATTGCAGGAACTACTAATTGCTATAAATCCCCAAAGTATCAAATAGAGTTTGGCAAATCCCTTATAATGCTCACTTTAATGGAAGAAATGTTTCTGGAATACAAATTAGCACATCTGCAAAAGCGCAGGATAACTGCAGCAAGTAATTACGTGATAGCGTTTCGATAACAAGCTTCCCCTCATCCTGTGAGCAGAAAACCCATACAAAAACCAACAGAAAATTATAAAACGAAACAAAACGGGGGAGAGGGAGATGGGCAAAAAAAAAATGAAGCCGGGCTGAGTAATAACAGCAGCATAAAACAGCGAACGGAATGTCGCGGAGAAGTATAATTTACAACATGTCATTAGTCGGGCAACGCCTACGGATAATGGAGCTTGGGGGAGCGGTTAACGGAGAACGAAAACGGCAGGATCAAAGCGTGACCAGAAAACAAAAGAATGGTCACACTGCTCGCCAAGACTTGGGCATTAACAAAAGGTGGCGGGGTGTCGTGTCCAAGGATCCTGGAAACTTGTTTCTCAGGAACAACTCAGGCATAACGTACAGAGAGAGCGAGCGAAAAAGGACGAAAGAGAGAGAGCTTGCAGAAAAGCAGCGAGAATGACCAGGCGGCGGCTTCGACTTCCGGCAGGAATTACTCACTTCCACACACACACACACACGTTCAGTGCTGCAGTTGTGTACACAATGTGGTCATTGACTGAACGGTAAAAAGCGAAAACAGGAACCAACAGCAGCAGCAGCAACAACAACTGGCGATGACGTCGTCGACGCAGAACAACCGGAGAACCGCCATAATGCGCGTCCCCTTTTTTCACGTTCCCACTTCCCCCCTACCTTTTGAAATTTTATATTCCATTCCACACACACACACACACACACACACACACACACAAAATTTCGTCCTGTGTCTCGTGTGATTTCACAAAGTATTTCTCTAATACAATTTCTCATAAAATTTCAATTCGAGCTCCGCTTCGCCTCAGCTGCGACAACAACTACAAGATTATTTATGCTTTTTTCCTTGTTCCTGCCGCTTGTTGTAGTTGTTCCTGCCGCTGCTGCCAGTTGCCTGTTTTATATCCTTTTGTGACGCTAAGCACGCGCGTCGAAGCCGCACGGTGGGCTCAAAACATATATTAAAGGTAACCTTTTAAATTTGCTACATCTACTTTTAGTCACATGCAATGTATTCAGTTTGGTTGTTATAAATATATAAATTTACCTACAGCAGAGTTAATAATTGTCTTTTTTTTTATGAGCTTCATGATTTCGAATCCTAAATAAATTACATTAAAAGTTAAAAAAAAACAAAAAATGTATAGCCTCAGTTTAAAATATAAATATTTACTTTTCTTCCCTATATTCCGATATTTAAATCAATTCATTGTTTCATTGCAAGCTTAGCATTCGCTATCGACTCCAAAAAATATGCAATGATTTTTACAAACGTAAAACCTACAATTTTATGTTCAAAAGCCTCGTCTATAGAGTTTATTTAATTAAATTTGTTAAAATAAAAAAAAAATTAATTTAAATTTGTTAAAATAATTTTGTACCGAAAAAGTATTTTTGAAAATCAACTTTATCTATAATTCTAAACCTTTATCCGAGGCATTTTAAATTTTTATATTTTATTCATTCCGGAACGAGAAATGCCACTGTGCGGCGACGACAGGCATCGACCGAAAAGCAAAGCACGCGTCCCCTTTTCGAAGTTTCCCTTTTGTTGTCCTTTATCTCAATTGCACAACTGTTTGGCTTTGGCTCGTTTCTCTGCCTTTGCCGCTGGCCTTTGTTTTGTTTTTATGCTTTTCGTTTGTTACAATTTGTGATTCTGGTGCGTGTGTGTCTGTGTCTGTGTCGGTGTCTAGTATCCCTGCGAGTCCTGTTTAAGCAGGCGCCCAGCCACAGTCGTCCTGGCGTCCATTCTTTTGCCTGTTATTGTAAACTAAGTGAATAAAAAGCGCTGGGGAAGGAGGGAAATGCGAGGCGCATGACAAGTTTCCCGTTGCAGGCTTTCGGCGCACACTCGCTGCTCTCTATCTCTCTATTTTTCTATAATTCTCCCAGCTCGATTCTCTATTTCTCTTTCTCTCAGCTGCAGCACGTCCAGCAGCTGCCGTCGCAATCTAATTAATTCTCCTTCTCGTCATTGTTCGTCTATTGCTCGACACTTTTTGCATCCCAGGACTTATTGGTCCACAAAATGGCGGCCATGTGGAGCAAAAAAGCAGAAAGCATATATATATATAAATAAAAAGGGAAAACTTTTTAAAACGCCAAGCCCGTGCTCAAGTAGCAACTTTGCCATCCCGGGGAAAGTCGATCGGAACAGGATGTGCGCCACAGGACCTTGGTATCAACATACACATGAAGATGTTTGTGCTACAAATTTGGATATATGGGTCTGTGAAATATAGAACGAGGCCAAGAAGCACTAGAATTTCTATGTCTAAAAAAACCGATAAAACGTTTGGTTTCAAGAAAAATGAACTAATAAACTTTTTATCTATTTTTTTTAATTTGTCCAACACATCAATTTTCTAACCAAAAACATTCAGTCTTTTTAAATGGAATAACCTTGCATATGTAAAAAAATACAAAAACTATGATTATTTGTATTATTATTGTATTAATTTATTAAAAAAGTTATGGAATACATAAAAAGAAAGACGGCCAGGATTTTGTTCTAAAGAAAAAGTTTGACAGAAAAAGCAATAGCCAAGTAAAATTAAATGAAATACATTTGAGAATATTGAGACTGAAAAAATATTGGAGCTCTGCAAAGTATGCAATAATTGCTCAATGAAGCCCCTTTGTATGACAAACTACACAATAGCTTTCCAGCTAATGCTGTTATTATAAGCTTAAACCTTACACAACAGCATGTGTTTTAACCCCTTACTCCTTACCAAATTTATTGGCATACCATTAGTCGGAATCAAAGGGATCGCACCACCCACTGGCGGCCACTGCAACTCAACTACCCGGCGGGGTGACGACCTGTTAAGTTGACAACTTGTTCAATTCAAGCACGGCTCGGAACCACCACACCTGACCTGCAGACTTCGGACGGGATCTGTGCCAAAAGCACCACCTAGTTCAGGGGTATGTTTGTTATACTTTATGAATGGAAGCGGGAGCGGATGCTCCTTGTTCTGCTTTAACTACCACTGCCGGTTCGCTCTGTTTTGGTTTCAATTTGTTTTTTTTTTTTTTTTTTTTTTTTTGGGAAAACCCCTAAATATGACGAAGACGTCGTGTGGATGGATGACATGCCGGCACACGCCACGCCACCGAATCCATATCCGTGTCCGTATCCGTTCCCGAGGTGGTGGGTTCAGACTCAGAGGCACATGAAAATGAAAATGAACATGACCAAGAGCCAGAGCAAGAGCGGATACGGTCGGTGCCGGTGTCTGCTGGGGTTGCTTTCGTTTGTTTACATTTTGGGGGTTTTCCCAACGTCCTTGCACCTACGAGAAGGCCGTGCGGTTCGATGTGGTGCGTGCGTGTGAGCGGAACCACCCCATGCGCCATGTGGCCCAGAGCAAGTGCGCCAATGTAGGTCGGTGGTTGCTCTGACGCTGGCTCTGGCTCTGGCTCTTGCCCTGGTGGTGATTCAAAAAATATGCCCAGACATGTCTAAGGGTTACTGCCACTGCCACTGCCACTGCCACCGCCACCGCCACTGTCACAGTTCGGTTTTTGTTTATAAACATTGCGCAAAACAGCTGATTTTCGGCCATCCCCCATAGGCTGCGTCCCGCATTCCGCTCCACACCCCCAAAACTCGGCACTCCGCAAGGACAAAGTGTGCTCCAGGCAGAAAGTACTGCATCACCTGCATGCCGAGTTCTTAATCGGAGAGCTAGAGCTCGGGCAGGACAGCTGGCTGGCACAGCAGCAGTCCCGGCCCTTTGGAACCGACAGATGTCGGCCGTTAATGGCCGTTCGTGGGCAGGCAGTCCAACGAATTGCAGCCGGCTTTGAGGTATTGAGGCATTGAGGCATTTAGACATTGAGGAGAACCGAGCTGAAAGAACGAAGCAGAAGGGATCGAGAACGGGCATGGCTGGCCTGCTGTTGCATTGATTACTTCACGGACAGGACTGTTGTTCACATCTGGTCCTTCGTCCCTAGCTCATCGTTCATCGATCCTCGCTTGGCATGTGCCACGGACCTAAGGACATCTGCCAGCTGCCTGCTACTCAAAAGGGCCCCAATACGAACAAACGATTCTATCCGCTTTTTCCCGTAAGAAAGTTATTATTTTTCAGAGCGATACTGCCCCCTTTTTAGCGAGCAGGAGAGTAAAAAAGCCAATTTAACGAGAATTATGGGACGATTTTAAGTTGTTTGTAATGAATGTCTTCCTTTGTATTGTCACAGTGGTTGGCCAGTTACATGTTTCTCCTCGTTACGAAATAAGGAACCAATATTCTTAACGGGAAAACTTTGTTGTTAGAATGCTAGAATGTCAAATAACAACTTAGACCAGAATTCCGAGAAAAATAAGAACAGCAATTAGATTTCGTTTAAACTTTAAAATATATATGAGTTAATGTTACAAAAATGGTAATTTATAATCGACCCGAGACATTGTTTTTAATTAAACCGTATTGAGTACCTGATCAAGTAAGCAGAACTGATAGGAAGGCTCCCTTGCCAGCAGCTGCTTCTCCAGCACAAGCATCGGCATCAGCTGCCCGACCCCACAGGATGCCCTTCCACTGCTCGAGCAGCCAGCATAAAAAAACTTGCAGCAAACGCGAACCATACAGCTTTCCAAAACTGAATTCTCCCAGCTGTAACTGGACACCGCAACCCGTAGGGAAAAGAATGGGCATGGAGACTGGGATAAGGTCGAGCACAGGAAGAGGGGAACGATTGCCCCAACTGGGAAAAGTTTCGAATTGCGTTCCGAACAACTGGCTTAGGGAACCAAACCGGTTTGTGAACGGGGCCAGGACACGACTGCGATCGCAGGCGATTACACGCAATTTACGAGGAAGGAGCTGGGAAAAAGAGCCGGCCAGAACTGTTACACCATTTGAGACTTCCGCCTTTGGCTTTCGTCAAAAAGGAAGTGCAAAATGTCGCTGAAAATCACGGCTTCCCTGCCGTTTCGCAGTCTGTCTGTCCTGGTGGCAGCTGCATTTTGCCACCGTGTTTGCGCAGGCGTACATTGAACCCTGTTCCTTGTGAAGCCGGAGTCAGGTAAAAGCAGACGCAGACAGAAAGGCAGATGTTCAAGAGTTCTTCACGGGACCTTTTTGTCGCAGGTCAGTTGCTACCTCTAGAAGAGTTGATTTTCGTTATCCTATCGGTGTTTGAGGGCACGACAAAGGCTTGTCAAACATTTGTTTACTTTTGTTTGGTTGAAAGAAGTCATTGCCACGAATGTCGGGGCAAGGGACCTTAAAACCGCAGCTGCGATTAAGACAAATAACACTAAAACGCGAACAGGCATTCTTAAAATTTCTTATTATAATACATCTTTATGTATAAGAGTTCATTATATTATTCACCTCTTTTAAATTTTCGTTTCGTTTAAAATTCAATGACACTTGTCAATTTATTGCTAAAAAATGTATGTTAAGAAATTAACCCTAATTTGTTGTCTTCCGCATCCTAAACTTTAAAAAAATACGAGTACTTTTCGGAATGTAACAACATGAACAAAGAAAAGTACACAAATTGGTTCGTAAAATCATTGCCAACTCATTGCGGCACAAAGAGTAATATATGGCATGTAATATATGCCATGTAATGATAAAATAAATCGAGTGTTCCGGCTTTACATAATTTTTTTATATTCTCAAAACGTAAAAGGAAGCTAGATTCGACAAAGCGAAACTTATATTAGTGATATAGAAAACTTAAAAATGAATTAGTCCAGATTATTACCGATTAACAAGTTTTTTCATATAGTATAGTATGTATACATTTGCTTTTGATCAAACTTAAGGTATGTGCCCGAAATGGTAAAAAAAAAAAAAACATAAAAACATTATTTATAAGAGATATACGCATAATTCTTTAAACTTTAAAGTGAGTATTCTGGTAGGGAAAATTGAAAAAATCGTTTTTTTTTTTGCATGTTTTAAATGGGTAGACTTTTAAAAATATGATCCTTAAAAGATTTTTCAAATTTCGATTTATTTTAGGAGATACAGCAGATTTTTTGCCCGAGTCATTACAAATGCTTCTCGATACTTCAAGTTCTACTAAACCGATTTCTTTGAAATTTGTTATATATCTTGTTTATACTACTCTCTATCGCGTCTGCCTCGCACTTGAAAAAATTTTGATTATAAGTATTTTTAAAATATTCGAAAAGGTCGAAAAAATCGGTTATAAAACTTTGTGTTTTCAAGTCGACGACGTTTTGATATTTCAAATTATTTTTTTTCGAAAGTGGTCAACTCGATAAAGGGATCTTTACTAATGAAGAAGGACTTAAATCATGTGAAAAAAATTTATAAGAGCAAGAAGAAAATTATGTGGCTAATTGAATTTTGACTAATTCTGACTCGATAATTTGAAAAAGTTTTCCATCTTTGTACCCGAACGGTGCGAAGCTGAAGTCCAACTCAAAACAAAGTGAAAATTGCATTTACCAGCTGCATTTTGAAAAGTTGTATCTTCTTATACTAAAAACCAATCTTAATTTGTGAAAAAATCATAACTTGAAATTTGTACAATTATTTTTATTTTTTTTTTTTTTTGCAATCGGCAAGGCTTATATTATATATTGTAAAATACATTATTTTAACATATTAAAATACTTCTTGGTGGTAAGTTTCAAATTAAGGAGTCAAAACTTCACTTGAGTGAAAAGCCAATGTAATTTGCTCAGAGGTTGAAAAAAAAAACAAAATTTTGAAGTTAAATTAGGAAAGAGATAAAACAAAGAATTTAAACGAAAAAGGGCAGCTTACAACATACATTTAGCTGTTTTGAAAACAAACAATCAAAATTAGTATGTGCACTTTGCAGTTCTATTTATACGACACCGACTGTCCATCACAGTCGTTGGAAAGAAAAAAAGAATGCTCGGCATTAGTAATGGCATTAATTCGGGTCCAGTAACAGAAAGGGTGGCAGTGGGTGGTAGGGAGGCCGGTAGCCCCATTTGGCGAATTGAAAAATCGATTTTGCACAACGGACTCGCTACGGCGAATCGCCAATTGGGAAAATGGGAAGCCAATGGGAACTTACCCGATTGCTGCTGCAGCTCAGTTGCTCCTCCCTTTTCGATCCCCTACGAAGGCGCTGGAGGATGTGGGGCACGCACCTGTGTTTTCGCGAATTCCAAGTTATCCGCACTGATGGTGCAACGGAATCGGGGAATCGGGAATCGAGGAATCGGAATCGGCGTACGTGACCGAGAAAAGGTGTACGTTCACAATGGACGCAGACGCAGTTTATTTACAATAGATTAGCTGCGCGCTGCACATGTCTGGGTGCGTTGTTGTTTTCACTATTGCAATTGTTCTTGTAAAACGTTGAATGCCCTTCCGCCGCGGCAATAGTTTTAACTTTTGTATAGATTTGGCAGCGATTCACTCGCCATTCTTATAAGATGGCTGCTTATCAGACGCTTCTTCTCCAGTTAGAGGGACACACACACTTGAAGGGGAACATTTACACTGGCGCGATATCTTGACACAAGGGGGAATTAGTTTATATCCCCCGATTTCTGGCTAGGGGCCGTGTCCACTTGTCGTCGCACAAATGCACAATACAAATTACACTAGTTTATATATTTTTCGCAAAAAATCTAGCCATGATGCAAAAACACCAAAAACACTGTGACAGCAGGTGTGACCAGATGCAGGTTAATCCAGAAAACCAATTAAATACCGATGCAGAGCTGTCGAAATCGCGATAGTGTTGACAAGCTGGGTGAGGTCGTTACAAGGGATAATAATAGCCAAGTTAGCTATGAAGTGATTATTAATAACATGCTATAAAAATTTAAACATGTTTATATTGTATATACTGTATAAATACATATACATACATATTTCAAATACATGTTTAAAATAATATTTCGTTTGATTTCGATAGCTTTAAAATCGAAATTACCATTACTCTGTGAAAAGCTATTTGTCAATTGTAAAGTTGAGATAATAAAATAACTTGTTGTAATGTTTTATTTAAAGTTTTTTATTTTTAAATAAGCAACTTTTTTATTCAGTTTCGAGTATTCCCTAAAAAACTTTAAGGGAATATTATATATTACAAATAACCTCTCTTAAACGACACAAATAATCTAATATGCAGGAAACAAAATACATTTTTTTTAGTTAAATAGAGTAAAACAAATTTCTATTTACATGTTCTATTATTTAGAACAACATAATAATTAGCTCATAATTAAACCAACAAAACTGCAGACTCGCCGAATTTCAAATAAAAACAGATGTTGGCAACCCTGCCTCCAAACTGCACACGTTTTCATCTGTTTTTTCTGCGACTCCAGTCCAACTGCATGTGAGTAATGTTCTCCGGCCATTTCATCACTTGACTCACGGTTGAACCAGCCAGATTTATTCCTGCGAACACCTGTGAAAATGCCCGAGGCTGAACAGCAGAACGATGCCAGTGCACCAGCCGGAGCCGGCGGTGATCCTCCCAAGACGGCCAAGCAGCTGGAGAAGGAGCGCCTGAAGGCGGAGAAGCTGGCCAAGCTCCAGGCGAAGCTGGACAAGAAGGCGGCGGCTGCTCCAGCGGCGGGTGACAAAAAGGAGAAGCCCGAGGTGGGTAAATACGCTTCCATAGTACCATTAATTGGGGCCTCGAAACGAGGTTATGTGGCCAAGTGAGAGGCAGTAATTGCAGTCCATTGTTGCTGGTGAAAGCTAATGCCTTTCTCCATTACTCCACCTCCACCCTTTGCAGAAGCGCACCAAGGAGGTGAAAGAGGCTGCCGTGTACTCGGCCCAAACGGCGCCCGGGGAGAAGAAGGATCTGAGTGGCCCCCTGCCGGATGCCTACAGTCCACGCTACGTGGAGGCCCAATGGTATAGCTGGTGGGAGAAGGAGGGCTTCTTCACGCCCGAGTACGGAGTGAGTCCAGTCAAGTCCTGGCCATGTAATTGCAACTAATTTATTCCGAACCTCCAGCGCGCATCCATTGACGCCCCCAATCCGAATGGCAAATTCGTAATGATCATTCCGCCGCCCAATGTGACGGGATCCCTGCATCTGGGCCACGCCCTCACCAACGCCATCGAGGACGCCATCACGCGCTACCACCGCATGAAGGGGCGAACCACGCTGTGGGTGCCTGGCTGCGATCACGCCGGCATCGCCACCCAGGTGGTGGTGGAGAAGTTGCTGTGGCGCGACGAGAAACTGTCCCGGCACGACCTTGGCCGCGAGAAGTTCATCGAACGCATCTGGGACTGGCGCCGGGAGAAGGGCGGCCGCATCTACGATCAGCTCAGGAGCTTGGGCTCCTCCTACGACTGGACGCGAGTGGCCTTCACCATGGACCCCAAGCTCTGCCGCGCCGTCACCGAGGCCTTCGTCCGCTTGCACGAGGAGGGCAGCATCTATCGCAGCTCCCGGCTGGTCAACTGGTCGTGCTCACTGCGCTCGGCCATATCGGACATCGAGGTGGACAAAGTAGAGATCCCCGGTCGCACATTCCTCGCCATTCCCGGCTACGAGGAAAAGGTGGAGTTCGGCGTGCTGATCAAGTTTGCCTACAAAGTGGAGGGCAGCGACGAGGAGATCATTGTGGCCACCACCCGTATTGAGACGATGCTGGGCGACACGGCCGTGGCAGTGCATCCCCAGGACGAGCGGTACAAGCATCTGATTGGCAAGTTCGTCGTCCATCCGTTCTGCACGCGTCGCCTGCCCATTGTGAGCGATGAGTTTGTGGACATGGCGTTCGGCACGGGAGCTGTGAAGATCACCCCGGCCCACGACCCGAACGATTATGAGGTTGGCAAGCGCTGCAACCTGCCCTTCATCACAATCTTCAACGACGATGGCTTTATAATCGGCGACTATGGCGAGTTCACGGGCATGAAGCGGTTCGAGTGCCGCAAGAAGATCCTGGAAAAACTGAAGTCCCTGAATCTGTATCGTGAGACGATTAACAACCCCATGGTGGTGCCCATCTGCAGCCGCTCCAAGGACGTTGTGGAGCCGTTGATCAAGCCCCAGTGGTATGTAAGCTGCTCGGACATGGCCGCCTCCGCCACCGAGGCCGTGCGCTCCGGCGCCTTGAAGATCATCCCGGAGCACCACACTAAGACGTGGTACCACTGGATGGACGGTATCCGCGACTGGTGCGTGTCGCGGCAGTTGTGGTGGGGCCACCGGATCCCGGCCTACCATGTCAGCTTCAGCGACCCCACCATCCAAGCTGGAACGGTGAGTAAATTGATTTTAGGTCCTACCTATCAGTGGGTAATGTGTAATATGTAATATGTAATGTTCGACTTCCCAGTCCGCACAAGGAAGCGTGGTGGGTAACAAGTAGACTAGATTCGCCTTAAAATTTCGATTAAGTTAAATTTTTGACTATGCTTCTTCCCCAGAACGATGATGAGCAGTATTGGATTGTGGCGCGCAGCGAGGCGGAGGCTCTCAGCAAGGCAGCTGAACGTTTCGGAGTGGAGGCCAGCAAGATCGTCCTCAAGCAAGACGAGGATGTGCTGGACACGTGGTTCAGCTCGGGCATCTTTCCCTTCTCCGTGTTTGGCTGGCCGGACCAGACCAAGGATCTGGAGACCTTCTATCCTACGTCCCTGTTAGAGACCGGTCACGACATTCTCTTCTTCTGGGTCGCACGCATGGTGTTCTTCGGCCAGAAGCTGCTGGGCAAGCTGCCGTTCAAGGAGGTCTACCTGCATCCAATGGTGAGGGATGCGCATGGTCGCAAAATGTCCAAGTCGCTGGGCAATGTTATCGACCCGATGGACGTGATCTGCGGCATCAGCCTGGAGGGGCTCAATGCCCAACTTGTGGGCTCCAACCTGGATCCACGCGAGATCGAAAAGGCCAAGGCTGGCCAAAAGCAGGACTACCCGCAGGGTATTCCCGAGTGCGGTTCGGATGCGCTGCGCTTCGCCCTGTGCGCCTACATCACACAGGCGCGCGACATCAACCTGGACATTAACCGCGTCCAGGGATATCGCTTCTTCTGCAACAAACTGTGGAATGCCACCAAGTTCGCCCTGCTCTACTTCACCGGCTCCGAGAAGTTCGACACGGAGGTCAGCGCTTCTGATGCGATCAACCAGATGGACGCATGGATCCTCTCGCGACTGGCAGCTGCCATCGAGGCATGCAACAACGGCTTCGAGTCGTACGACTTTGCTGCCGCCACCAGCGCGTGCTACGCCTTCTGGCTCTACGACCTGTGCGATGTGTACTTGGAGTGCCTGAAGCCGATCTTCCAGAGCGGCAGCGAGGAACAGCAGGCCGCCGCCAGGCGCACCCTTTACGTGTGTCTCGACTTTGGTCTGCGCCTGCTCTCGCCGTTCATGCCGTTCATCACGGAGGAACTCTACCAGCGGCTGCCGCGGGCCAATCCGGCACCCAGCATTTGTGTGGCCAGTTATCCCAGTAAGAAATCAAAAGTCCCCCTTTCTTATCAGTTTTTGCTTAAACTATATTAATTACTCTAGGCAACGTATCTTGGCGTAGTACTAAAATAGAGACGGACGTGGAGTTCGTTCAGAAGGCTGCGCGCATCATCCGCTCCGCTCGATCAGACTACAATCTGCCCAACAAGGTTAAGACCGAGGTGTACATTGTGTGCACGGATTCGGTGCCCACTGAAATACTCAAGCGCTACGCCGGCGACCTGGCCACAATCGCCTACTGCTCCAAGGTGGAGTTCGACAGCCCAGCACCACCAGGATGCGCCATTCTGACGGTGACTGGCCAGTGCGAGGTGCATCTGCTGCTCAAGGGCCTGGTGGAGGCGGACAAGGAGATCGCCAAGCTGCAGAAGAAGAGCGACCAGCTGGTGCAGACGGTGGGCAAGCTGACGCAGGCCATCCAGGCCGCCGACTATGCCACCAAGGTGCCCGCCGAGGTGCAGGAGGCCAACGACACGAAGCTCTCCGAATCGCAGGCCGAGATCGAGCGCATTGCTGCCGCCATCGAGACGCTCAAGCTGATGTGAACAGGGAACGGTAACCGCTAGGCGGGATCTGTGGTGATTGATACTCTAGCACGCTTGCCTCGCTAGCTGCTGGGCTTTACTTAAACATATTTATATGCTACGGCGCTTCACTTTTAAAAACAGTTTATGCATTTCGAACAGATTAGATGACTAAAAGATGTTTTATTTATTTATAACGTCCCACACACGCTATTTTCCTCAATATAAATAAATAGAAGAAATAACATTTGCTAGACTAGAGATTTTCGTTGTTGATATCCCAATATCCCAAACTACCAGGTTAATCGGGTGGCATGGTCCGTCTTGCGCTTGGACATCTTGATGTACCCCAGAAACTGCAACTCGGCTACGGCGCGTGTGAAGCGGGCTCTGGATGGGAGTGAAAGCGAAGCGAAAATCAATGGATATTGCAGAAGGGAACCAAATGAAGTACTTACTGGATCTGTGGATCGATCTGCTCCTGATTACCATCCTCGTTGTCGCCGCCACTAACCACAGAGCGAAAGGCCTGCAGCCAGTCGAACAGGTTTATCATCCGTCCGCACTCCAGGTGCAGCTTGTAGACCACGGAGAGATCGGGTAGGCTGCCGACCAGTTGGGCCTGATCTTGCAGCTCGCAGCACTTGCACTGCATGTAGAAGTGCGGATTGTTGAGGGCCGTGTGCAGCGCCGCTCGCGGAGCTCCGATTATGTTCCGGCGCACGGTGGCAATGTCGCTGAACACGAACAGCTCGTGGATGGGCGGTGCATCGTGCAGCGGGCGCAGATGGTCCTGGACGAGCAGCGACTCGATGAGCTGCAGGGTCTTCTGCAGGGCCCGGGCGAACTGAGTGGTGGGAGTGTTCTGCTGATGCCGGCTTTTGTCCTCCTTGCTGCGTTGCAGTAGCTGCTCCTTAAGTTCCTGGCGCGAGGCCACCGCAGTCAGATGATCAGCGGTCGGCGCACGTTCTTGGTTGGGCGATTTTACTGTTGCCATGCTAGCGTTGACCACATCATCGACTGACTTGCGGATAGTTTCCAGCTGAGGCTGCAGCACTGCAGTGCAGGCCTCGCCAAGTTCCAGCGAAGCTATCTCGTCGGCCAGGAACTGTTCGGTTCTGTCCAGGCAGCGGCTCACCTTGGCCACAAATTCGTCTTTGGACAGGAAGCTTAGCATCTGTACGCACTCTTTGTACTCCGGTGTCGTGACAACCGCCTTGTTAAGGCAGTTCACATACAGCTCTCGGCGCAGCTTTCCCAGCGGACAACGAGGCAGATCGCCGACCAGCTCCGTGAGGAACTCCAGCGAGCTGCGGAACAGCAGGAAGTGGAGCAGGCAGTCGCGCAGCAACTGCGGCAGCTTCTTCTTCAGGTAGTCGTCGTCGGTGAGCACGGCTATGATGCGCTTGCAGTCGTTGATCTGCTCGACATAGGGACGAAACGAGGGTAGCCTTCGGATGGTCTCCATGTCCTCGTGGGTCAACTGTTTAATCCGTGCCAGCGCTTTGCTGTAATCCGTGCAAAGCGCAAACGCATTCCCAGCGAAGAAGTGCTCCATCAGGCAGTACTTGAAGCCCTGAATGAATCCATGGATGGAGAAATCGTAATACAGGAATATGTGCGTCAGGAACTTGAAGGTCTTGCCCGAAAGGTGGAAAGCGTACTTGGGCGACAGCAGAACTTTATCCAGCACCTAAGAGTTTAAACATATCGGTTAGTACAACAAATTAATAATGGCAATCTTTCTGTTTAAAAAATCAAATAAATATTTTTTCTTCCATGCATGTTCTTACGATAATCTAATCTGTTTTGTATTTTTACATATTGTTGTTTAAAGGATATGGAAAATGTTACATTATGGACCTTTTACCCATACCTTTGACTAATAAATACTTATTATAATTAAGAACTTAAAGATCCTGGCCTTAAATGCTAAATAATTCCTTTTAAAATTAAACTTCAATTGAACATTGTCTAAAATAAATGTTTTAAAATGTTTCAAATTCAAACAATTTAAGAGGAATGATAATATTTTTAATAAAAACTTATTAAAATTAAGTAGTTTTGGAGAACGAACAGAAGGACATTATTAGATCGAATAACTGATAACCAAGAATCAGGATTGTAAAATTGGTACTGCCGGAAAGGGAAGCGCAGAATTTAAAATCAATTCTTGAAAGGATCTACAGTCTTACCTCGTTTAGGCCCGTGGGGGCGGCCTGTGTTTGGAAGACCCGCAGACGGATCTTGCTGCTGACGTGGTACGGCAGAGTGCCATGCACGGCCGTCATGGCAGTGGCCACTCCCAGAACCAGGACAAACGGCAGGGCGACGCAATGGGCGCTCAGGATTAGGATGAGATCCTGCAGCACGCTGGCGGCGAAGCACTCGAAGTCGGGCAGGATGACCACCAGCTGGGTTCGCTGCTTTCGTTCCGAGTCAAAGTTGTTGGCGTACCAGGACTTCAGTTGCTTCATGGTGCACTGTGAGCGACGCAGCCGCTTTCCGATCCCTGTCGGCCACGTCCTCCTCCCCGTCGTCATCATCAGCGTCCTCTTCATCCGCATCCTCGTTTTCAATGAGTCCAAAGACCAAGGACTCCACGGCGGCCTTGAGGGTGGCGCAATCCCGCGACTGCAGCACGCAGACCCTTGCAGACCGCTGAGAGTGGAGTCGCTGGGTGAGTGCCGTGAACTGGCTGAGATGATCCGGCTGATTGATGCCCGTCAGCAGGGCGGCGGTGGGCAGGACCTCGTCCCGGGCCTCCCGTTGTCCCTGGCGCACCACGAAGTCCACCAGCTGCTCCAGGGTGCGGGCGTAGCTGCGCTGCTGCAGGTCGGCAATGTGCTGGTTCAACTGGCTCCAGGCTCTTCGGTATTCCGCGTAGAAGGGCTGCTCGACCACCTCCTGGCCCAGCAGGCTACTGGATCCGGCAGCGGGACGCTTCCGCTTGCCGGCCGCCTTTTTGCCGGCTCGCGTAGCGCCATTTTTGTAGACAAAACAACCCTGAGAAATAACTATAGGTGAAAAAAGATGCCCGATATTAATAAATCACAAGCTCACCTTGGACACGGAAATGGTGGGATCCATCGCGCCTCGTTGTCGTCGAGTCTGTGAGTCGTGGAGTCGCCGGTTTGCGTTTATTTATTTGTTTAGCTTAGCTCAGCTCTGTTGTGTGCCAATTTAAGTTTGTTCACCGGTAGAACGCGAAATGGAAATGGAATCAGCTGACAGCTGTGTGTTTGGCGCCAAAAGTGCGGCAGTGTTGGGTAACGGTTTTAGCGGGTAGTGCTCGTATCTGCGAAGGCGGCATTTTCAAACATATACACTGCAACTTTGTTGTTAAATTTATTATAATTATTTAATATATACTCCATACTCCTTTTTAACTGTCTGTTTCAGTTGTTGCTTGTAAAGCTGTACTAAAATACTTTGATATATAACGTTAACCCTTTCATGTCTAAAGGCAACATTTCCTGTGTATTTTTATTAAATCCGGGAATGAAGGGACTAAAGTACATTTATTAAAAATTAGCTTAAACTGACTTCAGAGTCAGCAAATTTGGCACCATTTTTTAAGCTGGTCTTATTCCTAATTAGACATGCTCCTGTTTTCAGCTCCTTTAACGTTTTTCGTTTTCATTTTGGACACGCTTTTTAAGAAAAGGCAAAGTATAAGCAATAAGAAAGAAAATACCGAAGACTTACATTCTCTTCTCCACATCCACCTATTCCATCAATACTATGGACTCGCCGTGGTTGTATCTCTTAACAGTACCAAATTGTTCGAAAGATCGCGGTCACAGTAGTCCGACCATTTTGGAGCCACTTGAAAGGAGAAGAGATACATGAGAAGAAAATCGAGGAACAGTATTAGGGCTCCCAGAAAATAGTCCTTCGTGCGCATCTCGGCAAACCTTCCTCCGTTTATAATCTGCGCATGATACATCACAAACTGTGAAGAAATGTGTTGAATGGCATTCGATTACTTGATCTATTAACTGGTTTTGTACCAACCATCAAGATGCTGATGACAATAAAACCACGAGCGACGATAAACGAATATGGGACATTTGCCACGATGTAAAGCATCACGAAATATATAGCGCCTATAATGGCCACCACAGCGAGGACAAATAACACCACCACATCCAACGTCAGATCAAGCTTGAAGAATTTAAGAATTTATGTAATAATACCCTTGCAGAGGGTTTACTTATTTTAGTTAGACATTTACATTCCGACCCTATAAATTATATATATATATAAGGTCAACTTTTGGAAAAGTTTAATGCAGATTGAAAACTTCTGACTGAAATTATAATAGCTTCTGCAAGGGTATAAAAATAGACTGTTTATGTAACACTAATCCCAAAATTACAGTATTATGTTTTTGAGTCAATTTAGCCTTAGAGTTCCGTATGAGATAGTGCCCAAACTTTCTTTGGATTCTCTTACCGGTAGATAGGAGCCGCACACTATAAAGACGGCCAAAACCAGGGTCCATATGAGGAAGCTAAAAAGAAATTGATACTTATAGTGGCGAACAATCAATGGCGCCATCCCAAGCACTATGCATTCGAACTGAAAAAGAAAGTCACTGTTGTAAAATAGGGTTATGGATTACTTTCCCGACTTACAATTAGCACTGCAAAAATCCAATTTACAATCTTATTAAAGCGCAATGCCTCAAAGAAAATGAAAATTACGAGAAGTACCAGTCCTATACCAAAGAAAACACAGCTCACCCAAGAGTAAAATGTAAAAAAACGGTTTAAATTGTCTCTGAAAATTAAGAAAAATTTAACATTTTGAAGACGGAATCGTAATATGCGTACACAAAGTAGAAAAGACACCATTGCACCAGGGCCACAACCAAAAATATCAATGTCAGAAGGTAAGTGATCAGAGCAAATTTCCTCCTCTTTCTTTTGTAGTATTCATTTTTCCCCGACGTAACTTCCATTGTTGATGTTAATAGTGTAATTGATATTTGTGTGCCTTGTAAATAAGGGGTAAACCCTTGTATCTGATTTGAGTAGAAAATAGATTGACTAGCAAAAGAGTACTAGATAAGATCTAGAAAATAAATTAGCTGTTGCAGAATCTTGATACGAAAACTGTTGGAAAGTCCCGTTAATGGTTATACTGTTTGTCGTCTGCATTTTTAAACGTAGATAAAACTTATTGATCAGTATATCAAATTGTGTATCGAAAAGTATCTGCTCATAGCGTTCAAATGTGTTTCGGTAACGTCGTGATTTGCGCCAAAAGAAAAATTACATATATTTTACGATAAAACGTAGAAAACTTTTTTTTTTGTTGCTAACATGGATTCTAAAAATTTTAATATGATCGGAGGTTGGGGCTGTTCGGAACATTATACAAGTATTAAAGTTATCTCCAGCACTGCGCAATTTTATTGCAAATTGACAAAAGATTCTGGCTTTGTTTTTGTCCTGTCTATCTGTTTATAATAATTAAATTTAGTAAGTCGGCGAACTATTTATGCTGGTTTTTAATGATGCGTACTATTATATTGTTCGATTCAACAGTCGTATGTTATCGGTTACTCGGATTGAATTACCGATTAGCCCATCCCTAGGATACTTTGTCCATCTCTAAAAGTGTTTTTCAACTGGTGGCCCGGAGGTGTTGTGTTTACAATTTATTTAGTAAATGGCGGACCAGTTAAACATTGAGGTGAGTCAATGGACAAACTGCATAACGATCTTTAAATTTCCAAAATCTTCCTTTTTAAGGGCCGCCCCCAAAGTGCGAAAGCATATGGGAAAGACAACGAGGAAACTACTGAGGGCAATGTTTATGTCAGCAAAGCCGCCGAGGAGCTGGTGCTTCCAGAAGCTCTGGAAGAATTGCTGGCTCTGAAGGGACAGCGGATGGCCGGGTTGAAGAGCACAGGTTGGACAAAGCCTGAGGAACTGGACAAATCTTTGGACTTGGACATCTACGATGATTTAAATGAGGTGGCGATCAAAGGGGGAGCAAAACCCGACGAAATGGATAAATCTTTGGATTTAGGACATCTACGACGACTTGGACGACTTCCAGAAGGCGGAGGATCGCGTAGGTCATGCATATGGCACCCTTCCCGACGTTGTTTGATCGAAGTTCTACTTTCTTGTAGAAAACCAAGGAGTTACTGGCTTGGGAGGTCAAACACGCAAAAGCATTGATTGAAATCGAGGCACTAAAGGCTGAAAACAAATCGCTCGGGAAGAAGATAAAGTCCATGGAGGTGAACCTGCAGAATCTGCTGGATACGGCCAAGTCGGAGGTGAAAAGAAAGGAGTCTCTAATTGCCCAGCTGCGAAAGGAGTAAATACACCAGTTTCAGACCGCAATTTCCAACTAACACTGCATTTTTTTTCTACAGAAAAGACGACATTTGCTTCAGGCGAAAGCGAGGGCGTGAGGTCGAAGAGCCAGGCGAAAGATGCCCCGAAAGTAAGCGCCCCAAAGAGTCTCAGCCAAAAGCAGTTGCCAAGAAGGATGTGGAAACCGATAGAAACCCCTTTAAGACGGCTCCCAAAGAAGAGACCAAGAAGTCTGGCGTTAAAGATGATGCCAAGAAGTTGGTCGTAAAAGATGATGTTAAGAAAACGAGCACAAGAGAAGATCCCAAGAAATCACACAGGCGAAGCAAGTCTCCCAAGCAATTACCACCCAAGACCAACGAACGGAGATCAAGCACGCACACTCGACGTGAAGAGGACCGCCAGAGATCCAGAGATCGGCGCCACAGCCGCAGCCGCAGTCCAAGACATAGCACCAGACGGGATCACCACAGGAGTCGTGATAGCAGTGCTCGGCATCACAGACGACGTAGCCGTTCCCAGTCGCCCAGGTCAGTGAGACAAAAGGACATTAGTGACCTTTGTTGACAGCAGCATATGAATTTTGTTGCAGAATCCAGTTGCCAGTAGAAAAGCACCATACCATGACGACCCTATTCGGCGATGAAACGAATGACCAGCCGAGCGAGAGCCCGCAACTTGAGTTGGCCAAAATGGCAAATGAATTGCAACCTTCGAGGAATGTGCTTACCAAGCAAATTGATCACACTTCAGATCTTTATGTGATCTCCAGTAGGGAACAACCAAAAGATGTTACTGCTGGTCTTTTCGCTGAAGTCTGCACACTGCAACAAGAGTTTATTCCGGGTCTGGATATAATTTCTCAGCCAGAGGCCGTAGATTTGGTCCACAACAAAGTCGAGCTGAACGAAGAACAGACAAAGTCTCTCCGAAAAAAGAGTAATGTTTTACCGACTCATGCAAAAGGCTCCGCCCATGGTAAACTAAAGGAAACAAAGCTTCTGGGCTTAAATTTAGATGTGCCGGAAGGTAATGGAGATAGTAAACTCCTTTCAGCAAATCATTCCAAACCTGAAGTTCACCAGCTGGACTTACTTAAAGGCGGAAAGCAATCAAACGATCCGCAAGTTGAAATGGACATAAAAATAAATAATTCTAATGAACCGGTTGAAGTTCAAACAGATATAATCGAGGATAAAATAGATAACGCCGTACAAACAAATACTGTCAGCGCACATACTGAAAAGAGTTCTCAGTTGAATGAGACAGCTTCAGAAGATTGCCCGAAACTAAACTGCGTGACACCTCCCGATGTCGGAATACAGATCATCGAGGATATTAGACTGCCTAAGATAGCGGACATCGAAAATATTGCTGTTAAAGTCGACAAGCCTTGCACGGACCCAACAGTAATTCCGAACTCAGAATCAAATGAGCAGAACCCAGGTGTCGATGACCACAACCTTCGTTTAGGCGAGTTGAAGGAACCTTCCAGCTCTACCAACGATACTCCCACAAAGTCCTCCACTGTCCTATACGCTAAGCCAGACTCAACGAAAGTGGACCATAATGATGAAAACGACGAGGTTATCCTGGAAGCTGCTATGAATTTGCTGACGAGCGAGCAGGATTCGCCAAGTGTCGCCGATCCCACCTATCCAAATCTGAGTATTGAAGAAGACGCCATTGAGATGGCATTGGAACAGTTGCATCAGCAGTCCCCAGACGAAACCGTAGTGACCTCGACATCGAATAGAGCTCTGCAGACACCCAAACAGAATCTTATTTCGATGCTCACCCAGTCCCCCACTCAGGGCAGCCCGTTAAAGTCAAAGGCGAAATTGAAGGCATCACCGAAGGGCACACCGGAAAAGCCATCCATTGAGAAAACCCCGCTAAAAAAGAGAAAAGTCAACATGGATAGCTCAACGGAGGCACCTCCCGTACCGACACTAAATTTGACGACGGCTGACGAGGACGTCAGCATGAATGAGACGATGGGATCTAGCTTGGGTAATGATACCTCAACAGTGATCAAGCGCTGTTCTCTGGGCAACACCGACTACCAGTACGAGGAAATAAAAGGCGAGATCGTATTGCGAGTAAAGCGTCGCTGTCGACGGCGACGACCAGCACCCGCTGAAATACAGACAGATAATGTGCCCGACAAACCAACTTAAATAAATATATACATATTTTACATTTTAATTTAGAATTTATTTCGAAAACGTCAAATTTTGCTTTCAAATTAGTGCTACAGTGTCACCGATTTTGGGTACCAATTTGTAAGTCGCATTTAACAATGCCATTCAAAGCACGTACTTAGTCTGCTAATCGACTCGAGTTGAACTTCCAATCATCTTGAACCATGAGTAGGCGACGAACCAGAAGAAGATCGCAACACCTGGGGGTTACAATAATTACAATACTCAATTTCAAGGAATAAGTTACTTTAATATTTGTATAACTATATAAAAGCTAAGATATTTTAAAGTCATTTAAAATAAACTATATGCAAATATTCTAATGACTTCATTTTTTAGTTAACAACTCTTACCGAAGCCAGCAAAGATAAGCAACAGGGTCACAGCCATAGCGCCAACTTCTACACAAACATAAATAAAAAATATGAGATCATAAGTTATGCGAACCATGCCGATTGTGAGATACGCAAGAACAAATTTTTTGATTTGCTGAAATAACGTTAAATATAGTTTAAGTTTATCGAACATAAGGAGCAGCTGCCACTTACCACCCAAACAGAAACTATCACAAGAACGCAGGCGACTAAATGGGCGAAGTGGATAACGAGGGTGACCATCCAAACATAATAGGAGGGAGCGTCGTAGTCGATTTCAAGCGTGCCAATATGATCATGTTCTTCAAATTTAACAAAGTTTATCCAGCTTTGATAGTAGGCGAGGTCTGTGAGATACATTACAAGCAATATCTTGGAATTAGTTGGTAACAATACCTACATTTTGTTTCTAAAACAACTGCAGCCGCCAAAATCATATCTACAATGGCCACAATAAGAGCTCCCCATTTAAGTTCGCAGCAGCAGCATTTCCCAATAGTCCAGCCCATTCTTTATTATTGAATTTGTAATATTTTCTGATCTTGCTTTACGAGTGAGTTATTGTCAACGATATCTAGATTTACGTACGTTCGATTTATAAATTGGTTGTTAAGACTGTTAATCCAGAGGAGTAGAGCCTCCGAGCTTCTTGAACCACGAGTAGATGACGAACCAAAAGAAAGCAGCAAGACCTGTGGGACGAAACAAATACATACGTTATATACACATTCTCTATTTTGGTGGGAAAAAGTGGCATGAAACTAATTTGTGAGAAACGAAATTCACTTAGTGAGGACGCTTACCTATTCCAGCTAGTATAACGCACATGGTTATAGGAAACTCAAAGCCAATTTCAATGCAATAGTATATAAATACTATTATGTCATAAATTATGCGAATTATCCCAGTTATTAGGTAAGGCAAAACCAAATTCTTGTTTGGCTGAAATAAAGTTAAAATGCATTGTAAACATAGGTTAATAAAATAAACAGCAGACACTACATACCTTAAAAACCGAAACAATACTAAAATGCAGCATATTATGTGAGCCAAGTGGACAACCATGATGACAATCCAAATAATTTCCATACTGCCTCCCCAACTGCCCAAGGCTTTGGGATTCCTTGATAAACATGTCCTTTAACCAGATTCAATAAAAGTACTTACAGTGGCAGTCGAAAGCAACTGAAGCCGCCATGATCCCATCCAGAATAGCGGCAATAAGAGCTCCCCATTTCAGCTCGAGGCAGCAGCATTTATTCATAGTATGGCAGCCCATTTTGTTGACTGTGTTTCGTGTGAGTTATATGACAATGTGGAGTGACTGGAGTGAACGTACTGGAGTGAAGTGACAGACGATTTCACGGACTACGCTGTTTAAAATTTTAACGGAGATATTTTATCCTTCTATCGGGTTATACCACGAAGCGACGGTTAGCCAAAAGTAAGTGGCTGGAACTGTAAGAAAAAGGGGAAAAAATATTGGATCTTTAGTGGTAGAGATTTACTAGAGCCCTGCATGATTGGAGCCATTTGATCTATCTATGTTTTTTTCACAGCTCCTGGGACTCATAACTCCTATGAGTCATAGATTGATCGACTCTCCCAGTGATGCTGGTCAAGAATATATGTATATACTTTCATACTTTCAGCTCCATTGAACGGACAACACAAAATATTATTTATCTTAATATAAGCAGCAATTAAAAGAAAAACAAAGTAGGTCTCTTGTTCTTAGAAAATCGCTATTTTTTGTTCGACATAATGGAAAAGATTAGGTCGTAACTGAATATTCCAGGCACTAACCGTGAGGGAATTCGCTTCGACTTAACGGAGAAAATATTAATCCCAACCCGAAATATTGGGTATTTCTGTGAGAATCCTTTTTAAAAGCTGATCTGTTCTTTGAGCCATTGGAGTCATGACTCATGAGCCATAGGATTCATCAGTCATAGGAGTCATGAGATTGTCCGTTTTACATCAGATCAAGTAGATCATTTCAATTGTACATGAGCTCGGCCATTCGAACCTTGAATATTTTCGACATGATTTACTCGAACCTATTTTCTTAAACTCCACTCATGCAGGGCTCAAACTTTTACCCATTATAATGCAAGGTGCTTATACTTACACAGACTTAGACCGATCAACCAAAAACTGGTGGTATCATCAAACGACTTGGTAACTATCCAAATCAAAATCAGAAGCAAGACAACGAATCGCATTAGGGCAGTGGCTAAATAGGGAGCAGCCAGCATTTTATCCTCCTAAAATAGAAAAGGGTTTCAGGGAAAAAGGAAAGTCAGTCCCTGGTCCTGCAATGACTTACTGAAAGTACGGAAGTAATAACGAGAATACAGGCGCCAATGTGGAGGATGAGGACCACCAGACAAAAGATGTACATTGAATAGCCGAACCTGTTGTAGTAGAAGTCGGGACCAGTATAAAATTCCACATAGGATTGTGACGTTGCTTCTGTAAGGAACGAAATATCAGCTTCCACTTTGCGCCTCATCCCTGTGATGAAAAAAAAAACCAATTAGTCCGATGGTCGTTATAGATCTGCTCTTGCAAGGCTACGAGCAAACTTACATGGTAAATAGCATCCGCAAAGAATGCTTAAGATTATGTCCACGAAGCCAGTTACTAACAAGCCCGACTTTAAATCCATGATAGCAAGAAATTTTTCGACAGGAGCCATTTTAAGGAATTTCAATCTTTACTAAGTGGTTTTATAGTTGGTGCGTAACAAGTTTATCAATTGGGCACTTAAATCAAGTCGTGTGGAAATTTAGAAAATTTGTGATGTCAAGTTATTCAAGGACCACTTGGACATAATAGCCATCTAACTGTGGAACAGCTTAAATCAATATTGCTCTCAAAATGATTAAACATCTTGACCTCAATTTTCAAATCGAGGAACCATTTCGTCCCTTTTAAATTGGGGAATTAGGGAAATTATCTGAAAAAATAAACATATTCTTTTACTTACTTAATGCAAGATGAAAGCATGAGCAGGAAAAGGTCTGCTTTAAATCGGAATGTTCGGTGCTACAAAAGGAAAGTAATATTCATATAATTTCCATTTTTTAATATTTTATTCTTTTTTTACAATATACTTCCTATCTAACATAACTATTTTTTTACAAACGCTATTTTTATACCCGTTTTTTTTTAGAATTTTAAACAGGGTTGGTTAATGTATATTGCAATCAAAATAAATTAACTCATGAATTGAAGTTTTTCTGACCTCAAAAAGTATTATGTTATTTGTTACCTAGTCAATTTGTTCATGTCATTGTGTCAGTTTAAACGTGAAACTCCATTCAGTCTGATTAATTTTTGTTTTAAACGTCTAAAAAGATATCAGAAGATTTTTAAAAAAGGTAGATTTTGATCATAAATTTCCCTTGCATGCCTTTTGGGTTGGCAACATACTTTTAAAGCAGGAAAATAAATAAGCAGTGGGCCCTCAACTACATCGTTATTTTGTTTTTCATTTAGCACACGTAGAATCGTAAATCTTTCTGGATATTGACAGATATTTGAAATACTCTCACGGAAGCTTATTCCCGCTTCGACTTGGAGCCCGCCTCCTCGCCGAGAAGGATGCGTCGCACTGCGGGAAGCTTGAAGACCGGAATGGAGAGCACGGCCCCGGCACAGGCACCTATCCAGTAGACGATGATGTGCTCCAGGTGGCTGTGACCGCGACAGCCCCACTTGAGGGCCGTGGCCAGAACCGGATTGAAGTAGCCGCCGGAGAAGTTGAAGGCTGCAAGCAGGAGATAGTTAAAGGCGTAAACTACTTGGGAGACCAGCATTGGACGGGCGGATCGGATTGGACAAGCGCTACGCCACTCACCTGCCACCACCAAGCTGGTGCCGATGAAGGAGTCAATGTAGCTGCCGAAGCGCGGCTCCTTTTCGTTGATCGTCTTGGAGGCCAGTCGGCAGAGGAGCGTGGCCACGCCCTCGATGACCGCGCCCAAATACGGACTAACCTGGAGGTCGGCATTGCAGGCCTCGAAGGCGCGGCCGCGGTGCGTCTCGGCCAGCTCCAGCCACCAGAAGAGCTGCACCGCCCGGTAGACGCAGCATCCGCCCATCAGCTCCGCCCAACTGCGCAGCGCCATCTCCTTGAAGCTGGTGCGACCCTCCAGCACGTCCTCCATGTGGGTGTACGGGCAGGCGGAGGCGTCGCCCCACACCCGGCCCCACCAGATGGTCAGCAGGAACAGGCAGATGGCGTACATGGACACCCCAAAGTTGTCGGCCACTGAAAGGGAGATTTCAAAGGACATTTGATTTTATCCTGGGTGCTACTAAAATCTAGATTTTAAGTCGAAACAAAAAAAAAGCTATCGGAGATTATGCCGATTAAAGGTGGACAGTAAAATGGTAGACTAATTCCAAGGTAATGCATGACCCAAGGAAGCCAGGTAATGGGTTACCTCAATAAGTCAATATATAGACTTTTTGCCTAGTTTTAACATAATATATAGACTTGTTTATAGTCAATTTTTACATGACATCAAAAAAACGTTTTATTAAAAGGACAGTTTTGGATGAACAAGTTAACGAATAAAGTAATTATTTATATTTCCTCAATTTATAAATTAAACTACATTTTATAAAACAGGAAAAAGAAGTGCTGTACTTAATATCTCGAAAACTACTTAATAGATCGTTTTGATCGTTAAACATTTTTGGATATTGTAAAAATTAACTCCACTTTAAATGCAAATTGTTATTTCCTTATCAAAAAAAAAAAAAAATACAAAAATGGCTTTTTGAAAACATAATAAAAAAAACATCTACAAAGTTGAATAATTAATAAACTTAAAAAAACGAAAACATATTTAAAAGTGCTAATATTCTAAAGATCTCTTTATAGAGATATTTGAACTTAGTAAGAAAGATAAAATCAAAGTGGTGCTTAATAATAATATAAGCCTATTAAAACTATACCGAAATGGAAACGCCAAACTACCACTCACCTATGATCAGCTCAAAGCAGCAGGCGCACAGCTCGGCGGCGGCGATGGCCTCGTTGATCAGGATGGGAACAATGCCCTCACGAGTCACCATTCGCCGACTGATTACCCGGGCGATCTGGGCCAGGGCACAGCAGCCCACCATGAACAGGCCACTAATGCCCAGCGCTGTCGTCGACATGTCCTGCGGTTTGGGGGTAAACGGAAATGATCAGTCGCAAATTGTAAATACCTTATACTTTCCTGAAAACTCAAATAAATTATACTAAAGTTAACAAGCTTACAGGAAGGATAATAACTTTGCAGATTTCGGAACCTATTATAATAATAACCTATTATAATATTATATTGAGACGTTAATTAAAGAATTGTAATTTTTGTCAAAATTATAAATTAACTAGAAAAACTTTGTAAGTCATTATCCTTTTTTAAGATATCTATAATATGCAGAGCTCCCAAAAAGTGTCCCCATTTTACTTGCTGTCAGAAAAAGATCAGTTACCTTAGCACCCTATGAAAAATAAAATTGAAAGACACTTTCAAAATGTTTTTGTTCAAAGTGTCTTGCTCAGAGACTTAGCATTTCGGTTTGCTATGTTTATTAATATGGGAATGAGAAAAAATGTCGGCAAGTTACATTTTATTAAAAAAAGGCTTCATTTTTTATATTAGTGTCGCTTTGCTTGTTTGCAAGCGCGAGGCCGCCAAAATAATGTGCAAAAATAAAAACCCACACAAAGAAAATTACTTGGTTTACCCAAACTCCAAATCTTTCAAACTGCTAACTTAAATTCTCAGTTTAATAAATCTTTTAAAAAAGTGATAAACTAACATAAAACTTTAGATTTAGATTAAGATTAGAATATGTAGTGTTTCAAAGGTTTTTTGTAGCTAAATGTGCGGATATAACGAATAAAAGGTTAATTCTTAGACCCTTTTCTCAAGGCCTCCTAATCTTGTGAACCTTGAAAAATTTGCAATTCAAAAAACAATGTAAACTTGTGTACGTTGATGCGAAAAACTATTTCTGAATTCAAAGCACAAGCGAATGCACTAAAAATAAATGTTTGGGACGAGGCTTGACCGAGCAATAAATCCATATAAATACAACTGTATGAAAACAAATTGTGTTTTTTGCACGGAAGCACATAATCCATAAAATGTTGTGATATGCGAATGCACATACTTCGCAGTTATAAAAGACGAGCTGGATTAGAAAATCAGCGGAGGACCGCGTAACGAGGCTGCGAGAACTGTCCGTCGACTAAAGACCTGGTATAAGTGATTTATTTATTGATGATCACTCTCCGCTCGCTGGGAAATCATCTGGCTTTTCTATATTTATACGCTGGGTCCTGACGTAACAGCTCATACGGCAAAAAGAGCGCCAATTTTCAAATTAACCGCACTTTCAGCCTTGCTGAATGGGCAGCACTGGCGACGGCAGTGCTATCGATTGTCACCTGGTGTATCGATAATCAGCTGATTTGTTTAAATACCGTCAAGACGTACAGCTGATAAATCTGATAAATTCGCTTTTTAATATGTAAGAGGTCTTTTTTATTTGAACTAAACCCCATTTAAAGTGTAACAAAACTTGGATTCGCTTTTAAAAGAGATAAAAAAAATGAACAATTGAGTAAAGGTTGTCCAGTGTAAACGGCACTTTATAATTGCAAAACCACAACATTGATGAAAGTGAGTATGGGGTTTGCATTGAATAATCTAGTGTTATTTGATTTATTAAGTCTGGGCTCAATTATTTCCAGTGCTGGAGCTGCTGAGCAGGATTCGCCCGACAAGGCTGCCATGGAGGAGCTGCATGTCCTTGGCTATTCAACCGGTACAGAGACGCCCCCTCGCAACACAATCAGCCGGCAAAAGTACGGCAAACGACCTCGCCGGATTCACCGAGTGGCGGACAGTCTATAGCCTGCCTTCCATACGGATTGTGGCCGCATTCAGTAAGCTCAAGGTCTACCAGGCGGTCATCACGGCAGCCGGAACGCCCATAGCCTTTGCTTTGGGAAACGCCGGACAGCTGAGCACGGATGCCCTGGCCATTTACGCCGCCGTGGGAATCAGTGGTCTGGTCACCCTCACACTCGCCAGCTTTGCCGCCAAGAACCTCGTGGGCTTCATCTACGTCAACGAGCAGCAGGATCTGCTGAAGCTGGCCTACGTCGACTTCTGGGGACGACGACAGGAGACGCTGGTGGACACCGACGATCTGCTACCTAGCTGGGAACTGGGCAGCCCGTCCCGTTTGAGGTTCGTTTCGACCATCTGCCTGCGCAGCGATCCTAAACAGCGGTACAAGCTGCTGAATCGCTTTGGCCATGTCAGCGATCCCCACGTCTTTGAGGGCCTCTTTGGAACTGATTGAAGTTAGTTTTATATAGTTGTTGTACCGGAGAAATCCACTTGTTTATATCTGAATTACAAAATCATGTTATCATGTATTTAAAGCTTCTTTTTCCTTATGGCTTCTCGGTATTTCAGATGACCAATATTTATGCCTACTTAAAAATTCTTTATTACGAAGATTTACAATGCTCTGCAACATCTGTCATACAAAAAAACATAGGCCGCTAATCTGTGAATGGTTTAAATAGCTGTTAAAGCACAAAAACTAATTGTAAATATCCGAATAACAAAACCCTGTGAACATGCATATGCTGCATGCATTTTTCACTTATGTCTTTGTCGAATGGTACGAGATAGCTTTTCATTTTGTATAAAATATTTTATTACGAGGAAATGTAAAGCTCTGCAACATTATTTCATAAAAAAATCTAGGTCGCTAATGTTATAATGTCCCCAAAATCGGCATCTAAAAAGCCATTATCATTTTCACAACGCAATGGCCTCTTCCACCTGCAAGAGATTGATAAGTTTATTAATGATTTAAACTTGTCAATAAAAATAAGTAGCACTTACCGTATCCGGCAGCTTCTTATTAAAGGTTTCCGGCAGTAGCAACGAAAGGAGTCCAGCAACCAGGGATAATGCCCCAAATAGCAGCAGAGGCAGCGGTTCGTAGTAAGTAGCCTGTTAAGAACGTACTTTAATTAAAATATTTTTTGGATTTGTGAATGGACTGGCTTCATTCAAAGCTTTTCTTTGTACCAATGTAATTTATTTGAAAAATTAATTTTTTTGTTTGCTTTCACAGGATATTTTTGAAATTGTAAAGTATCGATTAGGCGAAACTGAAAACTGCTGACTTCATAGATCGACTTTTAAGTTAAGACTTAATGATCTTAAATGGGTCCTATCTAAAATGAACTACGAAATTTTGAATTGGTTGAAAATTATCCATTTGGCAAAATTTAAAAGAACATTTTCTACCCCAAAAAACGATCTTTGGCAGTGTGAGTACTTTTTTATAATAAAATAAAATAAAATAAAAATAAAATTGAAAACCTTCTTATGTGCAAAAAATTCCATATATATATGATTAAGTACTTTCTTTAAGCTAAACGTTATCAGGTTTTATCTAAAAAACTGGGGTTTCTGTACTAGTCTTTCAGTTTCCTATTTAAATCTTTTAGAATCGTTAGAGTTATGAAATATGTTTTACTTTATGGATTTATATTTACTTAATGAATTTGCTTATACAATAACTCTTTTTTATTAAAATGTTTTAGTTAAAATAAGCAACTTTATCCTAAAACTATTTTTTTTTAAAAATTGATCAATGGAATAAAAGTATGGAACTCACCAATAGCGGCACAAAGGGAGCCAGCATCGCCCCAAAGCGCGCAAATGTGGACATGACACCGACGCCTCCGCTCCGAATAACCTAAAATGAATAACATCCAACATAACTTACTAATCTAACAACAATGAAAGTCTCATACAGTGGGCATCATTTCCGCAGTGAATGTGTAGATGACGGCAAAGGAGGAGGTGATTCCGAGTTTTCCGATGAGGAAAAGGGTTACGACAAGCCAGTTGGCACCTGCAAGATCAAAGGGGTTTGGTTGAAGGTTGTGGTGTTTAAATGGGCACTAAAATAAACTGATCTGGAATACAAATTTATTAAACTTACAACTCCACGAGTTTCTACCCTCAACTCCGGCTTTGCAGGGAATCCAATCTCCTTGCGCTTAGCGTGTTTGCATGAATTTGATTTTTTTGTGAGGCAAAAAGATATATGCGTATTGTAGAACCATTTACATATTACTTAAAAAAATTCAAATTTTAAAAAAATCTTAAATGTTTTAACATTTTTTTCGAAACTTGTGCTTAGTTTCAATTAATTTGTACACATCCTTAACATCAGACAATTATATTTATTTGAAATAAATATTTTTAGAAAGCAGCAGAAAATTCTATGCATTTTCAATGGACTTATGTGTCGTATGAGTGATACTTTGTTAAACTAATAGGTCTTAACTCAACGGCAAAAGCTTAATAATATATTTTTATTGTAATTTCTTAAAGCAACTTATAAGAGGTTTACATGTCGTATGGGTAATAAAATAAATACGAAATGATTGCACTGATAGCTTACATGTCGTATGAGTAATATATGCACACACTTTTAATAAGAAATGATTAAAATAATTGCCTGATGATTCATTTAAATTAAAGACCATCCCACCGTTCAATGGTACAACTAATTACTTGGTCGAAAGCTGGCTTGATACCTACCCAGGGTGACGAAGCCGCTGGCAACACATGTGATGGAGCAGAGCAGGAGTGATCCGGAGAGGGCCAAACGTCGACCAAGCCTTCGCAGGAAGAGCTACTAGTGGGGGATTGGGATGTTGTTAAATGGTTAGTCTGGCTTCCGGTCGGAGGCGGTGGCAACCTACCCAGGCGAGGCTATAGCCGGGGATCTCGACCAGGCAGACCAGGGCGAAATTAAGGTACTTGTTGCCACTCAAGCTGGTCGCATTCAGCGAAAGTCCATAGTAGACGATGGCGTTAACGGCCCAGATGAGCAGCAGAATGGCGTATCTGGCGATCAAAATGTGGCATCCAGCAACCTCTTTGATGGCCAGCCAGATCCTGTCGTCCTTCCGCTCGGCCAGAACGCCATTCTCGGCCTCATCCTCCATGGCCGTTTCCGCATCCAGCTCCTGCTGCTTGAAGCTGGCCATCAGTTCGACGGAGATGTCCCGCCGGTTCACCTTCGCCGCCCGTCGAATGATGGCGCCAGCCTGCTCCCGCCGGTTGCGAGCCAGGAGCCAGCGCACCGACTCCGGAACCAGCCAGAAATAGGCCACGCAGACGAGCGGCGGAAGCGAGAGCACCAGCTGCAGTTGACGCCAGTCCGTTAGGAAGACGGACAGACCCAACAGCGCCTCGCCCACCGCGTAAAAGTAGTTGAGCACAATGGAGGACATCTCGCGCTTCCGTGGACCCACCATCTCCACGCCAATGATGAAGGCCAGCGGATATACGCCGGAAGTGCCCACCGCGTTCAGTAGGGCGAAGACCAGAAAACTGCCGTAGTTCCAGGACAACGCCTGCGCCACTCCCGTCAACGCCATGAACACAATGCAGATTAGAAAGACGTGCTTACGCCCATAACTGAAAGGATTGGCATTGATTGAATTTGAAAACCGAATTCATTTCAAAATATATGGTTCTAAATTTAAGTTAGAATTTTTAAAATACCCGTTACACAGCTAACAAATTTAAAAACAAATATTCCCCCAGAAATCAATCGGGTTTTAGGTGGCGCCATCTGCCGAACTGAAATTACAACAAATATGCAGTGACGTCATAACCAAACATAATTGTCAATAACTTCTAAAATTAAAGCTCGATTTTGAAAATTTTTGTGTCTACTGATTGATTTGGCCGACACACCTACGATCTAACATGGGCGTGGCTCCGTTATGGAATTACTAGAATCTGCAGGCCAAATCCCAAATCTGTAACTTTTATAGTTTCCGAGATCTCGACGTTCATACGACGGATATAGATACATACATACGTTAACTCAGCTATTGATCCTAATCGAAAATATATATATTTTATAGGGGCAGAAACGCTTCCTTCCAACTGTTACATACCTTTCAACAAAAAAGTAAAAGTAAAAAAAAGTAAGAGTAACGGGTATAACAACGGGTTTTTTGAAAAGTTCTGGAACGGTTTTGTTTTTTAAAATCGTTAAGGTGATCTCCACCGGGCACTTCCTCTATTCTTTTTACGGAATTCCCCACAATTTCATTCCTGTATTCCGTGAAAGTTCCCTAAATGTATGTAACTAAAACTGTATACTAACCGATCGGCCAGATAACCGGAGAGGGCTGTTCCCACCACCAGACCGGCAAAGTGCATCGTGCCGACGAAGGCCAGCTTCCAGAGGTTCTCCTTGCACTGCATCCCCCACTGCTGCACAATGGTCCGCTCCGCACTGCCGTAGACGAACTGCTGGCATCGCTCCGTTTCCGCCGTAAAGTTCTCGGCGGAGCACCGACCCAAAGGCCATAAACTCCAAGGCTCAACTTCGAGGGTGCTTTCATTCGCCACGAATCTGTCACAGGTTTCCGGCGTGAAGTGGCCCCGCTTGCTCCAGCTGCCAGGCACCGCGGCAGAGACCCAATCCGCTCCATAATCCTGCTCATCCGGGCTGTCGCAGCCGGGCACGAAGCAGCGATAGGTGGGCGATCCGGCCGTAAAGACATACGACAGACTGTTGGCGGCTGCGAACAGAACCGGCAGGCATATGAGCAGGTAGTTCCGCCGCTGAAAGCGCCCGAATTCTCCGATCTGGGCGAGGATGTCGTCAAAGTCCAGGACGGCAGACGCCGCAGCTGCCGCCGGAGCTGACATGCCAAAGGTTAAAGAAACTCCCAGTAGGGGGAAGGAAAAGGAATTCTAGGTGTTCCGGATTTCTAAAGCACGTGAGCTGCAATTAATAAGATGTGTGAATCTATATATATACATATATGTATGTATATGTACTACGAGTAGTGTACAAGATCAAAAATAGAAATACCTGACGCCAAAAGTTTAAAAAAGTCCAGAGGTCGAAGAACTAAATTAGTTTAAATGTTATCAGACAATAATATTAATGCGTTAAATAGAATAAAACATGTCTTGGGATATCTAATGACTATATCAGCTAATTAGTGTATAACCTGCCAGGCGCTATAAAAATGTAGACTGAGGTAAGTGATAAAGTAAACTAAAAATACCGGAAACTGAGGAGGCTGAAGCGTTTTTCTTTTTCCTTAAGTTTTCAGATCGATGAATTGACTGTTTGATCTTGTTAACTCAGACGGAGCAACATTAATTGTTATAAGTCCCGATGTAGTTGAGGGAATGTACGTGCATGCATGCAATCCAATCTTCGCCAATTGAGATAAATTGTTGCATGCCAGTTGTCTTGAAAAAACGGAGAGTGTTGTAATTGGAATATGAGTTTCAATAGTGTAGTAGCTGACAAACTGGAGGAGAAACATGATTGATGCGTGCCAGCCGAGAATAATGCATAATGGATGAGCTGTGTGGGAATCGCAAATAAGTAATCCGGACGGGGGAATGAGTATCCTTACCCGTAAGTTGTTTGCCAAGGTCAGGGTCGGGGTGGACTCTATATTTGCATCCAATTGGTGGGAACTTCTGCAGGCTGCTGAAATACGTTGGCCAAGTGTCCAGATAAGACTGCTCCCATTATCTAATCACTGCGAGTTTTTAATGATGCACTTGGTGACTCTGGTGTTTTGCACTCGCTCACTAGACCGAATAATCACCGAAGACTCACTTACTGAACAGGTGTCTTTGGAGAAATTATTGTGTTCACCATTCACCAAACAAAACAAAAAAAAAACCCGCACTTCCACTGCGGATGTCCGGGTCCGGGATTAAGCTCCGGGTCTTGTCTTCAATCCGAATCGCGCAATGTCTGGCGAAATACTGAATTGTCTTGAGAAAAAAGAACATGCAAACGCACACAGAGCGGCAAACACAATTGCCAGAGTACTATCTTCGTGCTCAATCTGAAATCAAAGTAGCCGGCATTAAAATCAATACCAAGAGAAAAGCGCCGGGAGAAAAAGTTGGGCAGCTACTTTCTCTTACAGCGCTGACTGCTAAGAGAAACGCTTGCTGATCGCAACTATTTCAACATTTTCAGGGAGCATCTCATCTATAATTTGTGAATTACCCACACTTTACACTACTTTCTTGCGTAAATAATGTTAGAAAAAAAGTGAGTAATTTTAAGTCCATATAAAAGACGAGTAAAAAACGTATAATAACTACATTTTTAACAAATTTAACAAAATTAGGCAAAACAACATTTAATGCACATTTTTTCAAACATCCATCTAATGAGCTATTGACAACAATTATTTTTGAAACAACTATCTTAAATGCATTAATTGGCAGCTATTGTGAATAAAGAATATATAAATGTTACAAAAAATGCATACATAACCCATGAAATTTTAAATATACTCGAATTAAAAAAAAAAGCGCCTGCTGTTTATAATTTCACTGTGGTTATGAAACTAGACTTTAAATGTTCTTCAAAAGTGTTAGACATAGTATTTTTAATGGCGTGGAAACTTTTTGAATGATAAACTATTATTGCCATCACAAATATCAGATTTATCAGTTTAACTGGTATGATTGATTTAACAGCTCCAGTTAGCATTACTTCTTCAGTTTGATGAACTTCGAGGCGAACTCGTAGACGCCCACGGAGTTGTTGTGCTTCTGGTCGTACTCAACCCAATCGTCCTCGGAAAGATCGACGTCCTCGAATTCCTGGCCATTTTCCGCCGATGAGACTCGCCATCCGGTGCGGGGCGAGAAATCTACGGGCTCTGCGCCGCGGCACTCGAAAACCACTATGGTCTTGAATCCGCCGGAGTCGTCCGCCGTGTAAGGAGCTGTGAATAGGTTGTGGGTTAGGACTAGGCACTACATTGTGGGTCTGGAAAGAACTCACCATTGGACTTCTCCACAATGTCTATGCTGTTTTCCCGACTGCACATCTTGCATTTCATGAAGAAATTAAAGCCGGCCGCATTGCGCGAATCCTGCTGCACGTGCTCCGATTCGGTGATGTCGTGCCATTTGTCCGACTGTTCGCCGCAGTTGCTGCACTTTAGTTTCAAAAAGAAAGAGTAGTCTGGATGACAGGTCTCCAGTTTGTCCACGTTCTCCAGCGTGGCGGAAATTTGGAGGCCAACGCGAACCATTTCGTTAACAAGACAATATTTATATTTTGGGTTCGACAAAATCAGCTGTTCGGCAGTGTGGCCAGATGCTGAATCTTTTTGGTATGTCATCGCAGTGGCAACACCGGCAATGAGAGTGAATATTTGGCTGCGCAAAGGCGTAATAAACATAAATAAATTGTTAAACCGCTTATAAATATGGATCTCAACATGAAACCTTCTTTGGCTGCTGACGAAATGTTCTCCGAAGGCCCCGGCTACATGGAAATGGACGAGGTAAGTTATTAACAACGCTACCCCGTGATAAAAACAACAAAATACATAAAGAAGCCCAGGACATCTTTTTGTACCCTTGCATAGGGTTATAAAGTTTTGGTCATATCTTTGTTATGTGCTCCTCATACTTTATTAGGAAATTCCCGCGAGTGTTTTCAGTTATCAATTACCCAAATTTAAATCTGCTTGCCAAACTAAACTTCCTTTATTATTAATGCCTTAAATTGTATTCTTTCAGTCCGGCGGAGCCACAGGAATGATGATGGACCACCTACCCTCCAATGATAAGCACGTCCACGCGGACTTTTATAATGATTTTGATGATCTATTCGACGATGACAACTGGGCCAAGATTAAATCCGATTCCAAGCAGTAGACTCACACAGGATTGACCATAATGTAATCAGCGAATTGAAAGATCAGTGTCTGCAATTAGTTCTTTGTCTGTAATTTTACTTGCACGATCATCGGTGTATAAAAAATTGGTTCAACTATTGTTTAATCGCTATAATATTATATTCATTTGGTTCGTATAACTAACGTAAATTGCCATGTGAAGATAGTGCCGAGGTGGATTTGAACTTTGGCGTGGCGTAAAATCAACAAAATGCATAATTTTGTACAGAAAACGAAACTAGTAACTAAAATTTACGATATCGAACTGAGTTGCAGGTGGAATGAAGCAAACGTAATCATGATAAATACAAATGTACACAATAACCTAGTGGATCCATTGAGTGTGTTAACCAAGTTGTATGCCCCGGGCCAAGCTATCCGTCCAACGGGGTGCCCAGGTAGACCATTGAGACCTCGGTGTTGCCGTAGACAGCGGATACTGTGGGATAGAGCTTCTTGTCCGGCAGTCCTGCAAAAAAACATTGGGGACATGGGAAAATGAGTGATTTAGCACTGGAAGACATTGTCGACTTACCTCGAAAGGCCACGCCCAGGAACTCGTAGTTCTTCTCGAACGACAGGGTGTTGTCCTCGCAGTCGAGAATGACGCGAATCCGCTCGCCCACCTGGTACTTGGGTGCGTTATTCAGAAGCGGGTAGCTGCCCTGCATGTCCCCGTTGTGCAGCAGGTGGTTCTCGACCAGGTTCCAACCCCAGCTCTGGTCATCGGAACCGAGCAGGGCCACATAGCCGTGGCACTGCAGCGCCGCCTCCTTGGTGGAAATGCCGATGACGGCCACCGTGCCCAGCGGTCCCTCCCAGATCACCTCCCAGGTATGCCGGCCGTGGCGGAACCCGATCTTGCCCCGAGCCGCGTCTGTGCTCTGCGCCACGGGATTGCTGGGGACAGGAGGAGTAGAAATGTGAGTGCAGTTGTTGTGCATTGGTGACTCGACCACCTTACCGATGCAGGGTGAATCCGTTGGGCTTGATGTACACGTTTCTCGAGCAGTCATTGGGGCTCCAGGCATGGAAGTACGCCCGCAGCTTTGTCTTGTACGTGGAGACGGAGGCCAGCAGGTCGGACTTGAGGGCCTCCTTGGGCAGCTTGTTCAGGCAGTGCCAGCGCCAAACATCGCTGTTTTCGTCGTTAAGGAAGTGGTACCAACTCTTACACACCTGCGAACGGTGAAACAGTAGGTGTCAAATCATATCTTGGTTAGATTGGGCCAAAGGCGCACCTGTGAGCAGTGGCTCAGGTCGTCCAATTCCAAGTAGGAGAAGATCACCTCCAGGACATTGTAGTTACACAGCGCCGCCACCGGATCGACCATTGTGCGGCTGCTCCTCTGCTGGGGACTTGTTAGATGGCTGCTTTGATTTCCCTGGGCCTGTTGTTTGACATTTTTCCACACCAACCCGAAAAAACTTCAGAAATTCGCAATTCAACTCGATAGTAAGACCGTTCGAGGCCTACTGCGAAAATACCGTGCGGCCGGACCAAGTGGCCACTTTGTTTACATTCATGACCAGTGTGGCAAAACAACGCCGGCAGCCAGCTGCTTGCAACACTGCGTAAATTGATGCGTAAATTGGCGCGCACTGTCTGCCATTTCATTCGCACCCGCACACAGCCTGCTTTGCCTTTCCCACATGAAAACGAAAAGCAGCCACTTGGTGGAAATTTTGTGACCATCGTGCTGCGCTTAGAAATCGTCCAAATTCGCGTCGTCATATACCGATCGAAAGCCACGAATCCGGCGAATCTTTTGCCACCTTTCTAGTGAAAATCAAATAGCGAGAAGTCCGCGAAAAAGGCCACCGAAAAAGGGCCGCCACTGTGAGTGTGTGTGACCAGAAGAAAAAAAAATGCCCTGCCGCTGGAAGTGAAAAATGCGCTCGCCATTTTGACTCGGGCGACAGTTTTTGTACAAGTGCGCTTCGTCGTCGTGGTCGTGGTCCGCATCCGGATTTGCACACGTGCCCCAGCCCGTGGCTGCAGTACGTCCAGTCCTCCCCAACCGCCGCCTCTTCCAGTTTTCCCGTGCACACGTTGCGGCTACGGCACGTAGCAGTTTTTTTTTTTGTTTTTGGCGGTCCACCAGGTGAGCGGTAAGCGGCAACAACAACAGCTATCCGGCTGCTGCCGCGCTCCCCCATCAAAAAATGGCGCATTCGACGGGCGGAACTGTGAAGGCCGACGAGGTGAACTTCTTCTTTCGGGACGAGCACGGTAAGTGGGCGGCATCCTGCGTCAGGACTTGATAAGCGGTGGAGTGGGTGCACTCGCTCCCACACACACTCCACACATACTCCTCCACACACACACACGTACACACTACAAAGTTGCATGGGCAGCGTAAAACGCCATCTTTGCTTTTTCGGGTTTCTTTTGCCTACCATATTCATCGTTTGATACGCTTTGGGGGGCAGGCAAGACTAGCCGAAGAGTGCTAGAAATTGGCAAAAAGTAATAATAAAAGACAGAGAGACCCCCGCGAAATAACAACTAAAATGGGTGAGCCACCCAACCCCGCCCCCGCTCCCTTCCATTCGCCCACCGCCCAGTTGGCGCGCTCACTCACACACATGCACGCGCGTATTTTCTCCCACTTTTTTTATCGGGCGGCCAACAGCTGATTACTTCGCCGTTGCTGCGAATTCGCTTCGAACTGAGGATTTTGAGTGGGCCAGCAACTCGCAAATTTCAGCCAGTTATTACTCCAAGGGAAAACAATAGATTCAACATCAATCGAATGTATCTGAACTGTGTGACATTCTGCAATGTCTCAGCTAGTCAGAGGGTGGCGAACAGGGCGGCATGCGGAGAGGAGAGTGAAGAAAGGCCAAAACAAGAAAAACTCTGCAGCACACACACACGTTTCCATGCAGCAACGAAGCTGAGGCCCAAAACAGGCGAGCGCAAATAGGTGTAAGCGATGTACACGTGTGTGGTTGTCCGTCGTCCAGTTTATGCGGCAATGGTTGGTTGGATTATCTTGAAGTTCCATAACTTACCACTTTTGATTGTATTGAAAAAACTCGCTGGCTTGCCTTGTGTGTGTGCCTTCAAGTATTGCTAAAAATATGTTGAATTTTTTATATTTTTTTAAAATGTATCATAAATTCCCTGACCATCTGTATAAACAAACAAATTTTGTGACCAACATATGTGAAACCGCAAATTATCAAATCAAATTTTTGTCACTTACACATGGAATTTATTTTATAACATCTTATACTCTTTGGTTGGGTTAGATTACCGTTTGGGGTCACATAAGAACTGAATTTGTAAAGCAAATAAAACTATAATTGTCTAAAAGTACTTCCTAAAAAATTATACAAAAATGTTTAATTGGATAGGCAAATTTCGAAATTGAGAACTTTGTTTTACACCACACATTTAGTTGACAAGTATGACCTGATCTTCCCGTTAAAGGAAACATTCTCATTAATTGTAATTGATGGCAAACTTGATGCACGCATAAACGGAGTATATCGGGGTTTGCTGCCTACTCAAATTAGCGACGAACCCGGTTAGTGGTTAACTGGTGAGGGTGAATTATGGAATTGCTCTTCCAATTTCTGGGATTATATGTTTACTTGTCCCAAAACACTACCCAGGCATTGTGTTTTATAAGTCCCGCCAATTCCGAGTTGCCCAGGCCAACCATCTGGCTGGATAGTCTGGTATTTGGACGTATTGGAAGCCGTTTGAGCCCCCGTGGGTCTGAGCTGAGTCATATACAGGTGTGTGTGTGTGTGTGTGTGCTCTTAGCTGCGAGAGAGTTGGCAGGTATTTTTAGCGTTTCGACCCTTTGCTGTTTTTGTTTTGGGCCCCTCATCTCCATTCTTCTTCGCTCACTTGCTTTGTTGTTATGATTATGCAAATCTCAAGTAGCGACAGGTGAATGAATAATTATTACATCGAATGAAGACTATGCAAAACTAGAAATGTTTGGTAAAGCCGGTTAGATATGTAGGTTTGAACCAGGGCTCCGTTTCAAATCTTAATTTAGTGGATTGCTTTAAAAAGCGATCATTAAATTAGGCAACTACTAAGCGAAATTGTTACAAAGGATCAATGATTTATCGTTCTAATTTTATTAACTTAACGATATCATATAGCTGACATAGAAACCATCGAATATTTCATCGGAAAGTCATCATAGCTTAAAAATCGGAACATTTTAATGTGTCTGCCTGAGTGTGAGTTTTACCAAATTTTATGAGTTTCAAGTTTATATTTGATCTATTTCAGGCTGATCTTATCGCGATCATTACCTATTGATTATTTATTTTGCTAAATAATTTAATTTAGTTTAGGATACTGTTTTAAAAACTTACAGTAAACTTTGAATACAACATGTTGCAGTAGGACCCGTGTAATAACCAATTTAAAATAATCCAGTCATTAAAAAATACCGGTCCTTGGCCAACAATCGAGCCGAGTCACGAGCTCGTGCATCGCACCATCTCTAGTTGGTAAAGGTTCACCTTCGGTCACGTGCTGGCCATCTCTAATGTCCAGGCGATCTGGTTTCGGGTTGTTTTTGTACTTCTGCATCTTTATCCTTGCCACACCACTTTATACACACGCACAGCACCGCTGGAGACCGCTGTGCGAGTGTGGCTACCTGTGTGTGTGTGTGTGTGTGTATGCACCCCAATCTCACCGCTTGCCTTTTGTTGTTGCATTCCACCTCCAGTGCGCTTCGTTCGCTCCACTCGCTTGATTCGCCGCGCGGCGAAAACAACGCATCGTTGATAGTACCACACACTCTTACCCTTACCCCCACACTGACACACATGTGTATCTGTGAAAATACATGCAGTTGTGTTATCAAAGAAGGCAATTCAGTCGCGTGTTATGTGTATATCCGAAACTAAGGAACATCCGTATCTCCGTATTTCCAATCCCGCAGGACAAATTGCCAAGATGCTAAAGCCGGCCCAAACCAAATCGGAGATGGAGGCCGGAGGAAAACCCGTGGCGGTGGTGTACGCCACCGGCTCATCGGCGCGCAACAGCGGAAGTTCGAGCGGCATTGGCAACGTGGGACGCATGGGCGCCTTTAGTCAAATGGTGAGTTCAAAACACTGACCCAGCACCCAAAAAGAAGCTTATGCCTAACGATCCGGTGTATAAGCAGGGATCCAGCAACCAGGGACAGTTCATACGGCTACAGGACAACGGCCTGGTCATTCCAAAAACAGAAGGTAAGACTCCAGAAAACCAAGAAAAATCATCAATAAACCATGGTACCGTCTTGAATCAGATACTACGTACACAACCGTTTCGGCGCAGAAGACTTCAGGAACTGGCAGTGGACTGTACGACGTGGTAAGTTGGTATGCTAGTACCCAACTCCTCACCTGCTTTAATCTCTTTTGAATTGCAGATAAAGGGAGATCGCTATGTAAAGTTTACGCCAAACAATCCCATGAAAATCAAATCAAAACTGTAAGTAACAACTCGCAAAAAAGCCAGACTGTAGAGGCCAATCTTTAATTGTTTCCTTCAAACCAGCCATGCCATTCAGAGCAACTCTTTGCACTCCATGTCCGCCTCCTCATCGTCCGTTCAAAGGAAGCGCAAGCCGGACAAGGCCGGCAAGGGATTGCGCCACTTCTCGATGAAGGTCTGCGAAAAGGTGCAGGAGAAGGGCAAAACCACCTACAACGAGGTGGCCGACGAACTGGTCGCCGAGGAGATGAAGAACAATGCGTACGATAACAACTGTGATCAAAAGAATATCCGACGTCGTGTCTACGATGCACTTAACGTACTGATGGCAATCAATGTTATCTCCAAGGACAAGAAGGAGATCCGCTGGATAGGGCTTCCTGCCAATTCGGCCGAGGTAGGATTTGCAAGGTTCCAAACTGTATCCAATACGCGCTAATATATTACCTCGTTTCCATAGCAATTTCTGGCCCTGGAGGAGGAAAACAGTCTGCGCCGCGAGCGCATCAAGCAGAAGAACGAAATGCTGCGCGAAATGATCATGCAGCATGTGGCGTTTAAGGGATTGGTAGAGCGGAACAAGCGAAACGAAAGCCAGGGCGTGGTGCCTTCCCCGAATGCCTCGATCCAGCTGCCGTTCATCATCGTAAACACGCACAAGTCCACCAAAATCAACTGCAGTGTGACCAACGACAAGTGAGCCCCTTTTCACTCATGATGCAGACCTAGTTTCCAATCCCTAATCTCTGTTGCAGGTCCGAATACATATTCAAGTTCGACAAGACCTTCGAAATGCACGATGACATTGAGGTGCTCAAGCGCATGGGGTTCCTGTTGGGTGAGTTTTTTAAATCAGACGCCCCATTGGATAAAAACTAAACATGTTTTTACCGCATTTAGATCTGGATAAGGGCGAATGCACGCCGGAGAACATTGAACGAGTCAAGTCGTGGGTGCCTCCAAACCTCGCCAAATACGTGGAAGGTATGGCTGTGTAATTAATTTTTTATGCCGTGATTAAACCCTTTACTTTAACTAGCCTATGGCACTGGAAAAACTGGAGAAATCATGAACGAATCGGAGGATGAGGACAACGAGTTCAACGGGTACCTGGAGTCCACCAATGAATCCCAGAGCTTTGCACAACACTCGACACAACATACCACCGATGCCGAGTTCAAGCTGGAGATGGATGATGACGAGCTGGACGACGACATCGATTGAGCTGACTGTGCCGCCGACATTGTGCCAGCCATGGCCGATGCGGATGCGGATGGAGGAGCAGATGCAGATGCGGATGCGGATGCGGAGGATACATTTAGTTTTACGTTTATCAACGCTTTGTTAGGTTTGCCACGCCCCCCCGGTTAGGCGGGGCCACTCTCCAACCCAATCCACTCCACTCCACACCCAATCCGACCCACCCACACATTTGGTTTTGTTTAATTCTTAATGAGACTCTATTAAATTATACAGCTCGCAGCGACGAGAAAGGAAGATTCGGTAGTTCATGTATGTACGTGTACTGTTCGCATACACAGTTTGTACGTGTATCATTGAAGATTTATGTTTAAGCTCAAACGTTTTTAAATAATTTGTCTAGTTAAGCAGAACGCGTATTTTAGTGCAAACCACATTTCACATTTGGCAAACCCGCGAATGCACAGGCCCAAGCTATACTGTTCACTCTCTTCTTAGTTGTTATGAGTCTCCCTTTTCCCCACTTGCCTTTTCTTGTTTGGGTAGGCATAAGTGAAAACGATAATGTTATGGGTAATTGTCTCTTAATAATATAACATACCAAAATTGTACACATAACAGCAATGAAATGCAATTACTTTTAGAATGCCACAAGCAGTTTAAACTGCAGACAAGAACGAACATATGAAATATGTTTAATTTGCTTACACCTTTCGATAAAACAATCATGTTTTAGTTTCTCAAAACCCACATTTTAAGTTGACAATGGAGAGCAGATAATTGCGAAATAATCAACCTACCTAATTAGTAATAATAAAATTAAAACGAGATATACATTTTCAGAATTTGTATTTATATTATTGAACCTTCTTCAAGTGAATACAAAAGCATACAAATACAAATACAAATTAGTAGAAAGTCAAGAATAAGGCGTTACCAATTAAGTGTCGATCATGTAGTTGTGTAATAAATCGAAATAATTAATTGCATGGTTGCAAAAGGAAATAACAAACAAGTAAGACGAAATCGAACCGAGTGACGAGTTAATAAAGTAATTTGCATATTGTAAAATATGATAAATCAAGAATCGCATCGTCTTTCCCTCAATTTATTTGCACAAGTTTCAGGGAGCGTTTAGCTTGCAAACAACCCGAGAAGGCCATGTTCTACCTGAACTTTACGCAGATACCCAACAAAAATGAGTCACGGCATATGGTTTATGTGTATTTTCATTGGGATCGCTGAATAATTAACATTTACAACTAAATGGAAATATACAAAAGGCGGAAGCTAACTTAAAATACAAGGACGTACGTTTACAGAAGCTGAACCAAACATAACTAAAACTAAAGCTAATACCCAGAGCATATACAGCTCAGCTCAGGCGAATCCCTCGCCCAGGACAGCTGTCGTCGTTGAGGGCGGACCCAGAGGCTCCTGCTGCTGGGCGGCCAGGTTGAAGTCGTAGTTCATTTGCTGCTCCAACGGCGGAGAAGCGAAGGCTCCCGCCGACAAGTCCATCAGTTCGGGCTGTGGCTGGGCGGGCTTTATCTGGTCCTGGACCTCCTGTCGCATCTGCTGCGGCGATTTTACATAGCTAATTGGAATGATGCCGGAGGTCTGGCCGTTCGTGGTGGCCAGGGCCCAGCCGGTGTTGAGCAGATTGAGAGTCTGCTGGATGTCGCGCGGGGCCACATGGAGCGTTTGGCCGGCACGCAGCGAAAGCTCGCTCTGGCTGCGCCCCACGAAGTCGTAAACGGCCTGGGTCTGAATCGGTGCCGTCCACTTTGCTGGATTGCGTGCTGGTTGGGATGAAAACATAAGCGTTATTCGCAGTCTTATCTTAACGGGCCTTATCGGTCAGATTATAGCACATGGACGGAGCAAAGTGCTCTCGATTAGATAAACCAGTCTGTGCAATGTGCAAGGCTTACCTTCCTCTTGGGCGGTGTTCGTCACGGTGCCCAGCAGCTTCATGATCAAATAGGGAGCTGTGAAGATGAAGCTGATGAAGGCCAGCACTGGCCAGGGGGAGTTGCCCTTTCGCGGCGCTTGGGGCGCTCCTCCCGCCTGGGGTTGGTTCTCGTTGAGGGCCTCTGCAAAGGCCTTCTTGAAGGCCGCCGAAGAAGGGTCCAGATTCGAAAGTCGTAGCCAGAAGAGAATCCTTAAATGGCACAGTTGTTTGTATATGGAATTTCACACTCTGCACAGCACTTACTTCCTGTAGATCCAGTTCAGGCCCCGAAATATGGCAAATGTCGTCCAGAACTGGGCGAACACACTGCGCAGCCGTCCAAAGTTCGCCGCCACACCGAGAATGGCCCGGAACGAGCTGGTCAGCGCAAAGAATGTGGAGTCCAGCATGGAGGCGATGTTGCCAATGGCCGAGACCAGCGATTCGATGCTCTGGAAGGCCGGACGTGAGCTGGCCTCGGCCATCTGAATGAATCGCTGTTCGGGATCATTGGCGCCGGGGGCCCCGAATCTGTTGTATCCACCGCCATAGCCTCCGCCGTAGCCGCCACCGTATCCGTAGCCACTTCCAAAGCCGCCCATTCCGCCGTATCCAAAGGCGCCGCTGTTAAAGCCACCAAATCCGCCGAGACCGTAGTTGTTGCCTCCGTAGCCGCCGCCGAATCCACCGTACTGTTGGGTTTGCTGGAACGGCGACTGAGGTAGAGGAGGAGGCTGCGCCGGACCGGGGAGCGCCCTAACATTGCCGTACGGCGTGCGCAGCACTGCCTCCGGCGGAGATAGTCCGCTGGACACGCCCACTCCGATGCTGCTCGAAGGCGGCAGCAGGGGCGCCTCGTTGATCACCGCACTGCGCAGATTGTTGTTGTCGACCATGGCGACGGATTCCGACTGACTCCGGACAAAAGGAAAAGTGCTGTGAACTTTACCCCACGGCACGGCAGTTGCTTTTGTACTGTATCAGCTGCGGCTCTTGCTTAATCTAGTGGGCGGGCGGTACGGATCCGCTCGCTCTGGTTGCCTCTGATCTCCAGCGGAAGCTTATCAACGATATCGGGCTGATTTTCGTATTAATAATTAATCAATTTCAGCAGTTGTACCGTTTTATCTATTTCCAGAAAGGTTTAGCGGGAATTTAGCTAAAAATTTAATACAAGAGATGGGACTTCAAGAGTGTGACCGTTCTGTGCTTTCAGCTAGCAGTAACGGTCATTTAGCTATTAATTGACAACTAGAGATAGTCAGAGTGAAAGTTAATTAAAAACAAGGGAAATGATTGTGGTAACTATATTGTTATAATAGTAATAATAGTAATTAAATACTTTTCTGTAACCAGAATTGATTATTGAGAAACATATACAAACCTTCGAAAACTAAAACCGCTAATTCAAATTTCAATGCTCTTACAAGTGCGTCAAGACTCAACAAATTGTATGCAACGAACACTGACACAAAATGACGAGACTTTAGAAAACATATTTATATCAAAAGAATGGTCCTTAAACTAAAAAGTTTTTAACTAAAACCCACCATATAGAAGGCAAAACGATATTAACTTTATTTACCAAAAAGAGTTAGCGATGTCAGCCCTGGCGGTCTTTACCAGTTCATTAATGAACTGAACACCAGCTGTGGAACCAGTTTGACGCGATATGAGTTTTGATGCCGATTGCGATGAGTTTATTCAAAACAAACTATTTCGCACCAGAGAGAAATGTGGTAAGTATATATTAACTAGAATATGCCACATATGCCCATTTTACATCCGTCATAACCCACAGCAATATATGCGCGCCAATCGGATGTGTGTGTCGCGGTGAAGTGCAAGTCCACTTTTCGACCCACTGCCCCCACTTTGGCAATGGCGCAGAGCAACAACAACAATGTGGTCAACATGCGACATGACATCTGGTTCCACATATCCATGCACATAGATCCGGAGGACGTGCAGACCTTCGCCTTGATATGTAAACAAACCGCCGGATTGGTGGCTTCGCGGGCCTTCTGGCGCAATTTGTACCGGCGCTATTGCTCCGGAGCCACCTCGGGCTGGAATCTGGATCTGCCCGCACGGCTGCAGCCGGAGCAGATCCGCAACTGTGATACCCGCGCCCACAGATCCCTCGTCATCGAGGCGCTCTTTCGCTGCCACCGTCCGCTAAAGGTTCGCTTGGAGCTGGCCTACAACTTGGACTGGCTGGTGCAGCGCACCTTCGTGTCCTGCTGGCAAAAGCAGTACCAGTGCCTGTGGATAATGTGCTACAAGTTCTGGAACCGACTGCCGCATGTCCAGAGCGAATCCGAGATGGACACTAGCGAAGTGGCTAATGATTGGGAATCCCTGGCAGAGGATTTTGTGGAACAGTTACCTCCCACCCTGGGAAATCCCAATGAGGGGGTGGTCCTCCTTATTGTGCTGTGCCGTCACTTTGTGCCCACTCCCAATCAGCTGTCCTACAGCCATCAGCAGGCACGCTACCGTCTTCGGGCCACCCGCGAACTCCTCTGCACGGACATGAGGGCCAAGAACCTCGAGCTCGACTTTGCCGAAGATGGCTGCCAAAATGTATCAGTTACCGTCAAATACTCTCGCATCGAAAAGTACAAAGTACTGCCCTGGTGGCATCCAGACTTCCACAGTTTCGTGAAATAAAGCCCCCATCCGCCAATTCGTTGTTATCTACTGCAGGTCATCAATTCCTTATCAACAGCTACACTATTGTAGTGCTAGTGTTCGTACGTTATCTTAAGTGCTACCGGCCAAACAAGTGTTCGACATTAAAAACAACGCTGTAGCATTGATCGTTTTTATTCAAACGGACTCGGGAGTTACATACTTCTGGAGGGATAAATCACATTTGCATACCTAAAAAAATTAAGCAATCAGGTGCATTGTCGTTATAAAAAAGCGATTATGTTTAGGGACTACAACTGGAAGAAGACTGTTCATATATACACACACTTTTTTCTTAAACATAACTCTAGGGGCCACGAATACAAAACATTCAAGAGGTGGTCGTAGTAAATTCCGTTTCTCGGTGTTCGGTGTCTTTTCTTTAGAATAAGTGGAAGTGGAAGCTCTTCCGGGGATTGCCCTAAACCTTGCCCAAAAGGTCGTGGCCGTAGGGCTTCTTGCGGTATCCCTTGAAGGCGAACAGCTTGAAGGCGAGTATCATCATCACAATGCAAAAGGCGTACAGTAGCATGCCCATTTGCATGTCGGTGTCGGTGAAGACACTTGAGATCTGGCGCTTTTGCCGCATCTTATCCTCGGTGGGATGCAGCAGCTCCTCCCGCTGCACTCCGTACCGGCTTACGAACTGCGGATTGTGTATGTTTTTCAGGAAGCCCAGCACGGCGTCCTTGTTCCACTCGATTTCCAGGCTCTCCGATTTGGAGACAGGCGTTCGATAGCATTCGCTGCAGCTATCAGGCGTAGGGAACTGCTTCTTTGGAAACTCGGGATCCTCGGTGGCGTCGCCGGCCAGTCGCTGGTTCACCTCATTGTGGGCCGCCCACAGCCAGAGAACCGCCTCCTCCTTGTTCGGCACACTCCAGATTTTTCGCCTCGATGCCATTGCCTGCGGAGCGTAAACACAGTAAATTACCCAATATGTGAGCGTCACAAAAAAGAACTGTTGGCACAGCTGCCGAATGGAAACCTACTTAATAACAGTGGTACCTCGTTTGGGAAACCCCGAAATTAATAGAAGGCGGGATGTATATCCACATTAATGAAGCTTTGAAAAAAGTATTGTTGTTTAGCTAGAATCAACTTCAAAAATAATTTTTTCTAAATTGTTAAACTACATTAACATCAACACTGTGGCGGTTCAGTGATTGTTAATTTACGTGAACAAAAATTTAAATAGGCATTATCTGCTTGGAACTGACAGGTAAAATTTCCTTAGTAGTTTTTATAACGTAGTCATGATCAAGAAAATATAGTTAATTATTTCGGAAACTAACAGCAAGTAACTTACATTTACACGAATACAATACGCCCTTGTAGCCTATAAATACTTTGTATAAAGTAGGAGAAAGTAGGTTTATGACTCACGGATTTTAAATAACAAATAAAATCTTACTTTAGAGCTTGGGTCGCTAGACTCACAACAACAAACAATGTAACTATGACTATCGTGGTTATTCAATCAGTGCTTATACAAGCAAATTACGTGTAGCTTGATCAATAAATGGGAGGTAAGCTCCAAAGAACACCCGTAAAGCCCAGTTTTCAGAGCTGCTGATCCGAAGACTACATTTTTTTATGAACGCAGCACTAAAATATATACAGGTGTAGCTGATTTAATGGTCTATTTTGGTCGGTAATTTAGTTTTGTGGCGAAAAAATCGAATTTGCATGCATGGAAAATTCCGGCAGTCAGCACTCAAGTCTTTTGTTTGGTAATCAACTATCCTCTCGCCTTAATGATCGCCCTCCTAATCAGCACTATTGTGGTCATTGGCACGTAGCTGTAGCCGTCTGCTGACTCACCTGAAAGTGCTCGGAGCACTCGCTGCAGCCGAAGAAGTTCTTAATGTAGCCGTGCATGGCTTGCAGGACTTCTAGTGGATCCTGCGAGTCCTCGTTGCCGGCCGCCTGGACGGTCATAAAGTGGAACAGCGTCCACAGGGAGCAGCTGAAGCCGCGTAGTCGTGGGTTGGAGCCAGCGCATCCCACAAAATGGGTGGAGGAGTAGACAGGCGACAGTTGCCCTTCCAGGCGCTTAAGCTCGTCCTCGAAGTGCTTGCCAGTCAGCTCCTCGTTGAACTGCACCACGAAGTCCTTCAGCTTGGACACCAACTGACGACCATTAGCTCCCAGCGGATTGTAGCGCTGCAGGACTGCCAGGAAGCGCTGGAGGGCCAGCAGCTTCTCGCCGCTGATCTCGCTCTTCTTGGGCACCTCGTTGTGCAGCACCGTGCGAATGGCCTGCTCGAGGTCCGCCTGGTAGACGAAATGCTTGTTCCGGTGCACTTCCTTGATCAGTTCGTTTTTCCCGGATTCATTGGTCGACGGTGTGGTTACCTGTTGATGCACCTTCACCGGCCTGGGGGTGATGTTCTTCTTGCCCAGCACTTCCTCCAGTTTTTTGGCGTACGATTCACCGTTGGCAAATTCCGGCGCGTACGCCGTAATCTCTCCCTTGCGATCCACCAGGCTCATTGGCAGATTGGCGGGATCGATCTTGAACTTGGCTGCCACCGCAGGGTCGATGACGCGGCGCACCGCCACCGCTGGCCACTGTGTCATGAACAGAGCCACCTCGATGCCCAGGGTGGTGTTCTCCGGTTCGTGGACCACTGCCACGTACTGGGTGACGCTGCTGAGACCTTCGAACAAGCTGCTGGCGGAATCGTTTTCTGTGACGTAGTGGACGTTGGGCCAGTAGGAGTTGTTGTGGCTGCTGGTGAGGTTCTCGGCGGCCACCATTCCGGCCAGCAGTTCGCGGATCTCGTTCACGTCCTGCGTCATCAGATTCTGTCCATAGTGCTGGGCACTCGGCTGGAATCCGGGACCCAGGTAACGCAGCGTGGGATAGCCCATCACCTCGTAGTTGCGGCATACGGCGTTGTTCTCCTCGGCGGCGCAATCGATGGCGGCCACGATGAGCACCTCGGACCAGGGCAACAGGTGCTCCGCCACCGTCTTGTAGGTGGGTGCAAACCTGCGGCAGTGCCCGCAGTACGTGTTGTAAAACTCGACGAGTGCCCCACGATTCTGGTCCACCACTGTGGCATTGAAGTTGACCACGGTCAGGCGGACCACCTTGTCCCCGTCATCGTAGAGACCCAGTGAGGGGTCCTCGGGAGCGGACTGCTGCTTGAGGAGCGCCTCGTACCGCGGTAGGGGAACGCCTGCGGATGTGGAATCCAACAGCAGGCTAATAAGCAGAATTACCAAACACACAACCGACATTGTTGGGATATTCCGGATTTGCGCGAGCGGTTGCGATTCGTACGGAATGCTATGTGGAACTCGACTGATGCGATAAGATTCAACTTCAGCGAAGCATTTGGAATGTTTTACGGTCGGTCGCAAATGGTTTGATTAACTGCTGCACTCTTTCTGGAGATGGGCTCGTGACTAATTTGTCACGCACGGCACGACTGCCGATAGCTACTTGTGGCTGAAACTATTATCTACTGACATATGTTATAAACAAATATTTAAATGGTTTCTTAAATAATGATTATTATCAATGTCTAACTTGATAAAGTTTGTTAGCATGGTTAAATTAGAGAGCACAAGTCCATCTCTAACTCTAAAAGAATTTTTATCATTGAGAACTAGTTCGTTCTTACTGAAATTATTAAGAACTAACGAACTTTTAAACTAAAAAGAAACTTGGACGCTTTAGTTTTAGCTACGGCTAAATAAAACGAAACAATACACATTTCTTACAATTGCAGAAGGTTCAAAGAAAATTATTCGTTTTTAACAAAGAAATAAGCAGTACAAAAAAATGTAGTATCATTGTTAAATTCGAATAAAAAACTTATAGATTTATTGTTTGTACAACAAAAGTAAATTTCAATGCCCATGCATTAATGGGCATACCCCCTTTCCCCTTACAAAGAAATAAAGCGAAGCTTATTGACCTGCTGTAACTTTTTCTTATCAGTTTTCTATATGTAAGTTGTATTTATTATGGGAAAAACCCTTATCGAAGTGCTTTTCTGTGTAATTCGCTACAATGTTATTATGGAGTTTAGGAATTTAAAAGTAAATAAAACATAAAAACGTTGTTTTTTTGGATACTTAATTGTTTCAAATATGTTGCGAAAATCAGCATTTACATTTCGTGCATATGTAGCTCATAAATAAAATTAAACAAATTGAAAGCTTTTCTTTTTCAAACGTTATAGAAAAATAGATTTTCTATACGTAATTTTTATGCTTTGTAAATTAGTTTAGTTCAATTTATAAAATAAAACTTCTGTCATACTTGATCTAATTTAACTGGTTCATTTTGTAAATTTATTTTCAAACGGACACCAATTTTACCGTTAGCAGCACTGCCGAAAAGCGATTTCCAGCACTGTCAAAAGGAGGCGCAGTAGGGGGTGTAAAAATAACGGGAGTAAAATGATTTTGCGCCCGTGGGATCGGGTTAAGCCCCGATCCATGTCGGATTTGGCGTGCTTCCTTCTGGTGGCCATCTTCGTGCCCGTGACGTACATCTTCCAGGTGACAATTGTGATGCCGGAGCTGTTTGCCATTGGAGGGGTTTGGTACACGGCACTCTGGCTGGCCAGCCTGTTCCTCGTCTTCAACCTCACATCGAACATGCTGGCCTGCATGCTGGTGGATACCAGTATCCGGAGTGGGTACCTTGCGAACTTACCGAAGTATGTATCTGTACTAAGATTCTCTTCATAGTGGAGCTGCTGAAGCCACCAGTGGATCCGGGGCAATTGGCGCGGTGGCACATGTGCCACGACTGCCAGACACTGGTGCCGCCTCGCTCCTGGCACTGCGAGGTGTGCAACGTTTGCGTCCTGAAGCGTGATCACCACTGCAGATTCACCTGCTGCTGCATCGGGCACCATAACTACCGATACTTCTTCTTCTATCTGGTGTACATGATCATCGGATCCTTGGCGGCCGCCATTATGGAGAGCATCTATCTGTGGCACCTCCATCCGGACATCTACTGGCGGTGGTCGACGCTGTTTACCGTGCTCGGGCCCGTCGTCAGCCTTACGTTGTATCCCAGCTGGGAGACCTTTTACATAGTCATATACGATCTCACCTTGCTGGGCTTCGCCATATCATCGCTCCTCCTGGTCTTCCACTGGCAGATAGTCAAGAGCGGTTCGGTGACGAGGGAGCGCGGCTCAAGGAAGTACGACCGAGGCTTGCGAGGCAATCTGGAAATGGTGCTGGGCAATCGGATGCACCTGACTTGGCTATCACCTTTTGTACGTAGTGATTTGCCGCATGATGGGGTGAACTGGGAACCAATAGCTGCATTCTCGCCGAAGGAGGACTAGTTGGCGTTAATATGAATATTAGTCGCATTTACTTACGCGTTAAATTTGGAGTATTCAAATATGGAGTTGTAATGCAAAAGGCAGTCTTATTGGTTATACTGAAAAAAACTAGTCAATACCTGAATCTTAATCTGTATCTATATCGTTCCACCTCTATATTATCAAAATCTCCTGTTTACATAAGCTTGGCTTGCCGAGACTTAAGTCGTTACTTCTCACTTGACTTGTATTATTCTGCAATATTTTGACCAAGATATACATATTAGCTGGGTCAATAATAATGACACATTTTTACACAACAAATTTTATATCAAGTACAAATTGATTTCATTAACATAAAGCATTACTAATTATCAAGCAAAAAATTTTCTTAATTTGTATAGTAATTTATTTAACAATCTTTTTTATATCAATTTCACAAGTATATTGCTTTACTACTTTTCAAGGAAACTTTCGCCTACCAGCGATTTAAGCTTGGAGAGGTGTACTTCGTTGAGCGTAAATCCCTCATGGATGCGTTTGGCCAATGCACTGGAATCCATATTGTTCTCCACGGCATACTGCAGGACGACCAGCGCCTGGCTGGGTGACTTCTCCAGAACACTGGCTTCCACAAACTCTTGCAGGGCACTTTCGGCTGGCGTTCCGGGAATCCTGTGCTGGTTCTTGTCGATGTGGGCGAACACTTCGCAAGCCTTTTCGTAGTTACCACCGCGAACGAGCAGAGTTAGGATATCGCCCAGCATTTGACCGGTGAATGAGACCTTTCGGAGGCGCCTAATAGCCTCTTCTATCCTCTCGTACATATCTAGGGCCACCTTGGCACCCTGCTCCGGTAGTTGTTGCTGGGCGGGGGAATCTCCACTCGGCTTATTATCCACCAAAATGCGGAGTACATACAGTAGAAGGCTTTCACGGTGCGTGTGATCGAACACCACCATGTCCGACCAGATGCGCGGCACATACTCCACTCCGCCATTGATCTCAATGGCTCTCAAGATCTCCTCCATGATGCCCGGCTCGGGGATGTAAATGTTGGGTACCAGCAGGTCGTAGGTCAGCATGAACTCATCCAGCGACTCGGTTTGGCAAAGCAGTGCCAAGTAATTGCGATAGTAGATGGACTCTTTGAAGGAATCGCCTATCAGGTCGTAGTTCTTGCCGGTATGCAACAGCTCATCCACCCTTTTGGCCAGCGCTTTGTCGTGCAAGTGGTTGCGGCACACATCCATGGCGGTGGCAAAGAAGTACGTATCCTTGGGATGCTCAATCTTGAATTCCTTGCCTGCGATGTCATTAAGAATATCGACAATAACGTGTGACACTGGTCCCCTTTCCCGGCAAAAGATGATCAGCAGGTAATAGTAGGTGCCAAGGCTGGGACTCACACCAAGTTGTTTGAATTCCGGCAGCACCTGGAGGGCAGCAGAGCGTGCTAGTTTAAAGTTGCCAAAAGTGCTGATGCACTGAAGGACTGCATTCAAAGTGCCCAAATTTGGTCTTAGCTTCTGCTGTGACATTTCCTGCAGCAGCTCCGTACAGAGCTGCCAACGCTGTTCGGCCGTGTCCTTGAGAAAGCTCACTATCTGGATAATGGAATTGAAGGTGTTTGTGTCCAGTTGGATCCGCTTTTCGCCGGCCTCCTGGAGCAGGGCATAAGCTCGTTCGCACTGCAAATATTTGGCCATTCCTCGGATGAGAGAGGCGTACGATTGCGGCGTCTTTGGTTCGATTTCCGAGTATAGTTTCTCCGCCAGATCCCCATCCTTCCAGGTCTTGCCACTCCGCTCACGGCGTCGGTTGTTCTGCATGAACCAGCGCTCCTCGATATACTCCTCTGGCAGCGGTTCCTGGTTGTTGTGGAAGCACACCAGCTCTAGAAGGCTTTGCTTTAGATCGGGACTGATTGCAGTTCCCTTCTGTTCAAGCAGGTTGTAGACCAGGACAGCATCCTTGAGTTCACCCTCGGCAATCAGTTGGCGAAGCGAGCTCTCTTCCACGTGGGAGTCCTCGGTGTAGACCATGCTGGGTGCAAATTTCTCCACGGCTGGCTGAGCTTCTTGGTGCTGGCGGATGGGAAATCGTTAGATCGGGATAATTTTCCTCCTGGCCACTCACCATAAACAGCTCGCGGTGCTCCTCCTTGATCCACTTTGCCGCCTTGCGCCCGGACTCCTTCGACATGGCATACGTTCGCTTCGCCGCATTGGACATGGGTATCAGGAATGGGTCATCATGGTATTTGTATTGTGGTGCGGTGTGGTCCCTGCCCACGGTGCCGGCCAGAGCCTGGAGAAGATCGGTGGGCGAGCGCTCGATCCGGTTGGGAATCTCAATGGGGGAACGTGAATCTTCTGCCGGCGCTGTTGTGTAATGTGCTCCGCTGGAACTCAAGCTGCGGGCGATGTTCGCCCTGGGCAGCAATCTCAACTGGCGCGAAAGGTACATGGTAAAGCAGGTTTTGCCCCAAATTAACTTAATTTTCAGTTATAAAACCAAAACAAATTAAACGTTTCTCTGGTTTTGAGTGGCCGAAATGCAGGTGCTTCTTCTTGCTCAGAAAGTGTGCCCGAACAGCTGTTTCTACATATTGTTTTGCAACACTGGTTCAGGGCTGCTGCAATTTTAACAATAGGCGTTACATTTGAAATACCTATTCTACTTAATTTAAATTTTTTATTCAAATATATAAAATATATAGTATTTATATATTAAAAGTAAATGGTGAAAATCAAGGAATTAATTTGATTTTATTTATGTAGGCGGACCCTCATCTGAGTCATGACAACGACTGCAATCCGATTTAGTTGATGATCGGCTTTCAAGGCGTTCGTTTGTCTGTTTTTCTACCTGGTATTTCGGATATGTCTCCACCTAAGCCGATCTTGTACTACGACGATCGCAGTCCCCCGGTGCGCAGTTGTCTTATGCTAATTAAGCTGCTGGATATTGATGTGGAGCTACGGTTTGTGGACCTCTTCAAGGGCGAGCAGTTCCAAAAAGACTTTTTAGCGGTAGGTGAAGTTTTTTTTCCATAAACAAAAATTGTTTTTTTATTCAGAAAATGTAAAACATCTTTCTTATTAAAAAAAAACAAATAATTGTAATCAAAACGATATTTTTAAAATCATAAACATTAAAACAATTATAAATAGTTAAATTTAAGAAGCAATTAAATGTCAAGATTGTGTTTATGTGTATGATTGTGTCTTGGCAAAGTGATCTTAATTTATTGAAATCTAGTCTTATAAGTCTCTTATAATTTTTTGTATGGCAAACAATCTAAGTTTGTGATCAATTTATACATCCCAATTTTTCAGTTAAATCCTCAGCACAGTGTTCCCACTTTGGTGCATGGTGATCTGGTTCTGACCGATAGCCATGCTATACTTATTCACCTGGCGGAAAAGTTTGACGAAAGCGGTAATCTGTGGCCCCAGGAGCACGGAGAACGAATGAAAGTCCTGAACCTTCTGCTCTTCGAATGCTCCTTTTTGTTCCGGCGTGACAGTGATTTTATGGTGAGTTTTTATCCCAGTACATAGTTTTGATTTTTTTCTATATGTTTCTCAGTCGGCGATTGTCCGCCAGGGATTTGCCCAAGTCGACGTGGCGCACCACGAACGGAAGCTGACCGAGGCGTATATCATCATGGAGCGCTACCTGGAATGTGGCGATTATATGGCCGGGCGCCAGGTAACAAACCACCTCATTTGATAGCGATTCGCTGTCGTTGTGGCGTTTCAATTAAGATTAGAATTGCACCTTTGTTGCTGCGGTTTCAGCTGACGCTCGCCGACTTTTCCATCGTGACCACACTGAGCACCGTCAATCTCATGTTTCCCCTGACGCAGTTCCCACGTCTGCGACGCTGGTTCACCACGATGCAGCAGCTGGATGCCTACGAGGCCAACTGCAGCGGATTGGAGAAGCTGCGCCGCACGATGGAAAGCGTCGGGAGTTTCCAGTTCCCATGCTCATCCTCCGCCTCCTCCGCCGAGGATATGAAATAGTTCTATATGGTTATTAAATGGTGTGTTTAATTTGGCATAAGCCTGGGGTGTAATTAAAAGTTTGCTTTTCAGGAGAAAGGTATACAGTGGGATCTGTCAAAAAACTTTTTGGTAAAGAGATGCGATAGTTTACTTTATATAATATATACACTTTTCAGAAATTAAATATAGTTTTATAGGTAATCTCATTACTCGTTATCAAACTTTTTCTTGCCAAACACATTAAATAATAACTAAATATATATTTTTTAATAAGTAAAACAAAATACGTTTAAAACATTGTAAGCATTTATTATTGCATTTTATGAAGCTATTAAAACGCGAATCAAATTGTTTTTTAGCTATAAACTACAAACATAGTGCCAGATGTGGGACTTATGGTGGAAATAATTATTGCGTTCAATTAAAATTAACAATTAAAAGCGTTAATCTTAGCCATTCAACAATTACAAAATTGTAAAATTACCAAATTTGGACTAGTAAGAAATAACTTAATTAATACACTATATTACTGAAAAAATGTTTAAATTGTTTGCAAAGAAATAATCAAAAGCCAACGAGTTGCATTTAGGCATTATGTTAAAGAATTTTAAAAACAGGAATCCGTTTGTCCTTCATTGAGGTTAAAAAATAAACAAAATCTAAATTTTTCAACTCTTCGCACCAAAATCTATAAGCCAATTTTTTCATTGACAGTATTACCTTGAAAAATAAGTTCATGGCATTAAAAGTGAACTAAAATTTAATTTTTATTATATATTTATATATGGACAAATTTTCATATTTTCAAAAGGGACATACCCTGAGCATGTAAATAAGCACCCTATTACATACCCTCTTTGTAATTCCTCGAATTTGGCATGTTTATGGTTGCAGAAAGGTATATTTTGGCTGGAAAATTATGTTTGCTTTGGTAAGGGGAACATGTAATAACGCCGAATTCAAAGCAATTTAGAGGTCGGCCGCGACCTTTGACCAGCTCATTAACATAAACGAATTTGACCACTGTTTACTCCCAAAATGTTTGCAAATATTTGCCTGCTGTGGACGTTTGTCTCCTAATGACAGCCTGTCAGGCCTAATAGCCGTATCGAGTGCCCTCCAGTTGAGCGGGGTAATCCTTTTTAAGGACCAGCCGCTAATTGCTCCGGCCCATCCTCGAGGAGCCAGTGTGTAACCCAATGCCCTGCTCGGTCAACTCGAACAAAGTTTAACGCACGCATCGTGCACCACATCGCTTCCATCTTTTCAACTTGGGGACTCCGTGCACCTGGTCCTTTCATCGGATCTCTGCTCCTTTGGCCTGACTTTGCAACTGCCAACTGTCGGGGAAAATGCAGCCATTTGCTATTGGTTTTTGTGGGTACCGTCTGCCAGAGCATCAACATTTTCCCGAGGCACGCGGCAAACTTTGCGCTCTGCAAGTTTTTCAATTTTGCCCGGCGTTGTCTTAACATTTATCTGCCCTTCGAGCTGTCAGTTCTTGTACAGAGATTTTTTTTGCCATGGTGTCCGGGTTGTTTTAGTTTTCTGTCAACGGTCATCCAACAGCGGATCCGGGGTCCCTGATACACAAAACCGAATAATATTACTTAAGTTGCATGGTACACTCTTCTGTTGAAGGGATAAGCCACTTTGTCATGGAATGTGCTTCAATTTGCAACTTTAAGTCGGTCACTACGTAGACAACAAAATGATGTACAAGCAAAAAACAAAAAACCTAAACAGATTTTAATGCCTGTTTTTTGTCGATTAAAAGGTATAGAATTTAAACTGCCAACGCAACACGCGGTAACTTTATTTTTTAATTTATTCTATTAGGGATAGTGTTGAAATTTAAATATAAAATGTATAATTTAGAAGGCTCTTATTCATAGAAGGTTTTGGGATAAAAATCTGTTACTGCATATTTTGAAAAGTCCTAAGAAAAAAATGCAAATCAACAAGAGTCTACATATTTTGTCTGATGTTGTTGTTCATTCTTAGAGCATTTACTGCGTCGGCACTGAATATTTATCATTTTTTCTACAAATTTTTTTTGTCTGTATTTGCATGTCGCTATGAATTCGATTAAAGGCCACGTTGTCCCATTCATGCGACTTTATTTATGGGCGATTCCAGCGACGGACGATGGTGATGCAATGCCACCCACTGGAAAATGTCCCAGACCAGCGGAATCAAATTGATATTTAAAAGCATATTTTTTGTAGATATCGCTCGGAAACCCAATTTAATTTAAATCATTATTATTATTGTTATGATGCTAAATAAATAATTAAAAGTGAACAGGCAACCTGCATAAATTAGGCACAGAAAACACAGTTGAAAAGCAATGGAAAACGGGTTAACTTTTTGTCTAGAAAAACGCAATCAATTGTGTTTTTCAACAAAAATATCATGGGAAAAACAATAAATATTGCCTTTGGAGTAGGAGAATAATTATGTATTATTATGTATAGGGAAAATAAGGGAAATCATTAATCGATTTTATCTGAAAATAGAAAAGATAAGTATTTATATACAATGATGGGAAGGTACTACATAGAATTTTGTACAAAGTACTTTTGAAAATAAGTACATAGGTACGTTAAAACGGTACACAGTTTATCAAGTATCTAATTAAAGTAAAATATATAAAAAAGGTAAATTTTTTCTTCTCCAAATTGCAGCTTATTTATGATATTGTGTATACGCTCTGATATTTAAATCTAGTTGTATAATAATGTGAAAATAAATATCTTATATCTTGCATATGCTTGGGAATTAACTTATCTTCAAGTTGCAGTGAAATTATAATATTTTTTATTAGCATATTCGCTAAAGAAATACAATAACGAATTCAGTAGTATTAACCTAATTTGAAAACAAAAATAACTACAAATATTTCAGTACTTATTTAGGTAAATGTTAACCTAGGTAAAGACTTTTGTTTAATACCTAAGCCAAGGCAAGGTATCATATGGGATTTATATGAACATTGGTAAATTTTGAATTGTAAAATGTCAGTAGCTGAAATCTTTCTAGAAAAGCAGTAAAATAAGTTTAATTTGAGCATTTATTTGATTCGACTATTTGAGTGCAATAAGGAAATGTTTAAACACTTTCCGGAAAGAGGAGTCCCCATAATTAGGCGCATAATGACTTCAAATTAGCATAGCTGTTAAAAATTGGATCCCAGTCATGAGAGTACCCTAATGCGGCACACATTGCCAGTTACAAATCGAGTTATGAATGACAGGCGACAACTTTTGTTCGAAACTTTTTTTGGAATGACGGTAGGAGGGTCCAGAACTCCTTGAGCCTACGGCTGGCGAACACTTTGTGCAAATTGATTTAGTGAAAATGCTGCTTTGAAGTCAGCCTTCACCGCCAGCCAGTCAATTTGTCGAAATGGAAAGTTTTGCGATGCGGGGGAGTGGCCTAAACCTCATTACACGCTCCTAGTAAGTAGCCTAGCAGCCAGCTTTAAAGTGTTAGCCAGGAAATTCAATTAGGCCAGGCCATTCTATGGTCCCGTAGCGATTTCCCACTCGGGACATTCAGAGTCCAGGAGTCAGCGGTGCGTGATGTTGAAATATTGACAAAGTTTTCGCATTCGACCATTGGGACAAGCGATTTCGGGTTTAGCTTTTCGATTATTACTTGGGGCAATATTTGCCGATTTTATTTCGGGTCAGACATCTCGCCCTTTGGCCACTGCTGACTTGGTCATAAACTGGAGAATAGTCACAGTTGAATTATTGATTAAAACGCTGGCTGCTCACTCGCCATTTTGGGCTTTTACTTTTGGCGCCCAAACAAACCGTCTTTGCACATATACATTTCTATTATATTATTTTCACCTTCCATATTCTCGACCAGCTGGTGAGGCAGACCTTTTTGTTGCGGTTAAGTGCTCGGCATCCTGCTTGCGGTCCTGCTGAATTTCTAATTAACCTTTTTCTGGTTTTTGCGGGGCGAAGTCTGGGCCACACCCACACCCACGGTATCATTTATCTGAGGCACTCGTCTCAAGATATTGGGCGAAAGCCAAACAAAAAGCAAGAGAACCGACCAAGCAAACATCTGACAACCAATAAACAAAAAAGTTCAAAAGATTCCGTATCGCAATAATTGTTGAAGCAAGTTTGGAACAAATGAAAAACTTTATTGGAAATGGAATTAGAAATACTGTTGAGAGTTTAATAAAATCTTTATAAGCCAGTATTTGGAGTCTTAATATAAAGGCTTTCATCTGAAATTTAAATAAAACAAAAAAAAAATAAAATAGAATTCAGCATCTAGCACTAACTTTTTATGTTTTAGTTATTACGTTAATTCATAAAAAATTTAGTTTTATACAACTGATTATTGTTCTTTAGGATAATGCTTATAAAATAATAAATTTGTAGAATTTGTTGCACAGGACTTACAGGAATTTTTTTAAAACACAATTAAAATGGCAAAGTTAAATCAAATGATTTTTAAATTTTTGGAGTATAACATAGCTTAGTTTTCATTTAAGCAAATTGACCCTCCTGTAAAAAGTGTATGGAAATAATTTGCTCACTAAATAAATGCAAATTGAATGCAAAGGCTAGCCAAAAGTCCCACCAAAAACTCTTTACAGCTTGTGTTTTGATTTTTTTCGGACGAATTGTGAAGACTACAATATTGGCAAAAGGTAAAAACTATATATATCAGAGATTATTTTCTGCCAACATTGTGTGAACCATGTTTTTTCGACGACAATAGTGAAAATGGGAAATTTATTTAATTGCTTTTGTCGCAAGGAACGGGAAAATGTCTACAAAAATTATGGGAAACTTATAAATAACTATTCTATGCCATGACCGCGGCGAATCGAGTGTTTATTTTCGTTAGCAAAATGACGACATTGGGCATGATTTTCCAATTAAATGTTAAGCTTAAATAAATAATATGTCTATTCATAGCCGGCCAGCTCATTGGCAATGGGGCACGAATTCAGTCAGTATCTGTTCGAATCGATGCTGTTCGTTGCTGTTCGTTGCTGTTTGTTGTCTGGGCTTTGTTTATAAATGAAATTGCAGTCTGCAAACTCGGCCGCTTGACTCAATTTCCGTTTCCGCCCAGCTTCACTGTAAGCCAGCGGAAGCGACACAAATGCCAGCAAGTGGTTGCTGCCCCAAGGGCGGGATCCTTTCCCCAACGACCTAATTTTCGCTTGACTTCATCTCGGATATGCGATGCCATTTTTGGGCTATTGTAGGCTGGCCATTTGGGGCGCAGGCCTTGGCCTTTGTGGAGTTTTTATGCTGATTTATGGGAATATAATCCCGACTAACTTAGCGCCTGCAAAATGGTTTCCCGCCAGGATGTTTGCACACTCGAATCTAATTCTCCGGGACACAAACAGACCCAAGACGTATGTGTGTGCCCTATGTGCAATTTGGCCAAAACGATGCTGGCTGATGAGGATGCATGGGAAGGGGAAGGGGAAAGGGAAGGGGAAGGGGACCCAAGGGTCCGGATAAACATTTAATCAGGCGTGTGTTTGAATTGCAATTCAACTGAGGACTGTGCTCTCGCATGTTCTCGAGAGCCCCGTATCGTAATTGAATTTGATTCTTTCACTTACAGCTCTGGCTTTTTTGGCCCGTATCCCCATCCTCAGCTCATGCAATTACAATAATTTAATTGCCATGAAAAATGGCCGCACATCTGCAGGGCATTAATTAAATTTTTCGTGAAGACAATAGTCAAAACCCAGCCTCCGGCAAATTTAATTCACTTTAATGGCCGCAATTGCGGCTCCACCGAGTATTTGGTAATTAAAAAAAAAAACGTAAGACAGCGGTCCGTCGAAGTGCCGCGGGCGAAGGAGGCGGTAAAAATAAACGAACACGCCACTGTTTTGGGGGCGCGAGAAAAACCAAGAAAAGCCTGGAAAATCTCAACTATTTCGGTTCCACCTGTTCGGGACTGAGAATATGTGTAGAAATAGTTGTGTTACCCAGAGCACAAATCCGTCGCGCCTTTTACGTGTGTGCCGGGGATTTTCCGAGTGTTATCGAAATTGTATCCGCTCTAGCAGAAGAATTTTCCCCGCCCGAAATAGATGTCGCTGTCCGATTTGTTTGTTAGGCTTTCTTCCCTCCGACTCACTTTAATAAAATATTCATTTTTGTTGGGCGGGGGGCACGAACTTTGACAGTTCCAAGTCGCCTTGACTTGTCCTCTTCACTTTATTGCCCTCTTGTTGTGATTTTGAGGGAATGTTTGGGTGCCTTTTGGCGCTGATGTCTGTCCTCTAACAAAGTGCTTTTCAATAACACAAGGCGCATAATTCAAGTTAATTGTCTGCTCATAAAATAATCGCTGGCCTTGTGTTTTTGAATATTTTGTAAATGGTTCTCAGTCTTGTTGCGATGCTTGGTAATCTGAATTTATACCCATTAACAGATTATAATTGCGGTTTATTGCTAATTTTATGGATTAAGTGTATAGGGGAAATTTTTATATGTTTACAAAAGAATTATGAGAGTGAGCTCGGATTAATCAGTTTGTTAATTAAACAATTTTCTTTCTGTGTTGATCGAAAACAAACAACAGAAAGTGAATAAAGCAATAACAAAGCATATAAGAAGTCTCATTAAAAAAGAGTTTTTTTTTTTTTTTTATGTCGCCCCAGCAAAAAATGCAATAAGTGAATGCTGCAAGGCGCATCGTTTTAAAAAAGTAAGAAATTAATTTGTGAAAATATTATTATTCTAAAAAAATATAAGCTGTTTTGTTTTTAATTAGTATTTATCTTTCCCTATTTGTATTATCTTCGATTGTTGGTACTAAAAAAACCCAACCAAATTTATAAAACTTTAATAAATCGATTTGTCACTATTTGTGAAAGTGAATCTTTGCCACAGTACCTTAAAGTAAAGAACAAAATGGTCTGCTTAAAAAAAAAATGAAATAGAAACATGGCAGTGCCCAATTATCCAGTTATTTTGGGCTGCATTTTTTGTATTTTAGGAAATATTTTTTGCATTACTCTTATAGTTGTGCTTTCAGAAAAGGAAATGAATTTTCTGTTTAATAAGAAAACGATGATTAAAACTTTTGGGGCAACCTTTATGCCCCTGATTTTCTAGATTGACATCTGGAGGATGTGTCGCTCGATAAGAACCAATTTGCTGCCATTTTTAATTATGACCCAATGCATGCCATTGGAAATTACGAGCAACGAATGCACGCGCAAGAAATGACAGCGTCAGGACAGCAGCTTGCTGGCCTGGTCAAGTCCGAAAAAATGCGATTAACATGCAAATGAGCAGCGCATTTTGAAGAGCATCGTGTGCACACAGACTCATTTCCATCGATTGTTCATGTGTTAAAATTATTAGGCATTCGTTGTGGTCGCTGCTTTGGATTTTTCCTTTTACTCGGCCGATGATGATCTAAAATTATAACGCACGACTCATGCGAGGGAGACGGGCAAAGTCGGCGTTCTGAACATATAGAACGCCCACGCCTCACAATTTCACACACTCGACTCCGAAATTCGGATATATTTTTGGAAAATTCTTGAACAAATCTGTCGGAGAACGCTCTCTCGCGCTTTAAAAGCCGCATACGCCCCGTTGGCTGGCATCAGTGTTAGCTTGTCAGAGCTTTATTGAAGATCCCACAGAAACCGAACCCAAAGCCAAAAATCAAACATGTCTCTTGAGCGTGCCGTTCGTGCCAAGGTGAATACTTAAGCAGTGCGAAATGAAAAGATCCTTAAAAAAAATGTCACAAAAAAAAAGTGAAATAAAAGTGAACATGGACGACAATTGGTGAATTTACGTGACTAAAGTTTTGTTTTGTTTCTTCAATCCACCTAGATTGCCGGCAAGCGCAATCCCGAGATGGACAAGGAGGCCCAGGAGTGGATTGAGGCCATCATCAACGAGAAGTTCCCCGCCGGCCAGTCCTACGAGGATGTGCTCAAGGACGGTCAGGTGCTGTGCAAGCTGATCAATGTCCTGGCCCCCAACTCGGTGCCCAAGGTCAACTCCTCGGGCGGCCAGTTCAAGTTCATGGAGAACATCAACAACTTCCAGAAGGCCCTGAAGGAGTACGGTGTGCCCGACATCGATGTCTTCCAGACCGTCGATCTGTACGAGAAGAAGGACATTGCCAACGTGACCAACACCATCTTCGCCCTCGGCCGTGCTGTAAGTTTTGAATCTTATTGAATGTGTTGGTGAGCGCTTTTTTAACCGGTTGATTTTGGACCTATGCAGACCTACAAGCACGCCGACTTCAAGGGTCCCTTCCTGGGCCCCAAGCCCGCCGACGAGTGCAAGCGCGACTTCACCGAAGAGCAGCTGAAGGCCGGCCAGACCATCGTGGGTCTGCAGGCCGGCTCCAACAAGGGAGCCACCCAGGCTGGCCAGAACATCGGCGCCGGCCGCAAGATCCTGCTCGGCAAGTAAGCGCCAGGAGGTCCACACACACACACACACACTTTTCTACACACGTATTCTAAGTGAACACACCCATATCTATTTTGTATGATGAAACATGAACACAAGAAAATTCCTCACCAAAGCAAAACTCCAAACACCAAAACACTCACACAAACAACACATTAAAGCAACGCAAAGGCTTGTCGCCTTTAATTAAGTATACGCCTAAGTTAATCTATTTATGAGTAAAATAAAGTAATTCAAAAATCCCAGTTTTCGACTTTCCGATCACCTCTATAACCTTGAGTTCTCTACGATCTTGCTGTCTTGTTGTTTTTTGTGTGGGTGTAGACACTTTATTTATCTGCCTATGGTGCGTTCTAAAAATGAATTTTATACGTATAGATATATATATATCATCGTATCAACGTTATAAACCAAACATAAACACACTCCGATGAGTGTGTGCGATGTGAAAAATTCCGCTGAAGCGTGTCGAGGTCACAGCATCACCGATGGCCAGAGTTAACATCAGATTGGGCATCTATACACGTCTATATCTAAGGATAGGAATTTGCCCGAAACGAATGCCTAAACTCACCTGTCCGAGGCGTGAAATTGTTCACTCTAAAAAAACACACACAGGCAACTGTGTATCGCAGGTGCAACTATGATGGTGCCAAAAATTAGAAAAGCAAGACAGCTCTTGAGAATATAATTCACGCCCTCGCCTGCCTCTTGCATCCATTGATTGGTTGTAGATTGTTATTCCGCAAAAAAAGTCTTGAAATTAATTTTTTTTATATTCAGTAGATATACAAAACATTATTGAACAAAATTCAAAACCCAAAGTTAAAGGGGCCTGGCAGCCATTTTGCATTTTCGTTTAATGATTTATGCAGTCCTTAAGTGAAATATTAGTTTTGGCTAATTGAAGCGTAATAAGTTCGTGTGCATTTGAAACTCAAAAAGTGCTCAAGAAAGATGATTAAGAGCAAAGCGTGCCAAATTCCGAATTGTTATTTTTAGAATTTCAAATTTTCCAACAATTGCTCAAAATATTAATGAGAACAACCAAACGGTATTTCCACTTGGTTTCTTTTTGTTCAACATATAGTAGGAATAAATAAACGCAGGCATATAAATAACAAACTTGACAGTGAAAATATTTGGGATATATATTTTTTATAATGGTCCATTAAGAGATTTTCTGTGCCGATTCGGGGTTATAATTGATGCATGAACTTATGAGTAGGAAGTCATGTATTTTCCGCTTACCCAATTAAGCATGTTGTTTATAGTATTAAGGAATGACAAACATTGAGATATTTTTGTGAAAAAATGTATTTAGCTTAAAACTGTTAGGAATCCAAATGAAATAGACTTTTCGTTGTATCTGGCAACACAGTTCGAAGGTGACTGTTAAGGGATCTCAGGGTTTGCTTCAAACTGGCGACCCGTTCTTCCTTTTCTCGAATATAGTCTACAGTGCGATCATAGTCGTACATCAAAGCGGGCATCGCCAATATACCACCCTGGTAGGTCAACTCATTTATTCGACCCCTAATCTTTTTGCGTTCCAGTTTCGCCCGATACAGCTTGGTCTTTACGTCCTTTTTAATATTATTCTTTTCTATAAGTTTGATCTTCAGTTCAGCTATTCTGTTCTTGAGTGCAAGGGACTTCTCACGATTATGCTTGATCAGATGCAATTCCGTGTAATAGTGGCTACGCTGCTTCTTTAAATCAAGGTTTCGATCTGGTTGAGTTTTAAAAATAAAATATCTTTGATAATTGGAGACAGGAGTGTTTTGAAAACTTTTACCTTCAATCTTCTTCTCTAATCCTAACGTCTTTGTTTGTACCATTATGAAGTCTTTCATGCTTACACCGTCGCAAACCATTTCTAGCTCTTTAATTTTCTAAGGAGAGAATGATTGGGTATTTTTTGTGTATAATAAATTAATAATAATATATAAAAACTACCTAATAAATATAAAAAAATACTCATATAATGACAACTTCACTGAGATATACCTACTTCCGTTATTTGACCCAATGTGTGTTTCTGTGAGATGAGCAAAAGGCGGGTGTCGCTGATCCTGTTCCGCAGTTCGGCCATCAGCCGCAGCTCGCGGGCAACCAGACGCTTGAAGAAGTCGGTCTCGGCATCCGGACGGATCAGGAGACGTCTCACGGTCTGCTCCAGATGCGCCTCCGTGCCGGAGACGATGTGCATGGCATGGCCGAGGTCCAACGAAGCCTTGGTCATCAAAATGCCGCATTTCTCCTTGACCTTGGTCAGGCGCTCTTGGGCGTAGGACAAATAGGCCAGAGCTTGGTCGTGACGGGATGCGTATGCCATCTCCTCGTTCAGGGGCAAATCGGCAAAGGGTCGCTGGTTCTTGGAGCGACGGTAGTAGTCTATCACCCGTTCCTGGAGCTGCCTGTGACTATCGTTCACCACGATGTGGTCATGCACGTCCCTCTGCAGGAAGACCAGCAGCTTCTCCTTGTCCAGGCTCTTTCGGATATACTCGTCCGTATCCTTGCGCTCTTCTACCACAACACTTTTAATCATGTCGTTAAGAAAATCGAGAACAACTTGTTGCGTCTCCTTAGCCCGAAGTTCAACACTAGCGTCGGCTTCTGGCACTGCGCTTTTTTCCTGCTGGTCAGCAAAGTAGCTCTCGAAGTCCATGTCCTTTTGGGAATCCATTTCCGCGGGGTCAGAAAATGGAACCTCCTCTATAATCTCGTCCGATGAGGATTCTCTTAGTGACCTTGAGCTGATTTGATTTCCCATGGATGTCTGGGAATCGCTGTGTGATTCGCCAGACTCCCCCTCAACCGAATCGAAATCATTATCGGCGATGCTTAATCGTTGGGATTTTACTGACTGAGATCTTATGGATTTTGCATCTGGTTCCGGCTCCGTGGGTAGCGAAATATCGGAAAGACTGGGAACCAGCATTAGCGTTTTGACCGCCATCTTCATGGGATCGATGCTGCGTTTGCGTCCGGTCTCTGGGTCTTCTGGCTCCGATTCTGAGGAGGATTCGATGGGAACGGGTGAATCTTCGCCTTCATCATTAGCTGTTTCCAAAGCCGTTGTGAGGGCGGCCACGTCGGAGTACCGAGTTGTTCTTCCGGCTTCACTTTCGACATCATCTTCGAGCTTGGACCACAACAAGTGCTCCTCCTCTTCCTCCTTTTCCGATATGGACTGGACTTCCAGGATCTTCTCCTCCTCCTTCTCGCGCTCCCTTAGTCGCTTCTTGACTTCCCTCAGTATCAGCAATTTTTCCTCCTTCTCAGCGCTTTTCACCATCTCCTCACTGGACGGCGTGGATTGTGTGGACACATTTTCGTGAATGGATGCTTCTTCTCCCGATGAAGCTGCGGGAATGAGTTCAGCTAAGACTGTTTCCGTCAATGACATCTTCTAGCTGAAGCTCTGTATTAGTCTCAGATTCCATTGGTGAGGTATATTTGAATTAGTTTTTATAATATAATTATTTTTATTTTATATTTTTAGGGTAGTTTTAAAACACCTTTTGCTTTTTTTATATATGCATGTATTTTTTAGTGTTTTTTTTTTTATAGTATTGAGTTGTGTGTGTACTCGTGTGTATTTGTTTTGTGAGTGAAGCCTAACCGCTTTGATTGACATTCATTTTCAAGGAGCACCTAGCGATCACATTCGAATGGATTTTAATTTTAATAGCTATTTAACTATGAAAGTTGTTAAAACTTTGCAGCTTTAAACTTACTTTACTAAACTTACACTAAAGAACACTAAAGAACCCTTCCTAAAATGTTTCATATATAAATAGATAAGTAAACATCCATGTGTTTAATAGTATTATTTTCAAAAATTACCCTCTGATGAATTAAAAACATTTTAAAGTTTTAAAATGTGGAAATTGCATTTTTTAACTACGAAAATAATTTTTCAAGCTTTGTTAAAATTTTTTTTTTCTTGAGTAAAACTATTTTTATTTAACCAAAGATTTCTCTATTTACAAGCTGTTACCCCTCTGAAAAAATAAAATAAGTACTTGTATCATAAATTTGTTAAAATGAATTGTAATGTTTATTTGATTCTTCAGATGCCAGCAGTTTCTACACACTTCTTCCTTCTACTAGGCTGATCCGTCGTGCCAGTGCCTTCATGGTCTCCCTGAGCTTGGACACGGTGTCCTCCTTCTCCTTCAGACGCACCATGGTTTGGTCGAAGTCGTACATCAGCGATGGCATCGCCAGAATGCCGCCCTGGAAGGTCAGATCCCTGGACTGCTGGCGCATCTTGGTGCGCTCCAGTTTCACGTCGTAGAGTTCTTTTCGCAGGACCCGCTGCCTGTCCACAGCGTTCTTCAGCACGGTCTTCTGGAGGTCAAACTTTTCGGCCAGGGCTAAAGCCTTCTCCCGGTTGTGCCGAATGAGATGCACGTTCATGAGGTACTGCGTGCGCATCTTCTTCAGATCAAGGTTGCGTTCTGGGTTCGAAACAGGGGCATTGGTTTCAGCTGGTGGTTAACAGAAGCTTACCTTCGATTTTCTTCTCTAGCGCAAACACTTCATTTTGCACCGCTATGAAGTCATTTATGCTCAAGGTGTCGCTCACCGTTTCCAATTCAGTGATTTTCTAGGGCGGACAATAAAATAATAAATGAAACTATAAGTTAATAAAGAATATGCGGTCAGATGGATACTAATATTTAGATTTTAATGGCTTTTGAAGAAGATTTCGGTACAAAATTTGCAAATTTTTTACGTTTTTGCTAAAAATTGTTATTTACCAGGATTTAAAATCGAATCGAATTTAATGATTCCAGTTTGTGGTAAAATATATATATATATTTCGTTTAACATGGCTTTGAAGCAGATAACGTTATTGTTAATAACGATTATGAAACCGGTTCTAAAGCTGTTTCTTTTTTTTTCTTTAAAAATTCTCATACACAAACAGTGCCGACTGTTAGTTTAAAAAACAGCTTTCTCTAGAAATTCAAATCTACTCTTAACCCTTGTCTATTTGTAGTCTACTCACGCCCAGTATGTGACCCAAGGTGTGTTTTCTGGTGATTAGGAACAGCCTCGTGTCGCTGATCTCGTTCCGCTTGCCGGCCATGAGCCTCAGCTCTCGATCGACAAGGCGTCGCATGATTTCCGAGTCCGACCGGACCAGGTGCGTCCGGAAAGTGTCCTCCAAGTGCTGCTCCGTGAACGAGGCGACGCTCTGGGCTGAGTGGAGATCCAGGATCACAGTGTTCATGCCGAGGGCGTGCTTGTGCTTGGCCACATCCAGCCGTTCCTTAAGGCTGTCCAGCTGGCCCAGGGCATTCATGTAGCGGACGGAATAGCGCTTTTCGTTTTCCGGCGAGAGGGCCTGGAAAACACGGTTGTTGCGGTTCCGCTTGTAGTACTCAACGAGCCGGCTGCCCACCATTTCGTTGGTGAACTTCTCGTACATATATTGGTCGGTGACTTTCAAGAGCTCTTTTATTAGCTTCTCCTTGTCGAATTTCGCGCGAAGCACATTATCCACGTTCATGTTATCCGACTTTTTGGCCGTCTCCTCGATAAGATCGTACAGCAATTCGTGGACAGCCATCTGGATCTCGTGAGCACGCCTAATGGCTGAATCCGCTGTTTCCATGACATCAACGAATCCCACATGTGTTAGGGCATCGAAATCATCCAAAGTGGCGACTTTTTTTTGGGGCACAGCCGTGGGCGGGAGATCGGCGAATTCAGGTATGTCGGACATGAGGGAAATCTGATCGTCGGCAGCCACCTCTTCATCCAGCTGCTCGTTGTCCAATTCGGCAAGCGATTCTTGTTCCGAGCTGGCACTGGAGCTATAATTAGAGGTAGGATCCGCGAAGAAGCCGTGATCCTTCAAGCTGCAGGTGGATTTAATCCGCGATAGCTGAGCCGACAGTTCGTGCTCCTCCGATATGTCCGACAGACTGGGCACATCGAAATTCCGCAGAAAGTGTGTCTTTAACTGGACGGAATCGGGGTCAGCCGGACTCAACGGTCTCGTCGATATGACGCTCATGGCAGCCATGCTCACCGAATCGTCCCAATCGTCATACTTTGGATCCTTGTAGAATATATTTGCATCATCTGGTGCGCTGGAGAAGCCGTGGGGCGGAAATAGGTCCACCATTTTGTGGGACTGGAATTTAACGTACAGTTCCTGCTCTGACTCATCCGACGACTCAAACTCGACGTCGTCGTTGGAGGCTGTATCAAAGCCAACACCAACATCGTCCATCGGTTCCTCGTGTTTCTCATCCTCATCCTCATCTTCTTCCTCCACTTTATCCTTCATCTCCTCGTCCTCATTCGCTTCGAGACTAATTCCTGGTACTTGGATTTTCGAGAGTGTGAATCGTGTGGTGGCGAAATTCTTCAAGCGCTCCTTTCGCTCCCTTTTCATCATCTCCCTAGCAGCCTCCGGCGAAAGATCATCTGTGGCTTCCACCATTTCGCCTTCCAGGCCGGTTGATTCGGAAGCCAAGTGCTCGGAGGTTACTGTTTCCTGGCCCTCCTCCGACTCCGGCTCCAACTCGGTTGCAAGGGGAGCCTGCTCCTGGACATTGATTCCACTGGCTGTTGGTTGGATGATTTCCTCCGGCTTGGAATCTCTTGCGGCTCGACGTCAGGCTCAGGGGGTAAGACCACATTGGAAATCTCAACTTCCCCGTGATCTGCTGATTCCTCGGTGGCCTCAACTACTGGCACGACTTCCTCCGCGGATTCGGGGTTTTGTTCCATGGTGGATATTTTTGTCTTGTTGGTTTAATTAGTTTTTATTCTTTATTTTATATTTTTATGTTTTTTTTGTGTTTTTTTGTGTTGTTTTTTTCTGTGTTTTGTGTGGTGTTTGTGGGTAAGAGTTTTTTGTGTGTGTTTCAGGTTCCTTATAGTTGTGACATATAACTCAAAAGTTCGAATATGCAAAAAGTAAATTATAAAGGTTTGCTTCAATTAATTTATTTTAAACAATATAATATACAATTACTAATTATTATCTATTATTATTATCTACTTATACAAAAGGTTAAAGCAAATTAAATATAGTTGCATACTTTTAGGCTTAAATGATAAGTACAAATATATTTTTTTTGGTTTTTCAAAAAAAAAGATTTTAAACAAAGTCATGAATTATAATTAAAATAATTGTATTCATATACTAATTCTGTTTTAAAGTCTTACATGAATAACTTACAAATACTCATTGCTAAACTTGAAAGTGTTTGAGTTTTATTTAGCAAACTTAAGTGTATAATCAATATTAAATATTTTGGAGTATTTTTGGTAAAACTTTTTGTTTTGACCTGTTTTGCTTTACGTCCTTTGAGTAAAAGCCCGCAGAAAACTTTGCTTGAATTTAATGGGAAACTGCTGCGATTTCAAGCACCATCTGGAGTCCAATTGAAGGTCCTAAGTAAATCTTGCGACGGCTTTAAAGTTGATTGATCGTTGCCCATTGTGTGCGAGTGCTTTTTTATTTTGTACCAGCGCGGTAAACTTTATGACATTGATAAATTTTTAATAAATATGACACAATGTTGGTGCTTTAATTCAGTTCATCCAGCCGCGCATTTCGGGCAGCACCAGGTGCCGGGCGATTTACATAAAAGTGCTGCAGTGCTGGAGATTGTAATTTGCATGGGAAGCACTGCAGCACTTGGAATGGATTACAGGTCTTAATACTTTCCTTTTGATTGTCTTCTTGGCTGCGAAATTGATTCAGCAAAATGCCAAATTGTTTTAAATTATGCATGAGCCTGCGACTTAACTCCCCAAACCCGCCGGCCGCCTTTGATGTTTTCGAGGACATCTGGGAATCATATTCAATAAGCCGGATCCGGCACGGAGGCCAAATAACTTTTTTATGACAGACGCAATGTGCCAATCCCCTTTGATGGCAGTTAAATAAATTTGTTTCCGAAGCCGCTTAAGCCATTGCCACGCCTTCAGGTGAGTGATGGCCAAGGTTGTGATGGTCTTTTAATAGGTGGGTAAATACTGGCGACACAATAATTGTCCCTGGACATCCGTCACCGGGCACATGTGGGCTTCTAAGTGGGCCTACTTCCCAGTCGGCTCACGTCTTGACCGAAACCGGGGGAATCCTTTTCCTATTTATCATTCCGTCGGAAACTTTTTCATGAATCCTTTTCCACGCCTCTGCTGGTCTGCATTAAGTGGCATTTTCGGCTCAGGCGGCTACAGTATCTGACGGATACTTAAGAGAACCCTTGAACTTGACTTTCCCCTCCAACTGCGCTTTAATTACGCTGGCACGTTCCGCCCGGCGAAATTGTAATTTACGAGTTTTACTGTACACAGCGAGATAAACAACTGACATATCTGTGTATCCTAAATTGACTTACGTAGATTGATGATTTTAACCTATATTTAAAGCCTTAAAGAGGGCATTATATTTTTAGGCTTTCAATAAAGAAATCAAAAATCAAATTACAACATAGGAACGATCGAAAAATGCATTGTTTTTATATACACACTCAAGGCGGTTTTTTTTTATAAACTTCTAGGTTTGCTTAATTTCTTGAGTTTAATTTATTTTCTCAATGTTCTCTTGCTACCAGTATTTGTTTACCTAAATAGGTATTTAACCTTTTAATCTTTAATTATAAATAAATACAGAAATTACTAATAGTTGATTGGCAACAAAGTGTAATATTAAATAACAAGATGACTAATTGTTTACGTATTAAAATCATTCATTGCATATATAGCTTCTTATTAAGGAGTAAGGTTAAAAAAGATGGGGGTCACTAAAATCGTTGGTCATTTGTAAACATATTTGGTAATCAACTGAAAAAAATCACCATGACAAAAAAATATAGAATATTTATTAAGACAACTATTTAAATTAAGTTCAGTTTATATAAACCATGTCAAAAAATGAATACTTATTTATTTCATTTACTTATTTATTGATTTACATTTGTACCAAGCACACTGATCAGATATTTTCCAACATATTTTTTTACTGTGTGCTCGTGTTGTACGTATTTTTACGTTTGTTTTTGGAAAGCATCAATAATTACAAATTGCGCGTCGGTCTGATCTTTTATGATCCGCGGGCTTATCAGTCTGCTTTGCTTTGGCAGCTCAGTAGTGCATCGCGTCCCACAGCCTCTCAATTTGTTGTGATGAATTATGCAAGGCGAGTCTGGTATTCTGGAATTCTGAACTCGCAATTGGCACAAACTCGGAAATTGCGCAGTGTTATGTGCAATCTATATGCCAAACGTACTTTTTACTGCGTTTGATTGAAGCTTTAATTACATTTGCGCCCATAATCACAAAATCGCAGTCCACGCGAAAATGAATTTTAAAGGTTTCGTGGGAAATCTTTGCCGCCGGTCGGATTCAGTTTGAAAAAGTCAGTCTTGGCGAAAAGTGTGCCTAAAGGATTAACAGTTTACAAGGATACAATAAGGATATAAAAGCAATGCAGCGACCGTTGTTGCTCCTGCTAGTCTCAGCCCTTCTGCTATGTGCGGCAGTGGCGCTGCCCGTGAGTCTGGAGCAGGCCGAGGAAGACTGGCTGGAACAGATCCTGGCGGAAAGCCCGGACATTGAGGAGTTCCAGGACCTGGACATCAGCGCCGGTAACAACATTAAGAAGCGATCGGTCAAGGATTCCAGCAGCTCCTCCGAGGAGCACAGGGACAAGGCGAAGGACAAGGCAAACAGCTCCTTGGATTCCTCTTCCGAGGAGAAGACGACAACTGAAAATACCCCCGCCCGAAAACGACGAGATACTGAGATGGAATATAACGATCTAGCCAAGACAAGAAGGTGTATGCAAATTGCGGGAATACGAGGTATTAGGCCTGAAATGCTTAATGCTGATGCGAGGAAATTTATTTGCGATTTGGTGGAATATAGAAGAAGGCGCGAGATAGCCCCAGAGGAGTCTACGGATAAAAAAGCCAACGATGAGCCAGAGCTGGACGCCCAGGCCGAGAAGGAGCTGGACGAGGAAATGGCCCGAGCTGCATCTGAGCTTTTGAATGGCAAGGATAACACCAGCATCGAGGACCTGGACCTCAGCGCCGGTAACAACATCAAGAAGCGATCGGTCAAGGATTCCAGCAGCTCCTCAGAGGAGCACAAGGACAAGGCAAACAGCTCCGGGGACTCCTCTTCCGAGGAGAAGACGACAACTGAAAGTACCCCCGCCCGAAAACGACGAGATAGTGGGATGGAATTTAAGGAACAAGCCGATACAAGTGTGTGTATTTTAATGTTGGAATCACTAGGTATTACGACTGAAAAGCTTAATGCTGATGCGAGGAAATCGCTTTGCGATTTGTTGGAATATAGAAGAAGGCGCGAGATAGCCCCAGAGGAGTCTACGGATAAAAAAGCCAACGATGAACCAGAGCTGGACGCCCAGGCCGAGAAGGAGCTGGACGAGGAAATGGCCCGAGCTGCATCTGAGCTTTTGAATGGCAAGGATAACACCAGCATTGAGGATTACGCCCAGGGCTGTGAGGTCATGGAAGTCAGCTCTAAAGAAGCCAATGAGGCCACCTACGCCGAATGACTTCCTTAACACCTTATGATTTTTAATAAACAAAATAAGAACCTACATAATAACTCTGACTTTTCGCATATTGAAAAAATCATAGGTTTTAAATCTGCCACTCTAAATTTCTTAGTATACTGGTGGAACCAGTAAGGTTACAGGTTTCTCGATTTCATCATTCATCTTATAAGTAACAAGTCTTTTAGAACGCTAATTATATACCATACAAAGTATATAAAGTATCCTATGCAGCGCAAGTTTATTTTAATAAGGAGCCACACTTAACACGTCTGTCAAGTCGCTTTAAGAAACGGGTATCTAATAGTCGGTAAACTTGACAATAGCGTTCTCTCTTGTTTTTAATATATTCAATTAAAACTACAAAATACAATCACGCCATTTAGTTAATACAAGATTAAAACGAGAACGGAAGCAAGCTTTGGCAAAACAATGTTTAAATACCCTTGCAGTCTAGGGATGGATATGAAACTATATATACCCATTATATAAGGCAAATAAATAACCAAAAACAACGCCAGCTAACATTTTGACCTGATTGTATCTATGGCAGCTATAGATTAAAGACATTTCGTTCATAAGAGCATATGTCTGCGAGGGTTAAAAGTCTCTAGCTTTTAAGCTGAGCTCGAAAACAGTATAGATTAAGAACAAACATACTTAATAGGGTACTTTATAAATTAAATCTCCCTCACTGCGTTACAAAATTGTGACCAATTTTTTAATACCCTCTGCAAGGGTATACAATATGTAGAGATTTTAAAAACATGTACGATGGACATGTATTTTTTCCATTATCTGGACCGAAAAAATTTGTCGACGGGAGATTATTAGTTATTTTGGCTCCGTCTTAAAAATCAGTTCGAATAATTCCGTCGTAAAGCAAGGTTCTTTCACGAATTAAAAGTAATTAAATGCAACAATCAACGTTTTTGCTTCTAATCTTAGTCCTCGTGCTGAGTGCGGCAGTTGCACTGCCACTGGATCTAAGGGAACCTGGGAACAACATAAAGGGCTCGACGAAAAGCTTTGCTGATATGAACTTGTTGTGCTCGGTTATGCTTAGTCGGCATAATAATAGTCAAGATTTAAAGGAATATTGTGAAATTTTAAGTAAAGTATAATTGCAATAAACTGATTAAACCTTCAAATTAACAAACACAATTTTAGAAAAAATCTCATTTTTTATTTCGGGTTACTTACCGCTTGGTAAATAACTGCTCTACAATTGCAATTTGTAAAGAAACTGCACATTTCAGACCACATTCACTTAAACTACAAAGTATATATACTCTTGATCAGCATCACCAGACGATTCGATTTAGCCATGCCCATTTTTCCGTCCGGCCGTCTGTTTCCACGCTAACTAGTCCCTTAGTTTTCTAGCTATTTTGATTAAACTTTGTAAGAAGACTTCTTTTGTTGCAGGTAGTATTCAATATAATATATTATATATTCTTTATAATTCGGAGCGGGCCGGGCCTGCCTACTAAGTCATATAGCTAGCAGAGAAACAATCGAAAAAATACTATAATTTCGGTGTTAAGATATAGTAATGGCTTTCTTTTTCAGAATTACGATTCATATTTGATTAAAATCACACGACAATATAGCTTCTGTGGAGACAATGAAAATATTACACAAATATATGGTGTATTAATTCAGAATTACGGTTTTAATTGTATTAAATATTTATTACTTAATAGGAAAATAAATAAATATATAATGGCTTAAGTATTATTTACAACGGAGCATTACGTGCCATGTTGAGTGAACTAAAAGCGTCTGTTAGGTTCCAGCCATATACAATATACAGAGAATGTTGTTTGTTTGTTATCTGCCTGACTCAATAATATTTGAGTAAATAATCACATAATCGCCGTGGAGGCGATAGTAAATTTGATGAGGTTTCTTGGCGAACCTGTGCAACTGTTCTAAACCAGTTCGAAAAAGTCACTCTCAGTGAGAGATAGACCCAAGGAAGGGAATCGAAATATAGTTTAAAAGGATACAACAAGAATTAAAGCAATGCGTTGGTCTGCGTTGCTGCTTTTGATCTCAGCTTTTGTGTTGAGTGCTGCGGTTGCTCTGCCACTAAGTCAGGAGGAATCTGAGGAGGTGGCTTCCAGTCAGGACGCCGAACTGGGGCAGCAGGATCCAGACAGCAGTATCGAAGACACTATTCATGAAGGTGCCGCCAACGTCGCCAGCAGCTCATCCGAGGAGCTCAATGACGGTGCCAAGGACGAAGTTAAGGAAAAGATCGACAGCTCTCAGGAAGCTGCATCGGAGGAGGAGAAGAAAGCCCATTTAAACAAACATCAAGCCTCGGAGACCCATGCCAGAAGGAGCAGATCAGCTGAACAGGAAAGGTATAGGAACCTATATAACCTTGCCCTTATTTGCCCAAAGCGTGATACAACAAATTTGGAGAAGGGTAATACCTTAAACAGTCACATCGAAATTGCGGACATTTACACAATTTGCTCATCTTTACCTGAAAAGTGAAAATAAAGTTGAAATAATATATCAAACATACAAAACTTGCAAAATTTCCACATACTCAGTCACTTTAACCCTGACCCATTAGTCATCTGCCGCGTTATCAGTTTTACCATCCTTATCAAGACAGCGGCGTCAATGTCGCTCGAGCTCAGACCAAAGATATGTCAGTTTGATGTCAATGCGTGTGCCTTAGAACTCATGATTAACTTGTGAGATTTTAGCCTTACATATTTGGTATAGAAATTTAAACATTTGCATTCGAAGCGCAGCTGTAAATGAAGGATTTTATATAATTATCTAATTATTTTAATTTAAGTTAAAATGGCAAAACAAGGAAAATAAAAAATGTTCCGCTTTCTAAAAATTAGAATTCGAACTGCTTGTTTTTTTTTTGTTATGGGTAGCTTAATTAAAAACTTGACTTAAAGCATATTTAGAGTTTGTATTTTATATTTAAAATTCTTACAAATTTCAAAAATATTTTTACGCTTTTTAGTTTAAGCTTTTTTTAAGCTTTTTAGTTTTGCATTTTGCTTATTTTGAAACAAAATATTTGTTTTTTAGAAAAGCTACGCATACTCGCAAGATGTATTTGCCTTTTTTTTAACATCATTTTTTTGTGCTTCGTGTCATCTGCATTTTGCGCTCGTTTCGAGGTTTTGGGGTATTGAAAACTTTGCTCTCAAATTATGCTGCAGGCTTTATCCCTTTGTCTGTCTTGTGGCTGTCACCGTTGGTTGTTTTTGTTACTTTGGCTGATAAGACACGTTTTGCTCACTCTTTTACGGCCAGATTCAACACACTTTGTGGGTTTCCTTGAACTCAATACATACGTACATATGTATGAAGTATTCCCTGGGCTAATCGAATTTTATGTATCAGGTGTGTGTGTCTGAGACTTTTCTTTGGGCTCTTCTCTTCAAATTTCTTTCATATGGAATTTTGATTTTCCATTGTTATTTATTTGACAAGCGGAATACTATGCTTGTGAGCTTGGCACGTTCAAGTTGTTTACTTGGCTTTAATACTTGGTAGTTGACATGTACGTACATATATATAGTTGAGAGCATACACAGGCTTCAATAAATAAATTTAGTATCCAAGAAAAATAAAGTACAAATTTCCTTGTTAAAGGAGTTTTGCTCATTTTATTTATTATTGTGATTGATTGACTTGCATGGTTATTTAATTATTTATTGATTTATCTATCGATGTTAAAAAATTGGTATACCTAACATCTGTTGTTTTTCTATACAATTCCCATAACTTACCAATGGTTTTATTGGTAGTGGTGCAAAGAGAAAAACCTAAATAATTACAACACTTCCATTTCTATCTCTAATATAATAGACATTTGTACATTAAGACCTTTATGTTAAAATATGTATTTAATGATTAACAAAGTGTGTTCAACTTGGAGAAAATGCAAAAAAACGAGCCAAAAGCAACAATTCTGCGGCGGCACATTATCTAAAAAAAGGAAAAACTAACCAAGAGGAGGAGAGGAAAAGTGAGAGAGAGAACGAGGAAAATGGAAAAGATGCAGCCACAAAGGAAAACTTCTCGAAAATTATTTTAGTTGCCCAAGTCGAGTGCAGTTGTGTGGAAGTGAAAGAGAAGCCAAAAAAACAAAAGCAGCCATCTACGGCAACATAAAGTGTTAAATACACTTTCCATAATTAACTGTTTCAGTCGAGGTCTTGCTTATTCTACATTTTGTTGGAGTTTTCCGTAGTTTTCAGCACTTTGCAGATCAAAAATTAATGAGATTTGGATTGTGCAATGCGTGACTGATGATTATATAAGTCGCACAATTGGACAAAGTTCAAGTATTCAAGAAGGTCTTTTAGTTGCAAGTAAAGTTGAAAAGACAGCGAAATTCAGGCTGCGTCAAAAAGCCGGCAAAATTCAAAAAATATTTTTGCACTAGCGGAATTTTGACAGGCGGAAAAACAACAACTACTTTAACAAAAAGAGCAACTAAAAGTTCCGCAGCAAAAGAGCTATTGAAGAGATAAAATAGAAAATCAAGAGTGCCGCCGGCAAAGTGCGAATTTATAAATAAAACCACCGCGTAGCAAGAGATCCGGAGTCTCTTCGGAAGAGTACGGGTAAACAACGCGATGCCGGAGCCACTGGGACTGGTCTTCTCGATGCCGGAGACAAAGGCGAAGGCGCCTGTGATTAAGATGTCCTGCGGCATCGGCGACACAGATGGCTATCCCGCCTTCGACGTCGACTCCGATGCATATGCCACCAAGGACGACAGCAGGTGGGGATTCCTCATCACCGGCGGAGCAGAGTTCCACATGCCGCTGACAGTTTTCCAGGTGAGTTGGGGTTAGCTTTGGGCTTACCTTTAAGGTTGCCATTGGGCTGGGACTTGTATTGGGATTATGATTGGAATTGTGGTGGTTGGTGCTTGGGAACGCAACCATCTGGCTCCAACCAAACAATATTATCAATACAGTCAAACTTCTTTTCCAATTGCCCTTATTTAAGTTTCAAGTTTAAAAACAAAGAAACACATTTTTCAGCATTACAAATTAGAAAAGAAATTATTTAAAACTTTTATTAATACCCTAATTAAATTTTTATCAGTATAATAGTAATTAAATAAATTGCGGTGTTAAACAGTGTGATAAAATACAAGGAAAAAATTGAAACATTTTATTGAACTATCTTGAACCATAAAAATTAAATCGACATATTGTAGAGCACATCAAAAGAGGTTGTGTTAAATATAAATTAAAGAAATGTACTAAAAGAACTTGAAGTAAAAATGTAAACGAGCTTTCAACACAAAGCAGCAGCAGGGCTAAAAAAAAGCACTTCTGACACAAATTAAGAACAACTTAAAAAACAAATTGTTTCTTAGAAAATCCAAAAATGTAAAACAAAAATGGTTTCAGTTAAAGTAGTTGTACTGTAGCACCTCCTGCGCTGCAGTTGCGGTTTCGTCATTGTTTCCAATTTTTGGTTGCGGGCCAGAACAACAAACGCCCAACCCACGTCAAATTTGAATTCCAATTATGCTATGACGAAGTCGCATCGAATGCAAATTGGCTGCCGCCAAATAGAAGCGAACATTTTATTGTTTCTGGCATCTGCACCTGCCGCGCCCCGTCTTTTGTTTTTAGTCTTCAGCCTTTAAGTCTTTTCTAGTCTTTTAGTTGTCGTGGTTTTCCTCCCTACGCGGCTCTTTTCGGCTCACTTGAGTCTCGAGTGAATGTACAATATTTGGGTTAGCCGAGTTCCACTTCTTCTTTATATAAACATGCATACAGTTAGTGCCATAAAAGACATATAAATACAATTAACTATTCTTTTTATTAAATGACTTTTTCTACAAAGCACATAAGCGAATTCTTTTTATTTAAAAACAGAACACAAATATTTTATTTTGTTTCAAAAATAACATACAAAAATGAATCAGACTGTAGCGTATACGTATTTAAAGTGCTTTATACCATAAGGCAAAACTATTAGTATTGTTTTTGACTTTTGTGCAACACTTTACTTTTGACGTTCGCGTTTTGTGCAAACAAAAATATCAGTATTGAAGAGTTTTATGAACTGACTGCTTGGGTTGTTACCATAATAAAATAATTTATAAAACCAGTACCCAATTAAATTAAAAATAAATAAAGAATGTAAACCATTCACATATGGTGTTAAAGTAAGTATATATTTAACTGTAATTAACTTTTTTGTATTTATACTTGATTCTTAGAAAATAAACAACTTACTTTTGAGTTGATTCGAACAAAATCTGAAATATAAATTAATTTTTACCTTAAATAGCTATTTGCTGATGAAAGCTAATTAATTAATTTTAAAAGTATTTTTCGAGGGTATAGACCAAGTTGAAATAGTCATATTTAAAATCCCGCATTATTTCTGTTTAGCTTTCAGTTTTTATTGTATTCATTGTTTGTCGAGTCTTTTCTTTTGGGAGCAGACGTTCAGTTAGCTCATCTCGTATACATGTCATCTGTATCTGTCGTTTGCGCATCGCGTATATTTTCTGAACCTAAACTCAAAGTACGCAGATATCCATTCAATTGCGCCTCGAGTCTCACACGGTGCGGTTTTTGTGGCTCTTTGATCGTTGGGAAAAAGTGAAAGGAAACGACGGCGTTTCGGCATCGCATCGCTCTAGATTTAAATCGACATCCTTCGGTCCTTGCAGGTGACCCCCAACGGTTTGGCCGACAAAGCGGGCATTCGCCTGGGCGACATCATACTCGAGATTAACGAGGAGGACGCCTCGCAGCTGACACTTTCCCAGGCCCACGAGAAAATCAACTTGACGCCCAAGAAGATACATTTCCTGCTGCGCAAGTAGGTTGCCCTAGATGCACTTGGCTCGCAGTGCGGCTGGGTGGCTTTCAGGCCTTTACGCTTTTAGGCCGTTTAACTTATGCAATGACCAAACTACTCACTTCCGTCCATTCCCATTCGTGCAGCATGGACGAGGACGATCCCATGGGCCAGTTTGAGGCCGGAGAGGAGAAGTCGATTGTGATGCGGGTGCCAAAGCCTCTGCCGCCGCCCAGTGGTGAGTACTTAATGCCGCCTCGTGTTAACTCTAATTGCATGAGCCCCTGAACACTTCATTCCCATCCAGCCTCATCCCTCGACTACACAGGAAAAAGTTATGCATCTTTAATCTGTAAAATTAAAAAAAATATTTTATTTCGAATTTAGTTAAATTGATTTGTTATTTGTTATTAGTTTTTTGTTAAATGAGATTGCTCTACTCCTAAAAACTAATGCTTTAAAGATAACGACTTCTAAAGTTTGAAAATACTAAAAGAAAGAAGAACAATAACAAAGTAAATATCTTCAAAGTACGGTTGACGTTTCCAAACCGTTTCATAAATATATAAATATAAAAAAGTGACAAATAGTAAATTATAATATTGCTTTAATATTAAAATATGCTGAAAATTGTTTTTTTTTTTTTTGGCTTAAAATGTCCAATATACAGGGGTGGTCAAAAGTATTTTCACATTCTGGCATATGATGGCATCTTTTCATTTGTTTTGTGTAAATATTTTCGACCACCCCTACAGTGCTCCCATAAAAATATGAACTAAGGAAAACCGAAGGCGTTCCCACGCTATCCAATATGTTTACTGTACCGAAGTAAATTAACAAATATTTGTAGCTCTTTTTGTTAAAATAAAAAATAGTATAAATAATCTTAAGCTGCTCTTTTTGCTTGCATTATAGACATTTTTTTTATTTTAGAAAAACATTGTTTTTTTTTTTTAATTGAAATATAGGCTTGTTGTGTTTTGTTGGCAGTTTCTTCCTGTGCAGTTCCGTACTCACTTGGCTTTGTATCTTTTTGTAGACTTCCACCCAACCCCCCTGCTTGGCTCGCGTTGTTGGCATCCGATAATGTGGCAAGACCCTCCGGAGCCGCCGAAGCCCAAGAAAAAGAAAACCAAAACCGAGCTGGACGACGAGGGCAACGAGGTGGTCATTGAGCTCAGCGAGGACGAGTCGTCCGACGAGGAGGAGCAGGTGAACCAACCACACGATTGCATGCCAACAACTCCGCCATCGAGATTAACCCATTCCGTTTTCCGTTTTCCATTTTCCGCTCTGTAATCCGTCCCCCCGCGCCATGTCCTCGTGATCTAGGAGCTGCCCCACCATCGGATCATCAAGAACATCAGGCGCTTCTTCGCCGAGGTGGGCGACAACCACGAGCTGCGCAGCAACACCATCGAGAACATGCTGATGGCCCTGCCCAGCGCCTCCAAGGCCAAGTGAGGAGCCGAATTCCCAGCTTAACCGGCTTGACCCTTGGCCGCCCCCTTAACCCTGCACTGAGAAAAACTGTCAGCCTGAAATCGAGATTATTAGGGAAAACCATTGAGCTAGATGCGAGTGTAAACTTACAATTCAAAATTTGAAATTGTTAATATTAAACATAACATTTTCGAAGGTTATCGGGTAGCTTAAATCAAAAATCCAAATTAAAGAGTTTAGATTTCGGTTAAAAATTAAATTTTGAAATTAGAGGATTTAAGAAGAAAAGATTTCAACACTAACCGAATGGTCTTAACTTTAAAATAATGGCATAAATAAATGTATTTTCTTATTCAATAAAAAATTGGTAACATTGCAATTTTTGAACAATAATATTCATGATTTAGAGTGCATTTTTTCTCAGTGCATAGACTACTTTACTCTCACTTTTGTGTACATAATTTTGGATATTTTGTGTCAGTGTTCGTTGCTTTAATAAAAAAAAAACAAATCCCCTGAAAACCCTCCAATTCCAACTGCCCCTTGATAAATTTTGTTTAGGACGCATTCGAGCCAGCTCCATAGAGATGCGCTTGCTGGAGATGCAGCGAAAGCTGTCGGCCATAGCCGAAATACCCAAGATCCTGTGCTCCACGCTGGCCACTGTTTCGCAAAGCTTTGGCCGAATGAGTGAGTCGGAGGTCGATGAGGGCGAGGACGAGGACGATGAGGCCTATGTGCAGCGAAAGTTTTCCTATGACGAGGATGCCCTTGACTTCGAGCTGAGGAATGGGGATCTGGCAGGTGACACTGAGAGTGACGAAGATGATTTGGTGCAGGTTCAGGTGGATGATGATGAACTGGAGGTGGGAGATGCCCCCAAAGGTGGCAAGCAATCAAAGCTGCTGAAGGATGTCACGCCGGAATCGGATTATGCATCGGAAGCCAATTATCCGGCAAATGAGGCGAGTGATGACACGGAATCCGAAGATGAGGAAGAGTCGGGCAGCGCTGTGTATTTTATGAAATTGCCAGCGGCACCAGCCGAGGATACCTGTTCCTCGACGGAGGACGAAGATGACAGTGACTTCTTGAACACCACCTACACCTGGAATCTCCGCAACGTGCCCAAGTTGCGCGTTAACGATGCCGAGGCCGAGGGCGAACTGACTGTGGGAAACCAAGCGATGGAGGCGCCTCAGGGGCAGCAGCCGATGAAGAAGGATGCATTCTTGGAGGCGGAGCCAACAAAGGTACGCCCAGCCACGCCCACACCGCAGGCACCGCCTCAAGATTCCGCCGAGGGACAGACACAAAAGGTAATGGCACAGCATAATACAATGGGAACTTTAGATATTCGCAATGGTTTGTATTTTACAAGCCAATATCGAATCATATAAATTTTAAAAAACCTTTTATTAAAAATCGGTACTAATTTTTTGTAATAAAAAACATGACTATTAATGTTTTTCATGATACCATTTTAAAACAATTTTAATACGGAAAAAGCTTTTGTTCTTGAATAAGAATATTGTCATCCATTTTTTACAAAAAAATTAATTTGTTATTTCTAATTTTATTTTTGGCAAAATATTAAACGATAAAATAAACTTGAGTTTAATTAAGTTATAACTAATTTCTTAGAAAAACTTAAGAAAATTTGTTGAAATCAAAACCAATCTAATCTTCTGAATCTAAGTAGTGTATAAAACTATCTTAATTTCAATCACTATGGACGGCAGTAAATGTAGTGACGATGCTTATTTTAATTTTAAATAATATTTTTTTATAAATAAATGATTTTTAAACTAACACATTAATTTTTAAATAGTCAGGTTTTAATTAAGCATTTTTTTCGTATAAAAGTAAAACGCATTTACTGCTGAGTGCATAAAAAACAGCAGAGCTCTCTTAATCCATTTTTTCTTTTCAGTTGCTTTTCAGACTGGATAAGCTGGAGCGATCTTGGCCCTGGGCGGACCGTGAGAAAATTATTTACAAGTGAGTGGTGAATCAGGGCACACTGGTATCCCAATTTAACCCCAATGTACTCCAGGCAATCGACGTGCCATTTGGTGCCGCGGAAGCCGCTGGGATTGGTGGGACAACGAATGCAGCTGCTGCTCAAGGACAAAAGCGAGTGAACCCGCGGGGAGAGGAAGGAGTCGAACCCACGTTAAACAGTTCCTGCCATTAGCTTAAGTCTAACCTCTGAGGGGGCAAACCGACAACGAAGGGTGGGTGTGAAGTGGCCAACTTTTAATTGAGTTCATTATGCAAATACATAGGCGACAAGAGCAGCCTCAACTCCAGGCAGCACTTCAATTAAAAGCCGCACACCAGGGCGTTAACGAAACTCTATTCAAACACACTTCACACCACACCCACCCTTTCACCCGGATATAATTTTTAATTAAAGTGCACTCTCCCGTATGCCAAAAAATCACTGCCAAGTCAAACGCAACCAGAGTCAAAATCGAGACAAAACCACAACCAGAACAAGACCAAACTCAGTTCCAACTCTCCAACTGCCACTTGCCACTTGGCCAGGTTTATGCATTATTTGTGACCTAGCGCACCACACCATAAATTCCAGTTGAAGGCCAACGCAATGCACTTATCCCTCCGAGAACAGGACGTGCGAGTCACGCAGGATACGAGAACGGGCGATGACGATGTCGGAAAAATTTTCTTCATTTTTACCCCTGTTTTTAGGGCTTTTTACTCTTTCAATGGAAAGTATCAGTTCAAGATCAGCCAAGCGACGTTTATCACACAAAATCTTATGATTTCTTAAAATTTCTATTTGAGAAAATTTTATTTTGCTCATTAATCAATTAAACATTTTAATATCATCAATTAAAATAACATCAAAATTGTTTTGCAAAAAAAGCTCTACATTTAATAATCAATGCCGAAATTTGTGTTCGATCTTCTAGGTAGGTCATTGCTTACATATGAAGCTCCAAGAGGTATCTAGAATGGATGTATTAAAAAGAGCTTCATCAATTACATTTTGTTGAGTTTTATAAAACATTTACTGCTAGATTAAATTAAGTTTTTTAATGAGAAATTTAGTTTAACAGATATTTTTTAATAGGTGTATGAAATAAAGTAAACTTTGGTTGTTTTTTTTTTTTTAATTCTTAAATAAAAAGATTCCTTTCCTCGACTTGGCTCTAACCAAAACTTCAAGATAGTTGATTACAAAAGCATGCACCATTAAGTCGGTAAGTGCATCATGATCCTTGTTTGTCTGTCGTAAATATTTTTACTTTCGATGGCAGCCACATAAGCAACGAGATCTGGAATTAAACAGCTCATTTGCCTGCTGCCTGATGAGAAAAGTTTATTTCGACGGGCGTACGTGGCGTATGAGCCATATCAACCAGGGCTGAAAACAGCATCATGTTCTACCTGCTTTCAGGCGCGAATAATCCGTAGAATTATGAGTGTCTGAGGGCACAAGTGTGAGGGCACATGGATAGTGTACAATGTGAAACTGCCACTTATCGCACACACTTTACATTCATAAAACATTGTGCCACACAATGGGGCAACGGCAACAGCGAGGACACGTGTCTGCCACACAAACAACAAAGTCGCAGTCGGATGCACAGCCACCCACTGCCACCTGCAGGGACGTCATTAAAAAGCCCGCAAACGGAAAATGGCCAAACCAGAGACAGACCTCAACGGATAGTCCTCAATAAGTGTCAACGAATGTTGACAGCTTTCTAATGAAGGTTCTTGCAGTTGTGTGTCCTGATGGGCCAGAATAAATTTTTATCCAGGTTGCTGCTTAGTTGACGTGAGAAAAACAGACACTCTCTGGCTGTTCTAATATTTATTATTGGTTGAAAAACTAAGAAAAAGGTTTTTTGCTCTTATGCTAACCAGCAATCTACCTATTAAAAAAAAAGAAATAGTTTTTATTTACGCTTTTTGTAAAAATTTTTAAAAAAAAGTTTATGTTAATGTTCAAATGACCCTGCAGTTAAAATTCTTTTTTATGATTTAAATGTATTTAAACAAAGGACTTAAAGTTGATTTTTCCATAATCAATAAGTATATTATCTCTTTTACTTACCTATAATGAAATTCTATCATGTGAATCAATTGACTCCCAAATAACAACATTATTATTCACAGCACTCAAATATTGAAACGAATGAAAATGGTTTCATCAATTTCAATTGCCAAATACTCACAACTTACCCGTAACTACCAGCTTTAATTTCACTAATCTATAGATTCTACAAACAACTTAGACCATTTAAAAAATTCTTGGTATTGTTTCTACTGAAACCTAGCAATTTCCATTGGGCCCCAATACAAACTAGGCTTCAGTTTGTCGCACAAGCAATTTTTCGTCAAATGGAATTCGGAAGCACCTGTTGTGCCCTCATCACCAGGCCGGCTAACTTGGGCAACGTCCATGGGGAACAAATTGCTGAGAGCTAAGTTCAAATGGCATTCATTAAATGAGCATTAGGTTCGGGCTGCAATGTGGTTGTTGCTGTTGTTGACAGACGTATCCTAGATTCATTAAACAAACTGAAAGTTGACTAATTAGCAAGAGCAGGGCCAAACCAAAGGAACTTGCAAATGTTCAGCACACACACATTTAATTAAAACTTTATTACATTTGCGTACATTCATAGACACAATAAAAGCGATTGCCAGAAAGCTCAGCTTACCACAGAGAGAGAGATATATGTGGTGGAAAGGGTTAAGGGGGTGGTACTAGTCCTAGGGTACACTTAACACTTAAGACAACAATGATATTTAATATCCACATAAATTCTTACATTCATAGGTACAATAAATATGTTCTCATTCAAGTTGGTCCGTTGCCGGCCAAAGGCTGAAATTTATGTCGCATTCTGCATGCTGAGGAAACCAAGAAAAACTGAGGAATATACTTTGAAAACTTAACACTTAGCTCTGTGCAGGATTTAGTGATATAACTTTCAGCCTTGCTGGCTAAGGAATTTATTTCGTGTGTCTTGGAAGTAGTCCAGAAGTTTTCTAACAATAATTCCGGGTGTCTAAACGTAAGCCATGAATATTATTCAATACTTAGAAGCAATTTTGGTGGTACAAATATCGTTTTTAAAATCGTAGAGGTGTCAGAAACAACTCAATTGATGTATTTAATACAAGGGGTCGCCAAATTAGGGTTTAGATTTTAAATATATTGTTGCATACTCTTAACCAACTTCGTAACTAGTTTCAAAACGGACGTGATTTCTGACAGTACCTACAATTAGTTTCTCAGATTTTAAACTTAAAAGTCTATTGCCCACTTTTAGACACCCGATTTATTGTTTAAAAATCTCTAGGTATTTTAGGAACATCCCTACGTGATAGTAACTGGATTCAATGGGCTGTTGTTTTTGGTGGGGTTTTGGGTTTTCTTGACCTGTTTTGGTTTTGGTATTGCAGTGGCTTAAACTATGAGATGTTGTGTGTGACTCGAGGGGATTAACCTAAAGCGCCTCATCGGCCATATGTTGCTGGCCAGCTCTCTCCATGCGAACGATAACAGTGCCCATGCCGTTGGGATGGTTATCGGCCGCTCCAGTTGCTCCGGATGCGTCAGATGTTGCTGCCGCGTCTGATATTGCTGCCGTGCCTGCCTCGGCGACATCCTCCGCAATGGTCGTCATCAATGTCGTCCTGTCGGCGGCAACTGGTCCGGCGGCTTGTGCCAGTGGAGCTGCACCTCCGCCGGCCAGCTCGCCCTCCTCCATGAGTGGCTGGCACTGGCGGGAATTGTCGATGGTTTGGCGGCGTTTCAGGAACGGCATCCGGCTGCGCCAGCCGTCGAGAAAGGTGGACGAACCCGTCAGGCTCTGGCTGCGAGCCCTCTGCTGCTCCGAGGATACCTGCTGGCTCTGCTGGTGGTGGTGTTGGTGTTGGGGGCCCGCGGAAGCCCGGCGCTTGGCCGACATGTCCTTTAGTCATACCTTCTCCTCTCCTGGCAGTGGCGGTCCGCAGCGCACGAACTACAATCAAAAGAACTGAGAATTTGCTATCATGGTGGTTGGCCAGTTGGCAACGGTGCGTCGGTCTCAGTAATTAAATATTCTTATATTCTTAAATATTCTTTATAATTTTTGTTTGCTTCATTAAATTTAATATATTTTTTTGGGTTTTTTTTTTGGTTTCATGCGATTAATGCGTATCTATAGGCCAATATACTGTGAGTGCAAAATTGTGCTAGTGCTGCTGCATTACTCATACGCGCCGTAACCCGTGGTACAATGTTAGTTGAGAGAAAGGATGGAAGAAAAGCATGTGAAGCTTTAAGTACTAATCTTACCGAGACCTGAGTGGCTGTGTAGGAATTGGTCCGCGGTCGGTTGCTGAAGCACATCATCCGCCACTTGCGCTTCATTTGGGCAATCACCTCGCCGTTGAAGAAGCAGAACAAAGTGGCCACGCACAGACCCTGCAAGTGCAAAAATAGAATATGGCTAGAGTGAGCGAGCAGGATAAATTATCGCCGGGGCTTATCGCAGTTGTCCTTATTACAATGCCTATTACTTTTGTCCCTTTTGTACCCTGCAAATGGGTATTGTAATTCAATATGTTTCCAACTCTCACTTTGAGTCTTTGGAACAATGTTTGGAATAGCTGGAATATAACAATAACTTATTTCACTTAGTAAACTCCAGGATCCACTTAAGAAGTATTCAGGGTATTTTACTAAAACTAAAATTTGGTAACCAGACAAAGACTTTTTTAAATTTGATCAATTTCATATAACCACTAATGAAAAAACCATGGCAATGAAAGGCCATTTATTAAAGCAAAATATAACATTAGTTTTTACTTATTTTATTTTAAATGGGCTCTTAACATTTTCAAATTTTCAAATAAGTAACAATATATTCAGTCATGATTAAAAATTTTCTTATAAGGGTCTATACGAAAAAATTGTTTCCCAGGGTATACCGATTTCCGGTATCCGCTGAAATTCCTTCCTTCTTTTCTTGTTGCCTGTCAGTTGGTCCTAATACAATACATAATACAATTTTGCTTGTTCCTTTGGCTATTCCACCATCCTGCCACCGAGAAGGCTCAGTATTCATTTCGCCTGTCAGACGGCCACTTCAACGAGTCCTGTGAGTCCTTCGTCCGTCCGTCCATACCGATCCCATCCTTCTGTTTACCATTTGTCTTGCCACTTTCTGCCTGATTGTCGCAGGCGGCATTTGTGTGGGCCATATATATATATGTAAATATTTAATGTATGGCCGGGTACGTGCATTGACTGCCACCAGGATTTCTGGTTACCACTTCGGAGAGGGGCTTCCTTTGATTGCCACTACTCACGGAGGCCCATCGTGGACTCAATCAGCCACAGTTGCCATCCATTTACTCCTCCATTTTTGCAGGCTTTTCCGGGGCTTATTGCCTCTCAGGATATTGCAAGTAAGACATTTGTTGTTTGATTGTAAATTAAGAATTATTCCTTGAAACGGAGTGATTGTCTCCACCTGAATTGCTTGATTTTCTTTTTTTTTAAATATGCAAAATATAGTTTGAGTATTTTTTTTAAGCAAGAAAGTTGTATAGTTTTAAAGTGAGTAATTCAATAAGGCTTTCGGCAAATATATTCAAAGAAAAACAAGAAACAATAAAACTTATTTAATTTACATTGTTTTTGTAGCAATATTTATTTATTTAATTTTTAGTTAGTGTTCAAATTTTCCTCTTTTTGTTAGGTTTGACAGAATGTTTCAAATATAAAAGAGTTGCCAATTCGGAAACTGCACACATTGCTTTGTACAGCCTTCCTTTCTCCATTGTTTGTAGTTATGTAGTTGATATGGTTGGCATAGTGCATCCGGAATATGCTTGACCATAAAACGGATAACCAAAGTTGTACTCCATGCAGGGCACAATACACACCAAATATACGAACAGGACCTTGCTGTATTCAATTTTTGCATTTTTTCCTCCTTTTTACTCTTGTACCATTTATTAAGTTTCCGCTTTAACCACGTCCTTTGCCTTGCAGCTTTATCCATTTGCTAAAAGTGCATTTTAGAAAATGGTGTGGTGGATTTTTTCGGGCTTTTACGTTTTTTATGACACTTCCGTGAGTTTTTTGGTTGAAATATAGATTTAAACATTGCTGCACTCGATTGGTCAGGTGTTTAAGTTTCTTCTTTAAGCATGGAAATGCACATAATTTAATTGTCACAAAGCCACTTCACTGATTCAAAAAGCCAATTAGTAAATTTAAAATATTTTTGTCAAGAAGAGAAGACCTGCCTTGAAAACTTTGTGAGCCATTTAATATTGCGATTCTGTTGACATCTGACGTTTGTTTTTCACTTTAACTTTCTGCCAAGCGGAAGTTTTTAATTCAATTTATGTAGAACGTGTTTTGTTTGCACATTTGTTAAATACAAATGTCCCAAAGCTCTTTGGAAAGAAGCAGATGAAAATCTGTGTGGAAAAACAAGCCAGCTGGCAAATGCCAATTGCAGCAAGTTTCTTTTTTCGGCACAAAAACAACCGAATAAACACGTTTACATGCATATAACTTCTCATCCCTAGCTAAGTAGTTTCAGGCTTTTGCATTTCCCTCGACGGAAAATCTCCCGTTCGCATCTCAAAAATTATTTGGTTTTCTTTCCGGAGCTTAAAACTTGCGGTGAATCTTTACGACTGTCGACATCATCATTGCGGCTGCCACAATAAATGCAAATTATATGTAACCACAGAATTCAGCGAGAAAAGTTTTTCTGTTTCGCAACAAATGTGGCTACGGAAAACAAGGCAAAAAAAATAAATAAATTAGAAAACAGGAAAATGCAAAAGCAAATTCCCTGGTGACTGGTTCTAAAATCCGAGTTCCCAAATAAAAGATTTTATCAATCGATTGACATTGACGAAAACGACTCAGGCAGTAGTGACACTGTTCCGTTGCCGTGAGATATAAAGCTGGCTAGAGCTCAGCTGCAGCTTAGCCACACCCAAGAAGATTTTATGTTTATTTGCCAGATAATAGATTTTCTTTTTGTTTCACGAGGTTTATATATTGTGCTGGATGTCTAGCAAGTCTACCTTTTGTGCAAATCTGTTAAAAAAAATGTTTGACAGAAGAAGCTTTAGAAATTCATAATCCCCCTTAAATTTTAAATTTTTTATTTTATACTCCAAAATATAAAAAAATGTAATTTTTATATTAATATGTATTATTTTGTTTTTTTTTAACATATGTTATTTAGTATGGTTTTTTTTTATTTTGAATAGTCTAACCAGTGTGCTTTGCATTCTTGCAAAAAACAAGGTTTGCAGATACAGAAATCATGTTAACGAGACTGGAAAACATATACTAGAGCAATCGTTTGGCAGTTTCCCTTGGGGATTTTACCTACAAGATAAAAAAGAATCTGCTAGTTGAAAGTTTTCCTGCGTTGTCCTTAAGTTGTGACCAAGAAAAATATGTTAACTGACTGTAAATGCTGGTCTATCGAGACTGACTTGGCCGGGGGACAAGCTTGAGTTGCTTTTACGAGGTTGTGCGTGCGGGAGTGCATTTCATGCTCAACTTGCTACATTTTTTCTGGGGTAACTTTGCTCCAATCTCGGCCAGCAATTTAATATACTGAGAGCGAGCCAAATGCCAATGGCGAGAATTCCACATGGCGTGTGTTTTCATTATTGATTCGGAATCCCCGGGATCTAATGAGGTCCGTACTTGGTATTTCAGTAATTCTGGCTTATTTGCATTCTCGGATGTGAATCCATGAGGCGAACTAAAATCATAACTTTTTAGCCAGCTCCGAGTCGTAAAGTGATTTTATGAAAGCGCACAAAACAAAAGCCGGAAAAAAAAACGAGAACAGGAACGAAAATATTTTACTTACTTGAAATGAGGCCGTAAACGCCGAGATGATTTCGTATGTATTCTCCCAGGGATGTCCGGGTGCAGGACGAAACGGCGTTACGATGTACTGGAGGCCGAGCAGAGGCACCAACAGCAGTGTGGCCCTAACAGGATGAGAAGGTGAATTATAATGCCTTGTTTTTCTTGGGCTGTGTATTAACATGCAAGTCAACGCGGCGTATGCGTAATTTAAAATGTAAAATGAACCAAACTTCCAAGTGCAGAGCGAATAAACAATAAAAGAGCTGTCGGATATGGGGAGGTTTCTAAGAAGGAACGCCCAACGATAAATACAAGAGAAAGAAAATATAATTACGCATTCGCCCCGTGGGCCAGCTAAGAGTTTTTTTTCTTTTCGGTTTTAAACGATTCAGTCCCCACAGTTTTTTTTTTTTGTTTTGCCGCTAAGAGTTGTTCCGTACCGGAAAAGGGGAAAACTTACCGAAATGCCTGTAAAACAGTTCGCGATGGACCACAACTGCCCTGAATACTGGCCGGAGCGTTCAGTTTTAGGAGAACAACGCGCACAATGTTGCACAGGAACAGCAGATTGAGGAACATGGAGATGCACACAGGCACCACCAGAATGTTATCGTAGTCGGTTGGGCTCATCCAGCAGCTGCAAGTAAGAGGAATGGCTTTGACTCAATGGGTAAGTTGCTGATTGATTTGATTTGAAGAGACAAAAACAGTTTTATCTTGTTATTTTATCAAATATTATTAAACATATAAGGACAAGTGAAATATAAATAAAGGCAGTGAGGTTATAAATTGTGTTTAAATTATCCTTTAATAGTTATTAAAATCTCTTGTATAAAAAAAAACAAATTTAATAATTTCTACATATTTATCACAGTTTTTGTCAGAAATTGTCTAAGAGACTTAAGCATTTATTAAAACATTATTTTATTTATTCAGAATTTATTGACATAAGCTTTAAAGATATTGAAAATGATTTTTTTTTATTTAAACAAGCTATATTTTCATTAAACTAGCTAGAAATGTCCATCTGTGTTTATGCAATAGCCATTTTATGCAATCATTTCTTGAAATACGTGTGTGTATAAGCACCATTTCATGTATTTCCTTACACACGAAAGTTGATTATGAATTTAGAACAAATGAATTAAATGGCGAGGCACAGCCTCGTCTGTATTGTATAAGCAGGGGCTATTTTGATTTAATGTATTCAAGAATTCATGAAATTCCTAGCACAGTGTCTGTGTAGTTTACTCCTATTAATTATTCACTTACTGCAAATGGTCCTCGGGCGTGCCGCCCAGACCGCGGGCCATGCTATAGACGAATATGACGATGGCTGGAGAGCCCCAGCCGAAGGCGATCAGCCATTTGACCAGCCGTTTCTCGGAAATGAATGCGGCCACCAGGACGGTGTGCAGGTAGAATCCCTCGCAGAGCATCCACGAGTAGTTCGAGAGGAGGAAGTAGTGCAGGTTGATGTGCAGAGCCACGCATCGCATCTGTTAATTCCCAGGGAAATCGGGAAATCGGAAACCAAAGTTGATTCACCGTCACGCATTCTCCAGGTGGTTTCACTTACCGGACTGTGATGCAGCAGCTCCGTATTCGGCATGACCAGCAGGTACCAGACTAGCCACAGCGAGTTGTTGGCCGCGAACGAGGCGAACAGATTCATGTGCAGCGTGATGCGGGCGCACTTCAGGGATCTTGGCAATCGAAAGACAAATATGCAAAGAGAATTACTTTGTTGTTGAAACTGCAAGTTTGTTTGTTGACCAATTTACATTTGGCCAGGGGCAAGTGAAGCTGATTGAATGGGGTAGGAAGAGCTGAAAAAGTCGTGCAACCAAAAGTCCAAAGTTCATTTTCTCTTTTGCTCAATTGCATTGATTGCTGGCCAAACTCAATTTTAATTTAATTCCTTCCTAGCAAACCCATTTGAAGGCTTAGACTGCACTCCTTTATCACAACCACTATTTTTTGAACATTGTAATGATTTAAAATGCAAATGTATCTAAACCAAGGAGAACACTATGTGGCAGTAGTTTTATTCTATGAAGAAATTATACCTAAATCTAATTTTAAACATAATTAATTGTATTAAATAAACTTGTGACAAAATCTTAAGCTCTTAACATTTTTTTATTATTAGCTGAGTAACGATTTTTTGAACATGTTTAAAATTAAAAACCAAGCACTGTTATCTATAAATTTAAATTAGCGGGACATTCACTGTTTATTTCATTATTCAACCAATTAAATTTCATTTAAATTGAATTTCCCTGGTATTTTCATTTCCCTTCTTTGTAGTGCGTTCGGACTGGTTTCCCATTCAGTTGGTCACGCTTCTTTGTCATTAAACTTTTAATTATGCACTTTTTTAGGGCAGACCAAATTCCCACACGTCGCTTGCTCGTTTTATTTGCCTTTGGCACACAATTTAAAACACTTCTGTCAGTCGGTCGTCCTGTCTGTCCGCCTGTATCCCTCTCCATCTGTATCTACTTTATGCTTAGCCCCATCTCTATCTGTCAGAGCGATAAACAAACCGAGAGCACTAATTGGTCTGCAGGCACTGGGAAATTAATCGATATCCTGCCTCAATCCCCCAATCCCCCAATCCCCCGTGAAGGGAGGGAATGGGACAAAGTATTTTGCCATTTCCGGCGTCAATTGTGCCGCATTAAGTGAGTGCAATGAGCATTTGGTCCAGCACCCAGGTTGGCAGTTGATTAAGCCACTGTCGCATTTGTTTGCCATCAATAAATTTCATTTTTGGCGCCAGTCCTCATAATATAACGACCAGCTAGCCTCATTACCCACGAGTGGTTTTTCATGCTCCCATCGCAGAAGCTGTCAGCTTGTGACCAAGATGAAGGAGTGGCGAATGGCTGTGCATGTAGATGAGGGCAGTCCCTCGCCATACTTACTTGAAATAACCCAATATGGCCAACGACAGCAGAATGGCCAGCAGTGAGATGCCGTAACCAACCTCGTAGATCAGATTCACATTGTGCTTCCACTACCCATATAGAAACATAGATATATTTTTCTTAATTAATCGCGCCGGGGAAAAGGATCAGCTTACCTCAAGGTCGTCGAGATTTACGCAGGTTGTGTAGTTGGACCATGTTTTATTGGTCAGCGGATGCTTAAACCACTCGCCATCAAGGCCACACTCCTTGTGGGCATATCCTGTTCGATTGTTATAATTAAAATATTATTATTTTTTTACTAAATAAAGTTTGATAAAAAAAAAATCATAATCTCTGGTGCTTACTCTACTAAGTCATCTTAATCCATAATTATTTATTAAAGATTTCCTTCAATTAAACGTTTTTGTTCCAATAAGTTTCTTTATTAAAGCAAAAATTTAAAAAAAAACTGCTCGTCATCCATAAAATACAAATATTTACGCATACGATGTGTGATTTTAATGATTGACTGTTGGATAAATATTGTAGCTCATATTTACATTTTGCGGTGGCCAGAGCATTAAATCGCATTAACCAATATTATTTGCAACTGCCACCGAGTTGACCACAAACACGTTGTGGCTGGCATACGAAACAAAATAGTATCAATATAAAATTGCATAATCATTTGTTTGTTGTTGAAATCGTGTATTTATTCGAGCCAAAGTTCGTGACAAAACTTTTCCATTGCTTGCTGGCGTGTCGAGTGCTGTTCGATTGCGAATTACCAAGTTTTTGGTGCAACTTGCCGAGAGCCACTTGTCGGAAAAGTGCAGCGAAATTCGTTAAGGAATAACGAAGGTGAGTTTTATCAGTTCATTTCATTTTCCGGCTTTTTTCGACCGATGATCTTTGCCACGAAGCCATTTATCGCAGTTTGGCACGCAGACGAAGAAAATCACGTATACGCGCTGTGTGGCAGATAAGTAGCCGGGGAAAGGAGTTGGTGGGCGCAGCTCACCACATCGACATCCGGCGACCGGAAGTGCCATAAAAGTTAATGGCGGCGCAGTGCCAAAGCACATAATCTTGTACAATCTGGCGGCGACCCCGAAAGGCAAAACGAAAAAAAGGGGAGGCGCCAAGCCAACCCCAAGCTAAATGTAGCGAAAGTAGCACTTTCTTGGCCCTCGTCTTGTTTTTCTCTCTTTCTCAGCCATAACAAAAAAAGTCATTCAACTTTGGCTATTTTCGTTGCCCTGGTCATGGCCAAAACGAGGTTAGTGTTTAAGTTGACTCGCTCCACATTGCTAAGCGCTCCCCATTAATGCAAATTGACATGCAGCGCATGATTTATTTCATAAACTGCTTCAAATATTATACATATTTATGCTGATTTTCTAGAGCGTGCCTGCGTTTTTTAATATTTGCTTTAATGCCCAAGTTAATCAACATTCGCCAAGCATAACTAATTAGGTTTCGTTGTGAGTACAGTTATTCAAATTATTAATTTAAATAACACTCGTCTACTAATTATGAATTAAATGCATTATTGTGGGGCAAAAATATGACGTGATATCACCTCAGCATTAATGATTCAACAATGAGTTTGAAAAACTATAGAAAAAGGTTTTCTTTGATTAAATTATTGTGGCCGTCATCAACACCTTTTCCGTAAAACTGATTAATGGTTCTAAAGGGGGTTTTTCATTTAATATTTACCTTGAAAGAGATAGTAATCTATTCATACAAATTCTTCTCATATATATTACTTTTATTGAGCTTGCGTTTCTTTAAATTTAAATTTCGCACTGTTGTTTACATGACCTTAACTTCTCCCAACACTCACAATCAATATGGCCTTGTTTCTACGTTACATTTGATTTTCAGCGAGATTTCGGCAAATTGTGGCAAATCAGGCGAAAACATTTTAGCATTTTGTCAAGCTCTTTGGATAATTTAGTGGCCCAAGGAGCTTCGAGGAGCCGTCTCCCTCAGCACGTGTGGTTTTGTGAATATGTTATGTTTCCATACGACACGAAATCAAAGCATAAACATAACAAGTTTCCAATTGATTTGGCCTGGCTTCGAGCGTATTTTCTGTCTTATTTATGTGTATATAACGATGGGCTTTGGGTTGAGGCCAATTAGAGGGTAGGTAGTCTACATCTACCCATCGACCCGCTCAACCGCATTGCCTCGTGCAAACACATATCCCTTTTGGATAAGTACACACATACATACATATATGCATGCGTACTTTTTCGTGTCATATGCAGATCCCCAGCTGACCCCAAAACGGATGTAGCTTTGTGGAATTTAATAAACAATTCAGCTCCTGCCGGCCGTACTTACTTGCTGGATCGAAACCCGTGATGAAGTCCGGGCAGAGTTCGTAGGCGGAAGAGCCTGGGGCCGTATCCGGCCAACAAAGCCAGCCATCAAAGGTGCCGGCGCAGTGGGGTTCAGTGCCTGTTGGTCGGGGATAGAGAAAAGGGCAGCAATTTAAGTTACTCGTGCATAATGGACACCGAAATTGCAGTTGGCCAGGGCCAGGACCACGGAGAAAAAAGAGAGTTATATATTATATTATATTATATTATATTATACTCGGACATCCATTTAAAGTTGTTATTTTTTTTATCTATTAGTTTTAAACTCAAATATTAATTTTTATATTGCACTGGAAAACGACTTTAGTATTTTGGGGTGTCTCGCAGTTTTGATTTTGGATTCCGAAAGAATTCACCGTTCCTCAGATTTAAAAAAAAAATAGATTTGATTTACAAAAATTATTTGAAAATGTAATCAAGAATAATTTAATAATGTATAATCAATAACATATTTAATGTCCTATTTGGTTAATAATTTCTCCCAGTGCAGGACTCACTCGCCAGTTGGCCGCTGCTATTAAGTCGCGTTTCGCAGGCGGTCCGTAGTGCATCGAAGTCCGGACCGCTCTCCGCGGCACTTTCGGCGATGGAGGCGGCATTGCTGCCACTTCCACTGAAAGATGCGTTGGTGTTGCTGTTGCCAATCTGCTCGCTCATGGCTGCCTGCCAATGCTGCACTGCGTCCGCTGAAATGTGGCAAATAAGTTTCGTTAGTCAATCAAATTGTTTTTGGGAAAATTCATAAATGTGTGGGCGATTGTGCACCGCCTCCCCATAAGTATTTTGCGTTGTAAGGTCCACATGCATGAAAATCTTAATTGCGTTTTCAACAGCTTGCTGTCGTTAGGGTTCCAGGACCGTACTGATTCAGTGATTTCAAGTTCATTATTTATGGTTGCACCCATTGATATTTTACACAGGAGGTTGGAGTTGCGTGACTAACTTAATTGAACTTAAATATTTTCACCAGCTTGTTGTTCAATAAATAAAATAGTAACAACAATTACTTGGCCAATCAGCGAATTAAGGCTTTAAATTCCAATTCCATTTAAGTTCATAGAACTTGTAGGGGAAAATAGAAAAAAAAGATATGCCAGCCTTAAAAACATTTAATTTGATTTAAATTTTATTAATACCTTCTTTTGATAAATTGTCTGTGTATTTGCGTATTTTTTAAAATTAAATAAATATTTACATGTTTCCGAGTGCATATTTCTGTCAACTGCAATGGAAATCGCCATCATAAGCTGACAATGTTTTCCTTCCACAGCAAACAGAAAACAGCAATAAGGTGTGTGCAAATATTCACTTGGCCAGCACAGACAAATATTTGTGCCCAGATGTTGCTGTAGCACATGCTGCTGCTCCTGTGTCTGAAACTAGCAATGTCCAGTGTCAAATCGAAGACTCTCGACTTTGGATGCCGAATGTTGTCATATTGCTGCCATGTGGCAAACATAACAACTCAGGTGTTTTCTCCTTTTCCATTTTGTAATCTTATCGTTTACGCAAATTGCTGCCTGCACTTAAATTGCTATCTGACAAGAGCAAAACTCACAAAGACAGCCAGGAACGCGGTAAACTCTGTTCCGAAAGCGAACATCATAAAATCTAGGACTGCAAATTGGTTGTGCACAAAATGGGGGAATTCCCCGAGGGTTGGGTAATGGGAAACTGAATGCATTTTGTGTGCACACCACTTGTGAACGAGTGGCGTTTAATGACAACTCTCTGCCATGTTTGCACGGGCTCTGTTGCTCCACGTCTCCTGTTGTAATAATAATACAAGTTTTATATTTATTACACAAATTACACGACATCGGGTAACATCACTCAGGGCTGCTCTCACAACTCGCTGGTTTTGCCCCCGTTTTTGTTGAGCTCATCTCAAAGCAGTTGTGTTTAATGCTTAAGCTGAGCAGACAAATTTGGTTATTAACTGGCCGTAGCCATAAAGCTGATTTGAAGAGCGGCGGCTCGGTCTCGGGGCCACTTAAATTTTACGACTTCTCGGTAAAAACTTGCCCATAAATCCCCGACACAGAACCTGAGCATCAGTCATTGAATAAATAAGCGATTTGGTATTCAAGTGGGTTGAAAAATAGTTAGGTGATAGATAGAAATCGAATAAATCATGCAGATTGTGAACACCAAAACAATTTATTCGAGATGCTCCAGGGTGAATTTTGGGTATGTAGGGGAAAAGGTATTATATAAAATAGCTTATGCTTAAAGATTTTGTGTTTACCATAAACGATATTTTATCATTAAATTTTATGAACTATCAAACATCAGAAGTAACAGTTGGATAGTTCTTACTGTGAAAACATAAAATTAAATATACTATACTGTGCCTTAGAATAATTTCTTAGTATAAGCACTATCTATTACATTTGATTTTGAGGTAAAATATGTAACTTGTGCTTATCGCACGATTACTGTACAAGGCGTACACAAATATAGCAGACATTTTTGCAATGGAAGGGATACTTGCAATTCAATAGTGATGAAAGATATACCAAATCTCAGAGAAATCAAGCTAAATGTGTAAATCAGAACATAATGCTGGCTTACTTTGCCTAGCATACTTTCTAGCGTGTCTCTTTGCTCAAATGCATGAGCTCGAGTTGCTTTTAATGGCCCTACATGAGGGGTCGCAAGGCCCTTGACGCCCCATCACCACACCATGCCCCAAAACACCCCCTCGATCAGCTAATAAAAATATTTTTACGACAACGCGCGAAACTCACGCAAAACGTTGGCAATAACAGAAATTAGCAATAAAAGCGTGTGGAAAAGTGCCGTAGGCGAAAAGTAGCCGGGAAAAAAGTTGGACTATGGGGAGGAAAATGAGGGGACAGGAAAGGCAGCTGCGGAGCGTTAAACAAACTTGACTTGACTTGACTTTGGCAGCCCTGCGCTAATGCCCAATGTCAGGGATCCGTAAATTGCATTTGGTGAAAGCGAACGCCGGGAAACTTCAATAAAAACGGTAGAGCGGGGAAATGGGAAATGGCGAGGTGAAGCGGATGAAAAAGCATAAAACTGGCAAATGTATTCCACTTTCTATGTGTGCGTTACATGTGTAGGGCATCTATTTTAGCACTCTGCCGTAAAGTGTCGACCCTGACCACGCCCCCTACTCGGCCCCTTGGAAAAACAGCAAGAGTGAAAAACTTTGTTCGCGAAATGTTGGCAAAACTGTTGTGTATTAAAAAACGTAGCCAAGCGAAATTGTGCCGTCTGCATCTGTCAAAATGTTTTCAATGGCTGGTTTGGTTTCGGTTTTTCCGTTTGTGCATGGTCTGTCCTTCCTGACGTATGAGTAATGAAAATGTTTGTTTGCCGATTTCCAATTCGCTGGTTGTCAGTTGTGAATCGAGCCGCGTTCAGTGGAACGTAACGCAACTATCCCACGGCTGGTGTATCTCCGTTCCTCGCTCAGCTAAAAACATCTTTTAGTTTTCGCTGCTGAAATTTATTAGGAGCATAAATCATAACGCATTGTTTGCACCAGCTTTATATCGCCCACATGGCAAGATCATTGCATGATTTATGATAGGTTTTCCCTTAAATTTCGTTCACTTTTTAAGCAAACAACAGCATCAATTATCAATGGATGGGATGGTGGGAGGCAATTAATACCTCCCTGAATTGTTGCATGAAAGAAAAGCATTGAATATGGCATAAATCAAATTTTTAATGCTTTAAGAGATTGTGTTAAAAGCCAGCCATTTCGATAGAATTTTATACTTTATTGAGTATTTTTTGAAGGGGAGGGTGTGTCGAACGGGCTTTTAAACTGTTTAATAGCATTTCGCCTAAAACAACATTTCTGCTGCTGCTGCGACAACAGTGGCCGAAACGATTTAGCCTTGGCCCGCACAGTGGCATTCCATTTGGATTTCCCCAGATTGGTATTGATGCACTGAATCGTTTTCCATTTTCCACCACTTTTGTTGCAAATGGAATGACAGAGCATAAAGGCAATTTATGAGTTTCCAATTTCGAACGCTCCTGTGGATTTCAGCCGGGGATTATAAGTAGAATCCTTTTTTATTGAAGAGACATTTTATTTTCTCTTCACCGTTGCCAAATGAGCCTGAAAAAGACTTAAAGCTTAAATTAAAAACCAACATATTATTTAATGGCCATATACAAAGACATAATGTTTATTGATTGACTCCAAATTCAAGGTTAATTACTGTAGGCAATTATACAATTACTTTGTTTTTCTTTGTACATGTGCTACATTAAAATTTCTTTTTTTCAAGTTGTTTCTGAATTATTTTATTTTACAAGGATTTAAGAGCTATTTAATTCTCTTTACTTATTTTGCTTTTGAAAGGAATTCCCCAATATATTTCCCTTTTAACAGCCCAATAATGTCAGACATTCGTCTCAACCGAGAGAGGAATTTACTAAAAAAGGAATTGAAATCATCTTGTCCTCTTACTGACAGACACATTCTGCTTAAGTTGCCCATTCAAATCGCATTTTGTCAGCTTGTAAGCCCCACCAGCTGTAATGTCCGGAGAATGTATCACCAGCAAGGGCCCATTGTGATGATGATAATGCCAACTGACAGCTGCCATGGGTACGTTTTGAGAGCGTGCTGGCTGATTTATTTAGCGCTGCACTCGGCAGCGTGGAAAGAAGCTCATATTTCAAATAAATATAAAGTGTAAATACGGAATAGCTCAACAGGCACCGGGAACCGGCGAAAGGGCCCACACAGGGACATTACTTTCACCGCCAGCCGGATGTATCTGTTAACCAGGGATTATGCTGCTTGGGCAGCGTCAAATCGCTGGAGAGGGCGATAAAAATGTTGCCGGAGATTACGAGAACAAGCGATTTATTTTTTATTTTCCACACACACTTGCCCACTTGGCTCCGGATTTTAAATCGGCGAGCGTGAAAGCCGAACCCTAATGGAATGGAATAATTTATAGAAAACATGCTCCGAAAAACCCGGCCGGCAATGAATTAAAGACAGACGAGGATTTAAGCCAGTGAGCCAGTTAAAAAGGAGTTTCAAAGGCCCAACGTAAAGTGCATTTGTGCTACATTCTTGCTTTGTGGGCGTTGTTTTCCCGCATCCTTTGAGCCTTCCCTAGCTGACCTTTGTGCTGGTTCATCGCTTTTCCGCTGGCCTGGGATAGAGGTGTGTTTTTTCAGGGTTCTGAAATGAAATACGTGCCACACGTGCTAAATGCCTTGTTCAAGCTTCCTCGCAGCAACAATTGCACAATTTGTTCGCGCACAAAATTTGCATATGTCTAAGCCCAGCAAGGTGTGGGATCTGGAATGGACTTTGTTTGCCGTCTGTTGTTTGCTCTTTCACAAATGTCTTGCGGTCTACTCAAAAGTGCTCAACACAGCCATAAGCATATACAGGTCAGGTCAAAATAATAGCTCTTAAGATGATTTACGCCTTAAAGTTATTTGCTTTAATTATGATTTTAAGTCCTCGCAGTTGGAGATGCTGTACTTTTTTAGCTTTTTGTTGTATTTGAACTTTTGTAGGCTTATTTTTATAAAGAAATGTATTAAGGAGATAGTTTTAGATAAGAAATTATATAGATTTTAATTCTTGTTAAGGGATTTTTTAGTTATAATTTTTATTTTACACAAACTTTTTGTTAAAACATAAATATTAATCACTTAGATATTTTTTTTTCGTTTTTCCGCACAATAAAACTAATATATAATTAATTAATTATTATATTAATTTTTTTTTAATATCACTACGGAATAAATAACAAATATTAAAAATAGTGGATAATTTTGCAATCTAGGCATTTGCCGTGTAAAAAACTTGAAAATTTATATTAAGCCAGAAATTAGAAAAAAATCGCAAAAATCTGACTTTTTTCAGCATCGGGAAACCATCCTGCCTGCCACCTGTAAATACTATTATGTTGAACGCAATTGTTTACCCACACTCACAGCCCTAACGACGAGAAAAGCAGTTGCTTAAAGGCACATTGCATGTACCGTATCCTTTTCAAAGTGTGACAGTCTTGGCAACAAGCGAAATCCCATTCCCCAGCTTTTATTTAACTTTGTCATTTGGCCAAAGCCAGTGAGAAAATTCTTACTTTAACTGCGCTTATTTGTTGTGCTGCTTATGTACTTTGATTTCAACAACTTTTCCTCGGGAATAAATGTACTTTTCCCCCATTTTTCGCGGCTCAAGTGCACATTTCTTTCATTTTGTTATTGTTTGGCCAACTTTTTGTGAGCTGGGAATTAATTCCAGTCGAGGCGTGTTCATCATAAAATTTGATTATTTCTTTGCCGTTGCTAGGATGGGCATTTTTGTCAAATACTTTGTAGTCCAATTGAAATATGGGGAAGGCGTAATGGTTAAAGTGGGTCACTTTAATTTAAACAAAAGCCAAACTTTTTCACAAGTTTTCTTCAATGTGATTTTAATGGCATTCTTATGTAGAATACAAATTGGTAATATTGTTAAGCTTAAAAAGGTATGTAGTTGGTTACTACTTTACTTTTATTGGGGCTTAGCTTAATATATTCCTACATATAAATTACATTTTAAAAGGTTTTAAAATGGAAAAAAAAAATTTTAAAGTTTAAATTTGTTATGGTAAAAATTATTTTATCGTATTTGTCAACAACTCAAGTATTTTGGCAAACGTAAATTTGTTGTTCTGGATATTTTCTTTATATAGCCACGGAGATTTTGGCTCATTTGATTCGCTATTTATTCTTATTCACACCCAAATAACAGCTCGCAATTAATTTGATTTTACTACAATCCTATCCAAAATTAGAACACAAAATTAGTGTTTTCCGAGCACGAAGCTTAGATAATTCTTTGGCCAGCTTACACACCTTCTCTTCCTGCGAAACGAATTCAATTCATATCAATAACATTACTTTGTGGCCTGACCTTTATTTTCCTCATCCGCTTCTTTTTTGTCACAATTTTGCCAACACAAATTGGTGTAGGCAGTATTTTTCGTGGATACCCAAAAACTCACGACCTGGGCGCACTTCTCACTTTTCATATCAGCAATTTTCTGCACGTCTCGTTGAGTTTTGCTTAAATGTGTTTACAATTGACTACACCCGGGTAAAGAAAACCCTACAAAAGATCAGGGGGACCGGTGGAGGGGCCAAAACCATTGTCAGCCGCCTAAGTCGAATTGTTTTGTCCTCGTCACCTCCATTTCCATGCCACTCGCAGCCCCCAAAATGCCTTCCCCTCCTGACAGGCAGCTAATGTCAATTGGAAAGGCAGTTTGATTTTCATATTTCATTTAATTGCAATTTGCGTTGCCTTTAGACAATTGTGGCTCTATTCATATGGAAATTCGCATTTGCCGGCTTAAAGTGCCTGTTATTGTTGATGTTTTCATGCGGTTTCAAAGCTTTTTTTATTTTTTGAAAAATGGTATATACCGCTGATGTTTTTATATGAGTAATACTTTTTTAATACATAAAGAGTTTGCTTAAATTAAAAAATAACCCTTCCTATTATTTGCAAATAAGTAGAGCAGTTTTTCAGTGGGAAACGGATGTCATTCTATTTGCAAATAAAGTTTCAAGACTAGCCTTTTGACTTTTTTTTTAGTTGGTTTTTTTATTGATCAATAATCGATTATCGATACATTTGCAATTAAGGGGGTCTTCCGGTATAGAAATTTGAAAACTACCTTTTTTGAGGTGGTTGACATTTCCATTTCTACTGAACCGATTCCTTTCAAAACTTGGTACACTTCTTGTTTATACAACTCTCTATCGCGTCTGCCTTGAATTTAACAAAATTTTGTTTTTTAAGTATTTATAATAAATTGGGTAAAAAACCTTTTTCACTGCAAATTTCTAGATACTCTTTAAAGCGATTTCTAAGCCCCAGTATTTTATCTGGCACCCCGATAATTTGTTAGTATATATATTTTATATTTACTATTTTGATATATATATGATATATATGTTTTATATTTATTTATTAACAATTTAATAACATTATAATTATTAACTTAATCTGCTTTATTAGGGAAAAATTAACTTGTTGCTTGCTTCCTAACTCTACCAGTTCTCATTGTACAATTTTTTGTTAACTAATTGTTGTTTTGGTTGGCTTTTCTTAACTGCTTGTAACTGTACGATTGTTATTGATTTTTTTTTACTGATACTGCTGCTTTATTATCCTTATTTATTGTCCCAATATTGCATCTACTGTAACAACTACTATTTCTGATTTCTTTATTGTTGTCTTGACTGATTTATGAAGCTGCTGTGACTTCTCTTCTTTGTTGCGGCTGCTGTTTTAGCTGCTGCTCTTTCTGGAATTTCGCTGCAGGGTCGTTGTGTAATTGTCAGGGGTTCATCCGACTTGACATCTTGTGGTCCTCGTCCGCCATTCCCTCTCCGCATGCATAATGGACGAACAATAGTCGTCAGTCGAGGTTCAATAATTCCAAGTGATGGGCGAATGTTCGAGGCCAGCTGAGGCCTTTGTGTTCAAGTTACTTTCGATTTCACAAAGTTTCTGCCTAATTTTGCATATGACCCAGACAAAGGAAAAGTTTGTTGTGGACTTTTGGCTATCCGACTGGAATTTGTTCGTAATTTATTGCAATTTGTAACTCTCAAGCAATTGGACTTGAATTTAAAAACACTTAGAGTTTCTAATGTCATAGTAAAGCGATCCGGAAACCGAGTTTTGCAGGTCAAAGTTTTTAATTGAATCCAAAAGATTCATTTGGAGTGGAAAATGTGGGCCTGAGGTAAGCTTGGGGTACCGAACCGAATCTAATCTGAATCAATAACCAGCAGGGAACTGCGTCACCCAGAGATACGGCTAGCTGACCAAGTATCTGGTGGAATCAAAAATTAATTAAATGTATCTTTGGCCGATGGCGCGTGCTAAGTTGAGGGTTCTAGGTGATTCAACCAGTACTTGTTGCGCTATCTTTTCGAGGTCGGATCATAAACTTTTCCGACAGCTGCAAACTTTTGTTTACCGACTTCTTGTTGTTAATGAAACCAGGCGAAGATGCTGCTAACAAAGTAGAACTTGTTGGCTTAATTAATTCAGTTGTAGTGTAATTTTTCCGGCTCGAACTTGTGCCGCCTCTGATATTTAATTAGGCTCCCGATGACAATGCCATGAGCACGGGCATGAGCATAAATCTGCGTGCCAAACAAATGGGTTCGTTTGTGAGGCCCCTGCACAAATGTATCTGTCAGATACAATCACAATTCCATTACAAGCCAGTCAGGCGTGTATGTATAGTGTGTAGTGTGTGTGTGTGTGTGTGCTGGCCAACATTTCTTGGCCACAATGTGTGTGCTTGGCATTAAGTGCTTATCTGATTTGCCTTCTCGCCCACGAGGCAAGAGCAAAGCCAGAGCGAAAAGCCAGTTGCAGCCGCAAGCCATGTCAAAGGAACTTTGTGCTTTGAACCTTTCGTGGCGCGTTATCGAAAACAGTTTTGATTGCACGCCTCGGAGCCAATTAAAGCGATGTTGCCAATTTATCGCAGTTGCCGAACGGAGCAACTGGACGGCCAGAGACTGCCTGGATAATTCAATAAACTTGTCCTCATTTATCTCCCAGGGCGACTTTGTCGCAGTCCAAATATCTCAGCTCATGTGGTTTCGAGGAAGACTCCTGCTCCTGCTCTTCTCTGTGTTTATGCATTTAGCAAATTACGAGCATTATGGCACATGTTTAACCAGATTCTCTCTGCTTGGCATATGAGAATTGTGTAGCATCCAGATAGTACACAGAAAAAATATGCATTAATATTTAACAAACCAACTACGTTTTTAAAAAAAATTCAAATTATATATAGATGTACTTGAAATTCAAAAGAAATTCAAATTAATGCTTGATTAAGTCAAGGTTGCGTTGGCAACAATTAATGTATACACGAATCCCTGAATCCGGTATCAAAAAAGAAGGAATACAAATATTTAGTTTAAAAATTTATAAGAATTTGTTACTTTGTAATATATTTATTTTTTGTGTGTAGGTCTAAGATCCCGCCTCCCCGATAAGCAATGCATTTCGACTGCTGTTTCCCGCTCCACCAATGTCAGCATAATTTTCCATATTTCATTCTGCATGCAACAATGAATGCCAAGTGGGTTAAACGAATGCAACATTCGCCCGCACGCAAAATATTTCAGAATGGTTATAGCAGCAGGAAACTTCCCGCATTGTGGTATTTTTGCATAAAGCCTTAACTTAATTAAGTTGTCCAGTTTAAGATTTAATTTTGATTTGTAAATGTTCTGCGGTTTTGAATAATGTATTTGGTGCATATCGTAAAACTCTTAAATTAATAAGTTATTTAATGTTTTTTAATGTGTTTAATGCTAGCTGTATAAGTCTATTATAAACAATAAAAAGCATTAAGAAATTAATTAAATTGTATTTACGAGTTCCTGAACATAGCTACTAATAATAATTGTATCGCTAATCATAGAACAATGAAAAATTATTGACCCAAAGAGTTATTTATGAGCCGTGTTATATTAAGAAGAATATCTAATGAGCACCATAAAACCGCTGCTTGAAACAAATGGCTTGTAGTCAATTATACTCAAATTTGAGTAAATGCCTAGACCTTGGCGCACTTAACACACTTCACACCCAATTTAACCCAGTAGAGGATGGCCAAGAAGGTGCTCCGGCTCCGCTTGGAAAATAAAATGCCGAAGAAAGCCCTCAAGTGAAAGGAGCAAGAAAATTCAGACCCCCTCAGCAGCCGTGTCAAAGGAAAGCGAAATGTCGAAATGAATTTTCAGACAGTGAATTATGTTTTCCTTTGCCACACTCCGCTCGTCGTTAGCCGTTTTTTGTATACTTAGTGCCACGGGCGGCATCTTAATTACCTGCAATTTCGTGGCCGCAAAGCGTACACAGAAAAAAAGGCAACCAAAGGTTGGACTTCCCAAAAAGGGACGCTTTCCACAATAGAGCGTTTTAATTTCAATGGGTTGTTACTATGGCCGTGGTCCCAGATCTCGTAAAAGGATATGCTTGCCTAATGTATGGATTTTGTTGGCCAACTCTTTGTGCTCCGTTTTCTCTTTTCCGTTGACGAGTAAGCGGAGTGGGTCGGCAATAGATAAAATACGCCATAACTTAGCATAAATTACGCGGACACGCCCAAAGGGGGCGGCATAATTGCTGTTTATGCATACTTATTCAACTGACCAAAGTCGAAACGCAAAGGATTTAATGACGAGCTGAAACTCGGAATTCCGCTGATTGGATCAGCTGGCTGAAAGAACAAAAGCGGAATTATGTCGGAGCACGGAGCCCGCAAGACTTCATTTAGTTTCTGGTTTAGGTTTCAGTCCCCGACTGATTGGTGGTAGACCACAGCCATCTAAGGACATTGATGGCCACATCCACGAGCCTGAGCCTGATGGCATGGCTAAATGACACTTGCCGCCCATCTATCTGCCACTCACTTAAGACAGCCGTGCGAAGATGGACATTTGCTCAACATATATTGGCCAGGAGGGGGACCAAGTACATAGCTGTAGTGAAATAAATCTAAATATCGATTCTAAGAGTTAAGTATGTCATGGATTAATATATATTTACAAACGTTAAACAAAATTCTTTTAAGTCTCCTATGGAAATAGAAAAAACGGGCATGTTAAATTTTTCTATGTTGTTGATATGTCATATTTAATGTATTTATAGTGTAAGTACGTTTTCTGTGTCCCCTCGGGTGTATTTATGAAACATTATGCATTAATTATACTACTCCGAAACTCATAAGCCGGGACTCAGCAGTGGTTAAGCATTGGACGCAGCTTTAAAGCCTTGAACTGAGAACATTAAAAGCAGCTGACCTTTGACCGACTTAATCCGCAGCTCACTAGTGGCACTTGTCCGCCGGAATCCATTCGCAGGACACTCGAGCAGATCCCGTCGCATAAAAGCTGGCTCTAATTGAAAGGGAATTTCCTGCAAATGTGTCCCTAATTAATGTAACAACATTTGTTGCTAAAAGTTTCGACTTTTGTTTCCCAAAAACAGGCAATTAGAGGGCCGGCTGTTGGTGGTCTGGGCCTTAAACAATCTAATAAACAAGCTAATGAACATCAAACGGGTCTTGTGAACGACAAACTCGAGACCAACGAAGGCGACCATTTGCCAGTTGACACTTGGCCACAATTCACTTCCTCTTTTTACACTTTTTCCCTTTCTGCATCTTTAATTAAGTTATGCACGCCGTTTTAATTGCTCAATACACGCGGAATTGTGAGGGCGGACAGCGTGGTGTGGGTGTCCCTCGTTCCCACCTCATTCTCTAATGCAATTTTCATGTTGCATGTTGCATATAAAAGCAGCCAACGCACCGCACCGCATCGCCAAGAGAAATGTGTTTATTTATGCTATGTGATGCTCGTCTTGCAGTTGGAACCTTGCCACATGTGCGTCGTCCCATAAATATTACGCATACGCAGCATTGGCGGCAGGTTGGCCACAACCGCTAGCCTGGTTTACCCAGACAAAGCAGGGACCCAATTTATCATTAGAATTGCATTAGGGCCTGCATTTGCTTTGGTAAATAGACAAAATTCCCGCCCACAAAAGTTGCGGTGTTCAATGGCAGGTATTCAAAGGGGATTTTACTGTCGTCCGCTGGCATTTTTGTTTAATATATTTTTTTATTTCAGATTAGATTCCTATAACCTTACAGAAGGTATTATAAATTTAGTCAGAAGTTTGCTACGCAGTGAAGAAGACATTTCCGACATTTCTCTATAAAGTATATATTTTCTTGGTAAGCATCAATAGCAGAGTCGGTCCAGCCATGTCCGTCTGTCCGTCAGTCTGTCCACCTGTCCGTCCGTCCGTTTCTATTTTTAACGAGTAACGGACGACTATATCATAAAGCTACTTAAAGAAAAATTTAAAAACAAATAAAAAAATGATAATTTTGCAGTGTATAATTTTTGTTTTTTATTTTTCAAGACATAGTGATAATTATATATTTTCAAAATTACGGTTTTAATTAAGAAAGAAACGGACGAATACAGTAAAAAATTCCATTGGAAAAATCAACAAGTAAATAAAAAATTTGTTTTTTCGCTCATTTAACATTTTTTTTACCATTCTTTCAGATATAGGAATGGTTTTAGTTTTATTAAAATCAGACGAGTTGCAAGGTTATATGAACTTTGGCAATCCGAAGTTCGCTTCTTTTCTTGTTTTGTTTATTACTATTATTAAAGAGAGGTAATTATCTTATCACCGTCTTGTCTTGAGTAAATAATCCTACCTATGATTTTCACTGAATTTCGTAGATCGATTTTAGTAGATCGTGAAGGGCCTATAAATTATAATTAAAATATAGGACCCAAAAAACCAAAAGATAATGTTTTGTAAGTTAATTTTTGTATCGCTATCTTTAATAGATTGGAAAGGCCTTGAGTTATTTGGTTGCCTCAGGTAGTTTTGGGTTTAATTAAAACGAAAAATTATGAATAAACGCCTATACATCAAGCGTAGAATAGTAAGTGCTACGTTAAATGTCACAGCATATGTTTTAATATAATAATAAATAAAAAGTGCAGAACCAAAATGCAATATTTTTCTTAAATAGGGTGCGCAAATCACTTGCAGCTTTAATTATTTGCTGCTTGTAATTTAACTAAGCTTCAAACAATTTGCAACTTTTCAGTTAGCGAAAAGTTTGAATGCCGCCCCAAATTTGCCACGTAGATTTTGTCAGTTTGTCAGGGTCGGCGCGACACGCCTCGAAAATTGTTTTAATTGCAATTACCGATGCCACACTATTTGGCGGCCTGTGGCAGAGTCGCTGCCTTCTGGAGACGTGCCCATGGGCTTCTGTTTAAAATGAAATTTAATGACATTTTGATTTGCGGCTGTCAACACTCTTGGCCAAGATGCCAAAGTGGTGACAGGCGACTTCCGGCGCGATAATAAATGGCGGGCGTACGGCCGTACGTGTGTGATGTGATGCGATGTGTCATAAGCGCGACGCGTTAACAAATATTTTTTTTGTGGGCCCAGAAGTGTGTGGTTCGGCTTAATGTTGCCGTTAATGGCAACAAGTGTCTGACAAGGGCTCGAGCATGAACTTGGCAATTTGCGACTGATTAATGGGGGGGCCAGGGAACTTAACTCCTCGACGTTATCTAAAGAGCATATCGATGTTCGCCGCATAGCGATGCTGCAAATCATATTCAAAAGCGGCCCGCATCGGAAGTGGCCACCAACAGGTGTCCCTGGCTGTGTTCGTGGCTGCTAATTTATGGCCTACATGATGGCTGCAGCATCCCATCCCGCTGGGCCTGGGCCAAGCCCATGCTGCAATTGATTAATGTCAGCGTTGCAAATTATGCCCCTTAATTCCTCCAACCTTTCTTGTCTTTTGTCAGAAGCGGCACACGTGTTAGCCACCTTGAAGTGGATGTGACTGGATGCGGATGTGTGTGATGCTTCATTAGCGCCGACAGCGGTACAAAGGAGCTTCTGCCATCTGGTGGCTCTGTGGTGACGTGAACTGTCACCGGCAGCAGGAAACGAGGAGGCCAAGGAAGCAGAGGAAGCAGAGGAAGCTCAGGGAACAGCCAAAAAGCCAGCAGGTGGGCCAAAAAACACTGGCCTGTCATCAGCAGCCAACGAGACAGCGGCAGCGGCCTCACAGAGAAACTATTTTCCCCACTCGAGCTGCGACTGGCTAAAGCCGCTGGAAAAGCTGCTCCAGTAATTTCTTTTGCTAACGATCTTTGTTACGGGGCCCACGACTAAATGCCGGCGCAAGAATGCAAGCCGAGCCTTATCTCAGTGCACTGGGACAAACTTTGTTTGATTACTTTCTTACTTACTAACCCATTTTTAGAAGCCTTACCAAAGAAATGCATTTTCCGAACTAAATCTCCGATTTTAGAATTCATTATTTAGTAATAAACGTTGTAAATATTTTTTTAAATACTTGGCCTCAAAATAAAAAATGTCTTATTTCTTTTTTATGAATTATTAAACTGAACGATTTGGCTATTAAGAATGCTCAATAAAGCTCAAGTAAAATCATGTTTTAGGTTTGTAAATTTCTTTATTGCCTAATAAAATAAACTTAATGATACACCATTAATTTATTTTACTCTGGCATTTAAAAGCTTTTGCAATCTTAATTCAAGAGTTTTATTAAGTTGTACATAAAAAGTAGATCCTGACATTTTATATGAGCTGTTTTTCATATGTTTGCCGTAGGTAATAGCAATTATTTCAGAACATATCTGAGAGCAACGATTAAAATTGAATGATGCATGAAAATAGATATTTAAGAACGTGAACTCTCTTATTTAGATGCCAGTTTTTGTGGCAGTGTGTGTGGGGGAAAATCACGATTCTTCCTGTAGCCGGGGACCCAGGAATGGTCATGACAACGAGGCCTCGGCTATCTGGCTATCTGGCTATCTGGCATCAGCAGATGCTGCTCCGCTGCTGGCCACTTTGAGATGTTTAGCCAGCAGACAAATAAGTTGATGTTGATTGTTTTTGCCTGACTGCGGCACGTAAACGATACTGACAGTCCATGGGCCGGGATCCATCTGGCCAGGCGAAACTTAATTTCTACATTTGCCGGCAGATAAAGCGCAGAGTGGGTAAACTGGTAGCCGCACAGTGGGACAAACGAGTGGATTGGCTGTCGGCCAAGACGCAGAGCACGCATCTTTTCCATTAGACGCTTTTAGAGATTGTTAAATTCCAATTAACAACTTTTTCTGCCGATTGCCAGGGCATCTCGGTCTGAAGGCTGCCTTTTAAGGCCACTACAGCTCCAGGTTCCCTGAGAGCGAGAACAAGTTGTTTTGGCCAACGTTAATTGAACCCGCACACATTGTGGGCCATGTAAGCGGCGGTCGGTCGGCCGGTCGCATAAGTTGTATAGTTTGTTTGTTTTTGGCCCATACTTGCTGTGTGAGTCACGTCGCCGCGATGTTCCTGCATTGTAATGCTTTATGGAGTCCGAGTCCCATAACCATTTGTTTTAATTTTCCTGCATTTGCCTGCGGACAGTTTGGCCTTAACAATGACGTTGGCCGTGCGATCTCATCGTCGTTTGATCATCGTGCCCACTTTGCGACTGGCCGCACGCGGGGTAATGAAAATTAATTGAAAAATTGATTGAAATTGTGCACTGAGCAGTTCAATCAGCGCGAGCCTTTTGTTATTGTTTAGACCTGTCCGTAATTCTTTTTTCCGTTTTTTTTTTCAAGCTGTTGCCGTCGAGAAAAATTCGTGCGTTGGAAAATTGCGATTCCTGTGTTTGGTGAACCAAAAATAGCTTAAAATTGCAATTAATTTGGAAAATGCTTAATACAATAAACACTGATGATGCCCAAATCCATATCCGACTGCCTGTTATGTAACCGCGCTGTTGAAATTGTTGGACAGCGCATTAATTTGGCAGATGGCAAACTAGGATGTATCAATCAATGGACCAAAGCCACAAATGATATGAAATTGATAACAAATAGGGGAATTGCAATTGACTTATTTTTGGGGGAGCTGGGGATTTACCAGAAATGAATGGATTTCCATTTTGTTTACATGAACGCAATCATCGCATATACCATTAATAATTCGCTTTTGTATAAGAGAAACAAAATAGCATTGGATTGTTGACTATACGAACCCTACTTATAATGGCAAAGTGTTAAGGCTTTCAAAAACACATTTAATGGCTAAATAAATAATTTGTTCTGAATTGCCATTTTTATTAGGCATAAGAATGTTAATGTTTTTTACGGCTTAACACGGCTATATTTAGAATGGTATATGAATTTGAATAATTATTTTCATATGATATGAAGCTTTCCGGACCTTTTTGATCAAGATTATCTAAACATAAATATAATTTTGGATTCATTGATTATATTTGTTGATTTCGTTGTTGTATTTAATGGGTTTTTAATTGTTAGAATTTTTTTGTTGTTTTCAAGTTGTGCTTGCAGTTATAGCAGTAGGTAATTATGGTGTATGGCATTTGTATAGACTCGTTACTACTTGCTTTATCTGTTTTCTATTTGCTGCAGTACAAAATACACTTTCTAAGCAAGTTACTCAAGAGCAGTGATTTATATCGCTCGAGAGTCATCCATTCACTGGAAGCTCACAAATGCATTGGACTACTATGCAAACGTATATTATCTCTGACAATATTTACTCATTAGCCACTGCATTTCGCTCACGTGGACATAAACAAACTAACGGAAAAAGAAAAACAAAGCCGAATAAAGAGTAATATATATTATTTCTAAATGCATTTTCTGGTCCAAAATATTTCCTGCAATATTCCCGCATGAGAGATAGCGCTTCCTCGGAATTTATTGTTTAGAGTAAAAGCTAATGCAAACCCACGCCAACGTGGTTGTACCGCATATAAGCCCATGTATCTTGGTCCAGTATCTATGACATCTACGCTGCAGTCCGGGCGCCACGTAAACGGCTAATGGCATTTGCTAACATCAAATAGCGAATTTAGCCGGTGGCAAATTGTTTGCTTTAGGCCGCCAGGCTCAACTTGTAACACTGACAAATGACGGCAGATATATCATGATCATCGCACAATAATGATAGTGTCGCGTCGTGCTGTGAAATCATCGACTATTGCAGATTGCCGATTGCAGATTTCCAACTGAGCGTACGCTCAACAATTAAAGACATTTCGAACGGATCTCACGATTTATGGCTTTACAACGTGCGTCAGCATAGAGCTGGAAATCAAAAATCAAACGAATGAAGAGAAATGCTGCTCCGTTGATTTATGCAGCTGCTGCCAGGAATTCGGCAGCATTCACACTTTGAATAGATGGGCCCAAACAAAATCCTTTGAGCTTTTTTTCCCAATCAGACATTTGCATAACGGCCACCCATTGGGAGCATATCTTAAATTTTTCACTCATTTTTTTGGCTCTTAATACTTACTTAACAAAAGACTCAAGCACATGTTCGGGTTTTCACATTCACAGATTACTCCTGGTTTCCTTTTATATCAAATTGCTCAGCAACTTAAAGGGCTCATACAATCAATCATTAAGCCAAGAAAACCACTAAATAAATCAAATGGATAGATTGCCTTGATTCAAAATATTATTCTCAAAAGTGTCTCAGAATTTTTAAATTATTTTGAGAATTATATTGAAACATGATTTCCTTTTATAAATCCGAAGAAATAATTAATTGTCGTTTTAAATTCGTTTTGTTTTTTGGTCATTAATTTTAATTGTGTCTTGTTTTGAATTTCAGAAACAATATTTCCCAAAAGGGTTAATTGTTCCGAATTAGTATTAAGTAGTTTTGAGAAAGATTTCCAATGCAACTAATTTTGTGCTCAATTTGGAAAAATGTACTTTGTTATACATTTTACTTTGCAATATTGGCTAAAAATGTTTACTGATTCGTACAAATATTAAGTCGTTTTAATATTGCTTTACTTAACCATAAATTAAAAAAAATTTACGTATTTTATGTTATAAAATTGTCAAATAGTTCTGAATGCATGAAAATTGGAAAAAAATACGGAGACAAAAGCGCCTGAAAATGTATGCCAGGGCACAGGCCTCATAACTTCCGGTTCCCAGCAGCGGCATGTGTGAGTTTTGAAATATTTCTCCCATTGTGAGTTGGCTTACCGTGAAGGAGGAGGTTCGCTCAAGGAATTCCTCCTAGGCAGCCCGCCGCATATCCTGCGGCAATGCAATGCTCGGCTCCTGACTTTTCCTGGCTTTTCTCCTAGCCTGGGATTCCGCTGCAGCCAAGTGCCGCTCGTTGACGTTGCCGGCAGTTAATTGAATTAGTTGTTAATTTATGGCTATGTTTTCACTGGGAATTTTGTGAATGTGCGCGGGGTGCGGACGTCAGGGGCAGGGGCAGGGGCAGGGCAGGTGGAGCTATGCCAAGGACTCCGGCTGCCTTTTGTGACACCGGCGGCGTCGGAGACTGGGACTTGACTTGATTAAACGCCTGCCACTTAAATTGGCCTTTAAGCGACGCACTCGGGCACTCCACTCCAGCGTGCGGAAACCGATGACAATGACAATGGCTTCGACAAAATAATAAAAGAATAAGTAGAGCACACACACTTTTCAATGGTCGGGGCGAAAAGTTTTTATTGTACACCCATTTGGGTTTAATGAGCGATTCGCGCACACGCTTCGAAAAAGGCTTTGAAAGTCGTTTTTGGAACCGGCTCGGATGCGCGAGGAGCGTTCCGAATCCGCGGCAGTTGGACGGCAACTGAAATTCGCATGCCACACGGCTCGCAGCCGGCGTGGCTGCTGCTGCGGTTGTGTTGCTGCAACATTGCGAGTTGCTCAAGTTGGCTCGGCTTCTTATCACTATGCACTATGGGTGGATAGCACATATTTGTACGCATTTTTCTCGAAGTTGAAAAAGATTTATTTTAACTACTTCTTGGCGTTAAATAGTACACAAAAAAATAAATTTTTACTGAGACCTTTTAAGATCTAAAAATAAACTCATGCAGTTGTATATAGTTTTAAGAACAGTGATCCCTAATTATGTACCTTGTACTTAAATACATATAATAATTATGTAAAATCCATAAATAATAATGCTTCTTACTATTAATTTTAATTGAAATAGAATATACTGAAAAATAAAAATTTTAGAAAATATTATTTTATGGATTATTTTTTATCTTATAATTTTTATAATTTTTTATTCAATGAACATTATTTATTATTCAGTAAAGTTTGGATAAATTAAAAATAGTCTAAGTTATATTTAACATTTTATCAAAACTATTTTGCGAAATATTTTTTTTGAGGAAAACTTTTGGTCTTGTGACCATAGTGCAGTGAATCCCACCAAGAGGTTTTCCGAGCTTTCGCAGAGCTTTCCACTGCGACTATATGGGCAATAAATTGGTCACCGGGCACTTTTTGTTGCGCGCAACTTGTTGCGCTGCCTTTGAAGAGGCTGATAAGGAGAAATGCTTCAATTGGATCGAATTCAAAAGCGGCTTATTAGACTCTGTCGTTTATGATATTATAAATGGGCGCCGCTCATAAAACCCGAGTTTAATAATCGCTTTCAACAGCCAAATTCTAATTTTAACATGGACTATCAGTAGTAAACATTTTTGAAAAGGGGGTACGCCTTCATAGTGAACTTTTCGTAAACACTTGTTGATAGTCTGAAATTATAAAAGTTTTTTGAAAGCATTTTAAAAAATGTTTATAGGTACTCAGCTTGGGTTCTGTCTTTGCTAATCTGAAATAATTCAATCCTTTCAAAGCCTAAAAAGCCCATACAAGCTTTTCGGAAATGTTTAAAAGTTTAAAGGATGTAAAATCCCAAGCTTTAAGGAAGGCTTGCTCTTAATTGTTACTTCCCTTATTTGGATATACTTATTCGTTGTTGTTAAACATATACTATATATTATATTTTGCCACATTTGTTTGTGTTTCTATTTACGTTAAAATTTGTTTACAATTTTACTTAAGTTACTACTTACAATTCTACTTAAGTGATTAACTTTATAATTTTCAACATGATAGATGACATTAAAGCAATGTCGATTCACCTCAAATAACTTGCAGGCGTTTAGATAAAGTTTAGCCAAGATTGGAATCTGATAAATATGTGAACGAACCACTTGATAGATAGTCTCACACGCTGTTTGAACACCCAGATAGGCTGACTTCTTGAGATAATATATCGCTTGTCTGGTAATTGTCACAGACAAATGTTGACACCACCGCTGTTCTGATAAGTCCGCAATTATCTGTAATTGATAGTGCAAGCGATGGGAATAGAAAACGAAAGCTCAAAAGTCCCATACGATTGTATGTGCCAAATCAGTTCCACGAGTGGATCTCTTTAATGGCTCACCGCTAAAGCTTGGTCAAACAATTCGCGAATCTTTTTATTAAAGCTCATTTTAATAACCACTTCTTTGTTTAGTTTACATTATCAAAGAGTTTTTAAATGCTTAAGACACAACGTAGGTGAAAGCAAATCCAGCCTCATTCTGCCTGTAGATGTCGTCGCTGTTGAAGAGGACCATCAAAGGACCGGGATTGTTGCCTGAATAAGAGAAGGTTGTAAAATTAGAAGGTTACATTTTACAAAAAAATCTATTTTTTAACTTTCTTGCTAAATTTAAAATGTAAATGCTCCAATATAGCAAATCAACATTGAAAAAGGCACAATACGAAAAGCAAATATACATTTCATACATTTTGAATTATAATTAGATCAAGATATTCTGTTTAGAGCACATATCAACAATCATTGTAAAAATAACTATAATTTTAAAGGTTTGCAGTTCTAAACTTTTCACGAAAATCTTTTAATATTCTGTTATCTTTACGAATTAAACTTTAAATATTTCTTAATAAAAATAAAATATACGAAATATATAGTTAATGAACTAAAACCTAATATTATGTTGTTTTTTTTAAGAGGAGGCAGTGAAAAGCTTTGTATATAAATAAACTGTCCTCTCACTGTTTAAATTAAAAATCTAAAAGAATTTTCACAAAAAGCTTTAGAAATTTGTTCACTAGTGTTAACTGAGCTTTACCACCCACAAAAGCTCTGACGAACTTACTTGTTATGACCACATCCTTCTTGATGGAGCCACAGAAGTAGGTGGCGTGCTTGTGACTGTCCTCGAAGGTGGCCTGTGGCACCATCAGGAAATCGGCATCCAGATCGTTGGTACTATCGCTGCTATAGCAGTTCTCATCGGTCATCATAGTAGTGGCCGAGACCACATCGCCCACGTTGAAGTCATAGGCGCGAATTCTGTTTGGAAAATGATAAATTATATTGTTGTACATATATAGAACAAGTTATGTTACTCACCTAAGACCCGTAGTGTCTGCATCGCGACGGAAGCAGATGGCATAGTTCATGCGGGATGGATAGATGCCGTTTCCGTCGTTGTAGTTGAAGGACTTGACTGCACCCTTGGACTGGGGGAAGTATTGCAGGCAGCCGGGCGGCGCCACAAAGAAGCCATCCTTGATTTTACTGGCACGTCCCTCGATGGTGGGCTCCTCCTCCTCCAGATCCAGCGAGCGCACAGAGGCTCCGGCAGGACACTCCAGCTGGGTCACGGTCATGTCCCAGTAGGGCGTGGGCATTCCAGAGGCTCCAGCACGGTCGGCCAGGCTGAAGACCAGATCCACAACAGACTCCCCATCGGTGGCATTCAAGGGCACATAGATGTGCTGCCAAACCTCCGTGCCGCACAGCCTAATTCCATTGACCTCGAAATAGTCCCGAGAGCACTCGGCATAGGTCAAGCCTGATCCTTCTGATCTCAGAGTGGGCTGGGCCAAGGTCATGGCCCAGTCAATGCGCAACTGGCAGACGTACTTGCTGTACGCCTTCACATGGTACTCGCACTCCCGCGGAGGATTCGCCGGATTCACCAGTTTGATGTTCTTTGAGGAGGTACTGCCTCCGCAGTTGGGCGTGGCCACCGACGCGGCTTCAATGGCCGAAGCCGCCACCAGAAGTAGCAGGGTGCGTGCAATGTAGTTCCTCATCGTTCTGAGTCTCCGAAACGGTCAGTCGTTGGCTTTTTATGGCCGTCGGCTATCTCATCTGTCGCTCCAATCGCGCCCAATTGTCCAGGTGTCAGCGACCATGATCGATTGGTTTTATCGCTCCCCAGGCCCAAGGGGGAACCTGCAGTCTGAAGGCAGAATCGCAAACATTTGGGTGCCCTCTATTGATACACTCAAATAAAAAATCGCCCTGGATTTTAGAAAGTTGCCCGTGATTTTAAAACGCCATAGAATAAAATATGTTTTGTCTAGTTTGAAAGAAAATTTACTATTAAATGGTCAAAAATGGTGGGATTGAAGAAGCTTTTTATTTTTTCTAAGACTAAACGCGATTTTCTCATGTTTTTATTACCTTTGGTAGTTTTCTTAAAATTATGGGGATTTTTTTAGTTTAAGACGGAATCACACTGGATTTTACAAAATTCTATGAAAAATACATTGATTTTTTTGAACAAGTTCCAAATTAAAATTTGTTTAACTATAGCTTTGTTTTTTTATCTTAACTTCCCCTATTTTTCGTTATATATTTGATATTTATTCAACTAGTGGCTAAAACCGTTCTAAAAAATCGTTTAAATAGATTTTTATTCTGGGTGTAGTAAACAGATCTATCAGCGGGAAAAAGTTTTGCTAAATTTATGGGGTCGCTGTGAACTTATCAGCTTTATTTTATCTAACGACCTAATTAAAAAAAAAAGTGGTAAAATATATATAAAATTCAATAAACTTTGTTGATTAAAAATTCTAATCTAATTCTAATAATAACTTTGAAATAATAAGATGAATATACTCAATTTAAATTAATACACTGTGGTTTTTAAAAGAATTGTCTAAAAAAATATTACTTTGTCTATGCATACATTTAACGTATTATTATTTTATACAAAGATCGTCCTTGTTGGATAAAAATAATTAACATATTTGAGAGCAGTACATAAAGCTATTTTAAGTTTTAACAAAGATTAAGATATATGGTTCTCTACGAACTATTGGAAATTTGTATAGAAAATTTAAATTTATTCAAAGCAAACCATTTGCTTTATTTGTTATTCCTTATCGTTACAAAAAACAAAACACAAAACTTCTAATTTAATCCCAATAAAACCCTGTGACTAGCGATAAGTTTAGTGTGCAGTCGGCGCTCTTATCAGTTAAACATTCAACTATCTTTACAAAAATCAATTGATTGTCATTGTGCTTTTTATTAAACAGTATTACTTTAAAAATAGAACCCTTCGCTGGGGCTGCATTTATCGAAGTGGTTGCCCCATTCGTGTTGTGCAATTCGACTCTAATTGGGGTCTTGTCATATTCACACACCCCCCACTATTTGTTGCCCCTTTTCACTTTTTGACATCATCATCACTATCGATCGTCATCTTCATTTATGGCGATGATAATGAGATAGCCAGTCAGTACTCATCGCGACACCCAGAAATGCCTTCTCGATGCCCAGAAATGTGAGCAAACATAACCCAGTTTTGACGAATCTAATATCGGAGCAATGGACACTTCGTCGAGGTTCAATGACTTGATCGAGCGGCTATGGGCAAACAAGTTAACAGGCGCAACTAGCTTAGTTTGAATATTCATGCCGGTAAGTGACGAACCGACTGAGCTTCTACCAAATATTGACACGCTGTTGCTTCTAACACGAAAATCTCATCACCGCATCGCTGCCAGCGCGCCGCTGTATCTTTCGGATTCTCCGGCCCTGGAAGAGCTATAAAAGCGAAGCGACCCCCAAAAGATTCACACAATCGATGTGAAAGTGCGTGGGTGAAGAAGACAAGAACCAAGAACCTAAGCCTGAGTAAAACCGAGGATTATGATTGGATATACGCTACTGCTTGTACTGGGATTTCTGGCCTTTGCGCAGGCGCAAACGCTGAATGACACAAGTCGACTGGGAGTTGACGTCCAGGAGCCCGGACTGTGGCGTCAGGGAAGGCGTAGGAGTGTCCTGGCGGACAGCTGCCAAACCAACAGCGGCACCACCGGCACCTGCCTCACCCGCTTCAAGTGCATGCGGCAATCCGGCACCGTCAATGGATATTGTGGCACCTACGGCGTCTGCTGTGAAAGTGAGTCAATGAAAGTGATACAAAAATGGAAAGTGGGTCAATTATTATTCTATTCCGGCTGAAATGTAATGTTAAAAGAATTCCATAAAACATTTTTAAGTTTTATGATAGCATTTTGATTAGTTAACATAAAGTGAGAAATATCAGTAAAACATAAATTACAGGTTAAATATATAATTTCAGAAGTGACACAAAAAATTTAATTTCTATAGGTTTTCTCATAGTTTACCGATATCGGCTATACGTAAGAGATATATTATTAATTTTAAAAGGATTAAATTTGTTTGAAAGCTAAAAAGCTCTTTACGTTTTTTCTTTACGTTTAAGCAAGGAAATCAAGCTTTAATTTATGAACCAAAATTTTATAATTCCCGTTGTTTAATTAAATTGATTGATTGTTAGTTCCTTGTTAGTAAACTTATTATTTTTCCACTCGTTTAGCTAATATTCAAGTGGGAACCTCTACTCGCCAGAAGAGAACGATTATCAGAAATCCTGGTACATTGTCCAGCGATTTAAACACCTACACCATCGAGGCTTTTAGCAGCAACGTGCAGCAGTTGCGTATCGACTTCGAGCAGTTCGTGATGCAGCAGCCGACGGAAACGAACGGAGTGCTGGAGTGCCAGGACTATTTCGAGGCGGGTGGCTTTAAGTTGTGCGGCGTGAACGATGGCCAGCACTTGTACTTGCCCTTCAATGCGGCTGCTGGCGTGGATCAGGTGACCCTCACATTTGCAGTGACCTCCAGGGGAACTGCGCCCGTTTGGAGGCTGATTGTGACCCAGCTGGAGGGGCCTCCGATGAACAGCAGGCGGCGATCCAGCACTTCTGCCGGCCTTGGGACCTCCACTAATTCCATACAGGATCTGCGCGACATATTTGCCTCCCATCACGCCGACTATGAACTGCTGGCTCCGCCGGGCTGCCAGCAATACTACACCGATCTAACGGGCACCATTCGCAGCTTCAACTTCCAGACTTCAGTAACCAGCAACTATATGCCCGATCTGAGCTACAATATCTGCATAAGGTCAGCGGGCAGCGCCAGCATGATTGAGTGAGTATAGTGTATAGAGTCAGAAAAGCTTTTTAACTTAAACTTAATCCACAAACTCTGTTCATTTAATCTTTTAATTTATATAAAAGAAAACTTTTCCCAAAAACCATAAAACAGCGAACCATAAAATATTTTTGAACTGTTTATTCTTAATATAAAAG